>NC_136895.1:1955301-2417801 GCF_949152265.1 Phoxinus phoxinus | reverse complement strand
AAATGCAATGCAATGCAATGCAATAAAATGCAATGCAAGTGCATAACTTATAATTTTCAATTCACAATTTTAGATTGTTTATTGCAATGCAAAAACACATATGTCATCTCTTTAATGCACATGGGAATGAGTTAGTTCTGGTATGCAATGCTATGCAATGCTATGCAATGCTATGCAATGCTATGCAATGCTATGCAATGCTATGCAATGCTATGCAATGCTATGCAATGCTATGCAATGCTATGCTATGCAATGCTATGCAATGCTATGCAATGCTATGCAATGCTATGCAATGCTATGCAATGCTATGCAATGCTATGCAATGCTATGCAATGCAATGCAATGCATGCAATAAAATGCAATGCAATGCAATGCAATGCAATGCAATGCAATGCAATGCAATGCAAGTGCATAGCTTATATTTTTCAATGCACAATTTTAGATCGTTTAATGCAATGCAAAAACACAAATGTAATCTCTTTAATGCACATGGGAATGAGTTAGTTCTGGTATGCAATGCAATGCAATGCAATGCAAGTGCATAGCTTATATTTTTCAATTCACAATTTTAGATCGTTTATTGCAATGCAAAAACACATATGTCATCTCTTTAATGCACATGGGAATGAGTTAGTTCTGGTATGCAATGCTATGCAATGCTATGCAATGCTATGCAATACTATGCAATGCTATGCAATGCTATGCAATGCAATGCTATGCAATGCTATGCAATGCTATGCAATGCTATGCAATGCAATGCAATGCAATGCAATGCTATGCAATGCTATGCAATGCTATGCAATGCTATGCAATGCTATGCAATGCTATGCAATGCTATGCAATGCTATGCAATGCTATGCAATGCAATGCTATGCAATGCAATGCAATGCAATGCAATGCAATGCAATGCTATGCAATAAAATGCAATGCAATGCAATGCAATGCAATAAAATGCAATGCAATGCAATGCAATGCAATGCAATGCAATGCAATGCAATGCAATGCAATACAATAAAATGCAATGCAATGCAATGCAATGCAATGCAATGCAATGCAATAAAATGCAATGCAATGCAATGCAATAAAATGCAATGCAATGCAATGAAATGCAATGCAATGCAATGCAATGCAATGCAATAAAATGCATTGCAATGCAATGCAATGCAATAAAATGCATTGCAATGCAATGCAATGCAATTCAATTCAATGCAATGCAATGCAATGCAATGCAATGCAATGCAATGCAATGAAATGCAATGCAATAAAATGCAATGCAATGCAATGCAATGAAATGCAAGAGCATAACATATTTTTCAATTCACAATTTTAGATCGTTTATTGCAATGCAAAAACACATGTGTCATCTCTTTAATGCACATGGGAATGAGTTAGTTCTGGTATGCAATGCTATGCAATGCAATAAAATGCAATGCAATGCAATGCAATGCAATGCAATAAAATGCAATGCAATGCAATGCAATAAAATGCAAGTGCATAACTTATATTTTTCAATTCACAATTTTAGATCGTTTATTGCAATGCAAAAACACATATGTCATCTCTTTAATGCACATGGGAATGAGTTAGTTCTGGTATGCAATGCTATGCAATGCAATGCTATGCAATGCTATGCAATGCTATGCAATGCAATGCAATGCAATGCAATGCAATGCAATGCAATGCAATGCAATGCTATGAAATAAAATGCAATGCAATGCAATGCAATAAAATGCAATGCAATGCAATGCAATGCAATGCAATGCAATACAATAAAATGCAATGCAATGCAATGCAATGCAATGCAATGCAATGCAATAAAATGCAATAAAATGCAATGCAATGCAATGCAATGCAAGTGCATAACTTATATTTTTCAATTCACAATTTTAGATCGTTTATTGCAATGCAAAAACACATATGTCATCTCTTTAATGCACATGGGAATGAGTTAGTTCTGGTATGCAATGCTATGCAATGCAATGCTATGCAATAAAATGCAATGCAATGCAATGCAATGCAAGTGCATAGCTTATATTTTTCAATGCACAATTTTAGATCGTTTATTGCAATGCAAAAACACAAATGTAATCTCTTTAATGCACATGGGAATGAGTTAGTTCTGGTATGCAATGCAATGCAATGCAATGCAATGCAATAAAATGCAATGCAATGCAATGCAATGCAATGCAATGCAATGCAATGCAATGCAAGTGCATAGCTTATATTTTTCAATGCACAATTTTAGATCGTTTATTGCAATGCAAAAACACAAATGTAATCTCTTTAATGCACATGGGAATGAGTTAGTTCTGGTATGCAATGCTATGCAATGCAATGCTATGCAATGCTATGCAATGCTATGCAATGCTATGCAATGCTATGCAATGCAATGCAATGCAATGCAATGCAATGCAATGCTATGCAATGCAATGAAATGCAATGCAATGCAATAAAATGCAATGCAATGCAATGCAATGCAATGCAATAAAATGCAATGCAATGCAATGCAATGCAATGCAATGCAATGCAATAAAATGCAATGCAATGCAATGCAATGCAATAATATGCAATGCAATGCAATGCAATAAAATGCAATGCAATGCAAGTGCATAACTTATATTTTTCAATTCACTATTTTAGATCGTTTATTGCAATGCAAAAACACATATGTCATCTCTTTAATGCACATGGGAATGAGTTAGTTCTGGTATGCAATGCTATGCAATGCTATGCAATGCAATGCTATGCAATGCAATGCAATGCAATGCAATGCAATAAAATGCAATGCAATGCAATGCAATGCAAGTGCATAGCTTATATTTTTCAATGCACAATTTTAGATCGTTTATTGCAATGCAAAAACACAAATGTAATCTCTTTAATGCACATGGGAATGAGTTAGTTCTGGTATGCAATGCAATGCAATAAAATGCAATGCAATGCAATGCAATGCAATGCAATAAAATGCAATGCAATGCAATGCAATGCAATGCAATGCAAGTGCATAGCTTATATTTTTCAATGCACAATTCTAGATCGTTTATTGCAATGCAAAAACACAAATGTAATCTCTTTAATGCACATGGGAATGAGTTAGTTCTGGTATGCAATGCAATGCAATAAAATGCAATGCAATGCAATACAATGCAAGTGCATAGCATATTTTTCAATGCACAATTTTAGATCATTTATTGCAATGCAAAACCACATATGTCATCTCTTTAATGCACATGGGAATGAGTTATTTCTGGTATGCAATGAAACAAGTGCATAGTTAATATGATATCTTTCAATACACAAAATTAGATCGTTTGTGCAATTGCAATGCAACAAACATATGTTATCTCTTTAATGCACATGGGAATGAGTTAGTTCTCCTATGCAATGAAACAAGTGCATAGCTTATATGTTATTTTTCAATGCACAAAGTTAGATCGTTTGTGCAATTGCAATTGCAATTGCAATGCAACAAACATATGTTATCCTTTAATGCACATGGGAACGTGTTAGTTCTGGTATGCAATGCAACAACATAAGTTATCTCTTTAATGCACATGGGAATGAGTTAGTTCTGGTATGCAATGAAACAAGTGCATAGTTAATATGATATCTTTCAATACACAAAATTAGATCGTTTGTGCAATTGCAATGCAACAAACATATGTTATCCATTAATGTACATGGGAATGAGTTAATTCTCCTATGCAATGCAACAACATATGTTATCTCTTTAATGCACATGGGATTGAGTTAGTTCTGGTATGCAATGCAATGCAATGCAATGCAATAAAATGCAATGCAATAAAATGCAATGCAATGCAATGCAATGCAATGCAATGCAATGCAATGCAATGCAATGCAATAAAATGCAATGCAATGCAATGCAATGCAATGCAATACAATGCAATGCAATGCAATGCAATGCAATGCATTTAAATGCAATGCAATGCAATAAAATGCAATGCAATGCAATGCAATGCAATACAATACAATGCAATGCAATGCAATGCAATGCAATGCAATGCAATGAAATGCAAGTGCATAACTTATATTTTTCAATTCACAATTTTAGATCGTTTAATGCAATGCAAAAACAAATATGTCATCTCTTTAATGCACATGGGAATGAGTTAGTTCTGGTATGCAATGCTATGCAATGCTATGCAATGCTATGCAATGCTATGCAATGCTATGCAATGCTATGCAATGCTATGCAATGCTATGCAATGCTATGCAATGCAATGCAATGCAATGCAATGCAATGCAATCCAATGCTATGCAATAAAATGCAATGCAATGCAATAAAATGCAATGCAATAAAATGCAATGCAATGCACTGCAATAAAATGCAATGCAATGCAATGCAATAAAATGCAATGCAAGTGCATAACTTATAATGTTCAATTCACAATTTTAGATTGTTTATTGCAATGCAAAAACACATATGTCATCTCTTTAATGCACATGGGAATGAGTTAGTTCTGGTATGCAATGCAATGCAATGCAATGCAAGTGCATAGCTTATATTTTTCAATGCACAATTTTAGATCGTTTAATGCAATGCAAAAACACAAATGTAATCTCTTTAATGCACATTGGAATGAGTTAGTTCTGGTATGCAATGCAATGCAATAAAATGCAATGCAATGCAATACAATGCAAGTGCATAGCATATTTTTCAATGCACAATTTTAGATCATTTATTGCAATGCAAAACCACATATGTCATCTCTTTAATGCACATGGGAATGAGTTAGTTCTGGTATGCAATGAAACAAGTGCATAGTTAATATGATATCTTTCAATACACAAAATTAGATCGTTTGTGCAATTGCAATGCAACAAACATATGTTATCCTTTAATGTACATGGGAATGAGTTAGTTCTCCTATGCAATGCAACAACATATGTTATCTCTTTAATGCACATGGGATTGAGTTAGTTCTGGTATGCAATGCAATGCAATGCTATGCAATACAATGCAATGCAATGCAATGCGATGCAATGCAATGCAAAGCTATGCAATCCTATGCAATGCAATGCAATGCTATGCAATGCAATGCAATGCAATGCAATGCAATGCAATAAAATGCAATGCAATGCAATGCAATGCAAGTGCATAGCTTACATTTTTCAATGCACAATTTTAGATCGTTTATTGCAATGCAAAAACACATGTCATCTCTTTAATGCACAAGGGAATGAGTTAGTTCTGATGCAATGCAATGCAATGCAATAAAATGCAATGCAAGTGCATAGCTTATATTTTTCAATGCACAATTTTAGATCGTTTATTGCAATGCAAAAACACAAATGTCATCTCTTTAATGCACATGGGAATGAGTTAGTTCTGGTATGCAATGAAACAAGTGCATAGTTAATATGATATCTTTCAATACACAAAATTAGATCGTTTGTGCAATTGCAATGCAACAAACATATGTTATCCATTAATGTACATGGGAATGAGTTAGTTCTCCTATGCAATGCAACAACATATGTTATATCAGCCTGTTCTCACCCAAATGCGTCTCTATAGCACGCAGTGTGTTTATCGTGCAATTTATACGCGAAAATGAGTTTTTACGTGGATATGATACGCAGTTTTGCGCGTGCATATGATACGCACTTAATTTCGTGATATACACACGCACCCCACACCACTAATCCTACCCAAGCGTATAATACACACGCACCCTACCCAACCCTAAACCCAACCATGTGCTATCCATGCGTATACTATGCACGTAAAAACTCATTTTCGCGTATATATTACACGATAAACACACTGCGTGCTATATAGACGCATTTGGTGAGATCGGGTTGCAGCCTGTTGGTTGGTTATATCTTTAATGCACATGGGATTGAGTTAGTTCTGGTATGCAATGCAATGCAATGCAATGCAATAAAATGCAATGCAATGCAATGCAATGCAAGTGCATAGCTTATATTTTTCAATGCACAATTTTAGATCGTTTATTGCAATGCAAAAACACATGTCATCTCTTTAATGCACATGGGAATGAGTTAGTTCTGGTATGCAATGCAATGCAATAAAATGCAATGCAATGCAAGTCCACAGCTTATATTTTTCAATGCACAATTTTAGATCGTTAATTGCAATGCAAATACACATATGTCATCTCTTGAATGCACATGGGAATGAGTTAGTTCTGGTATGCAATGAAACAAGTGCATAACATATGTTATTTCACAAAGTACAATGCACAAAGTTAGATCGTTTGTGCAATTGCAATGCAACAAACATATGTTATCCTTTAATGCACATGTGAATGAGTTAGTTCTGGTATGCAATGCAACAAATGGATAGCTTGTATGTAATTTTTTAATGCACAAAGTTAGATCGTTTGTGCAATGCAATGCAACAACACATGTTATCTATTTAATGAACATGGGAATGAGTTAGTTCTGGTATGCAATGCAATGCAACAAGTTTATAGCGTATAAGTAATTTTTCAAGGCACAACGTTAGATCGTCTGTGAAATGCAATGCAACAGCGTACAGTTTATCTCCTCAGAGCACAACGCAATGAGTATGTTATCTCTTTAATGCACATGGGAATGAGTTAGTTTGGAATGCAAGGCAATGCAACAAGTGCAAAGCTTATACGTCAGCCATACAGATGTCCATATTTGACCCAAGGAAAATCTTTCTTGCCAAAGAGTCCTCGATAGACTCCTTTTAATGTTAAATCAGCCATGCAGAAGTCCATATTTGACCTACTGGACATATTGCTGGAAAAAGCCTCCTCAATCTTGAACCTTCTCTACATACTCATAGACTACTACTACTTATTTCTGGTCAAAGTTTCTACAAAAGTTCTTAAACTAAATAAACGAATAGACTCTTTCTGATGTTAAATCAGCTTTACAGAGCTTCCTTTATGAACTGCTGAAAATTTTGTTGACCAAAGTGTCTTTGAACTTTCTCCACAATATAACTTTCTATACATGTTGACTCCTTTTGATGTTCAATCTTGAACATTAGCCATACAATAGTCCATATTTGACCTACTGAACATATTTCTGACCAGAGACCTTGAACATTAACTTACTATGAATACTTCTCGTACTATAAAGACTTCTCGTGATGTTTTACCAGCCAGACAGTAGTCCATATTTGATCGATTGAACATATGTTTGGCCAAAGACTCCTCAAAATGTTTTTTACTATTGTCCATATTTGACATTCTGAATTTTTTTCTGGCCAAAGGTACTCGATCTTGGACTATCTATACATACTCATAGACTCCTTCTGATGCTTCATAAGCCATTTAGATGTCAATATCTGAACTATTGAACTTATTTCTGCTCAAAGGGTTCTCAAAAGTTTATAAACTATATAAAGTTATAGACTCATTCTGATGATAAATCATCAGGTCCCCTTTTTGACCTAATGAACATCTGGCCAAAGAGTTCTTGAACATTATCTTGCTATACATACAGATTGACTTCTTGCGATGTTATATTAGCCAGAGAGGAGTCCATAACTGAAAATATTTCTGGTAAAACAGTCCTCGATCTTGGACTTTCTATACATATTCATAGACTCCTTCTGATGCTTCATAAGCCATATAGATGTCAATATCTGACCTATCGAATTTATTTCTGGTCAAAGGGTCCTCAAGAGGTTTTAAACTAAATAAACTTTCAGACTCCTTCTGATGATAAATCAGCTATACAGTGGTCCCTTTTTGACATAATGAACATATTTCTGGCCAAAGAGTTCTTGAACATTATCTTACTATACATACAGATTGACTTTTTGCGATGTTATATTAACCATCCAGTAGTCCATTTTTGCATTCATACATTCTTGCAGACTCCTTTTGATGTTACATCCGCCATACAAAAGTAATTTGTTGACCAACTTAACATATTTCTTGCCAGAGTCCTTGAACATTATCTTACTATACATACAGATTGACTTCTTGTTATGTTATATTAACCAGCCAGTAGTCCATATTTGACCCAAGGAAAATATTTCTGGTAAAACAGTCCTCGATCTTGGACTTTCTATACATATTCATAGACTCCTTCTGATGCTTCATAAGCCATATAGATGTCAATATCTGACCTATCGAATTTATTTCTGGTCAAAGGGTCCTCAAGAGGTTTTAAACTAAATAAACTTATAGACTCCTTCTGATGATAAATCAGCTATACAGTGGTCCCTTTTTGACATAATGAACATATTTCTGGCCAAAGAGTTCTTGAACATTATCTTACTATACATACAGATTGACTTTTTGCGATGTTATATTAACCATCCAGTAGTCCATTTTTGACCTACTCAACTTATTTCTGGCCCTAGAGTACTCAATTATTGAAATTTGTATACATTCTTGCAGACTCCTTTTGATGTTACATCCGCCATACAAAAGTAATTTTTTGACCAACTTAACATATTTCTTGCCAGAGTCCTTGAACATTATCTCACTATACATACAGACTGACTTCTCGTAATGTTATATCAGGCATAGAGTAGTCCAAATTTGACCGATTGAAACATTTTTAGTCCAAAGAATTTTCTTTACTATTATAAACTTATCAACTCCTTCTAATGTTACATTTTTAACATTAACTTTCTATACTTATAGACTCCTTTTGACCTGCTGAACACATTTCTGGCCAAAGATTAACTTACCATAAATTCAGATCAGCCAGACGCCAGTCAAAATTTTAACTACTAAAAATATTTCTGGCCAAGGAGTACTCGAAACTTTAACTTTCTACACATACTTGTTGACTCCTGATGTAAAGCCATACTGAAGTTCATATTTGACCCAACGAACATTTTTCTGGCCAATGAATCCTCGATCTCAAACTTTCTATACAAGACCCCTTTTGATGCTTTATAAGCCATATAGATGTTCTTATTGAAGTCCATATCTGACTGATTAAACATATTTCTGGTCAAAGGGTCCTCAAATGCTTTTAAATTATATACGCTGTGAGACTCCTTCTGATGATAAATCAGGCAGACAGAATTCCATATTTGACCTACTGCAGATTTGACCTAATTTGATATTACTGAGATTTTTATTGTGTTTACAGGGGCAATGCACATTAATAAACATAAATGTAAATGTGCCAGAATTAGCCTAAAAGGCTATTTTACATCTGTAGACCCTTGACAGAATGTTAAGAAAAAGTCACCCTAAAAACAGACAAAACATCACACATATACACATCATATGACCATATATACATATACACATAAATACACACATATATACGCATATACATATATCAGCCTGAAAAATTTAATATTTGGCCTACTTAACATTTTTCTGGCCAAAGAATACTCGAAACTTGAAATTTCTATACATACTCATTGACTTCTTCTTATGTTATATCAGCCATACAGAAGTCCACTGTTGGCCCAAAGAACATATTTCTGGCCAGAGTTCTCAATCTTGAACTTTCTCAATCTGAACTTTCATAGACTCTTTCTGATTCGTCATAAGCCATATAGGTGTCCATATCTGGCGAATTGAAAATGTTTTTGGCAAAAAGGGTCCTCACAAGTTAGCTAACTGAATACTGATAGACTTATTCTGATGATAAATCACTTAAATCACTATGTGACCCTCTGAATGTATTTTTAGCCAAAGAACCATAGAACATTAACTTCATATACATATTGATTCAAGAGTCAAAATTTGACCTCTGTATGGCTGATTTATTATCAGAAGGAGTCTATGATTTTACATAGTTTAAAAACGTTTAAGGAACCTTTGACCAGAAATAATAACAGGCCATTTATGGACATATATATGGCTTATGAAAAATCAGAAGGAGACTATGAGTATGTATAGAAAGTTCAAGATTGAGGACACATTGGCCAGAAAAATGTTCCTTGGGTCAATTATGGACTTCTGTATAGCTGACCTAACATCAGATGGAGTCACAGAGTATGTATAAAAAAGGTCAAGTTTCGAGTACTCTTTGGCAAGAAACATTTTCAGTAGGTCAAATATGAATATGTAGTAAGTTAATGTTCAAAAAATCTTAGGCCAGAAATATGTCCAGTAGTTCAAAAAGGGGCCTCTGTCTGGCTGATTTAACATCAGAAGGAGTCTATGAGTTTAAATAGTTTAAAACCATTTGAGGACCCATTGACCAGAAATGACTCTTTGGCCAGTAATATTGTCAGTAGGTCGATTCTGGTATGGAAAGGACAAGTTCATGGACTCTTGGACCAGAAATATGTTCAATAGTGAAATATGGACAATTGTCTGGCTGATGTACTACTAACTGAAAGAGTCTATAATCATTAATAGAGAGTTCAAGATCAATCACGCTTCAGTCAGAAATATGTTCAATATGTCAAATCTGAAATACTGCATAGCAATGTCAATGAGTATGTATAGAAAGTTCAAAATCGAGGACTGTTTTACCAGAAATATTTTCAGTTATGGACTCCTGTCTGGCTAATATAACATCGCAAGAAGTCAATCTGTATATATTATAGTAAGTTAAAGTTCAAGAACTCTTAGGTCTGAAATATGTTCATCAGTTCAAAAAGGGGCCTCTGTATAACCGATTTAACCTCAGAATGAGTCTATAAGTTTATCTCGCTTAAAACCTTTTGAGGAACCTTTGACCAGAAATAAATTCAATAGGTCAGATATGGACTTCTATATGCCTTATGGAGCATCAGGAGGAGTCTATATATAAAGTTCAAGATTGAGGACTCTTTGGCCAGAAATATATTCCTTGGGTCAAATATGGACTTCTTTATGGCTGACATAACCTTAAAAGGAGTCAACGAGTATGTATAGAAAGTTCAAGTTCAAGATCTCTTGGCCAATAATATTTTCAGTAGGTCGATTCTGGTATGGAAAGTTCAAGTTCATGGACTCTTGGACCAGAAATATATTCCTTGGGTCAAATATGGACTTCTTTATTAACCTCAAAAGGAGTCAACGAGTATGTATAGAAAGTTCAAGTTCATAGACTCTTATGCCAGAAATATGTTCAGTAGTTCAAAAAGGGGCCTCTGTATTACTGATTTAACATCAGAATAAGTCTATGAGTTTATATCGCTTAAAACCTTTTGAGGACCCATTGACCACAAATAAGTTCAATAGGTCAGATTGGGACTTTTAAAGGGCTTATGAAGCATCAGAAGGAGTCTATAAGTAGAAAGTTCAAGATCGAGGACTCTTTGGCCTAAATTTTTTCAGTAGGTCGATTCTGGTATGGAAAGTTCAAGTACATGGACTCTTGGACCAGAAATATGTTCAATAGTGAAATATGGACAATTGTCTGGCTGATGTACTACTACCTGAAAGAGTCTATAATCATTAATAGAGAGTTCAAGATCAATCACGCTTCAGTCAGAAATATGTTCAATAAGTGAAATCTGAAATACTGCATGGCTGAAGAAACATCAGATTCTAGAGTCTATGAGTGTGTTTTGATTGTTCAAGATCGAGGACTCTTTTGCTAGAAAAATGTTCAGTAGATAATTTATGGGCTGCTGTGTGGCTGATGAATCATCATAAGGAGTCTATGAGCATGTATAAAAAGTTCAAAATCGAGGACTGTTTTACCAGAAATTTTTTCAGCGGGTAAATTATAGCCTGTCTGGCTACTATAACATCGCAAGAAGTCAATCTGTATATATGGAAGTTAAAGTTCAAGAACTCTTAAGTCAGAAATATGTTCATCTGTTCAAAAAGGGACCTCTGTATTACCGATTTAACATCAGAATGATCGCAAGCTTATATCGCTTAAAACCTTTTGAGGACGCTTTGATCAGATGTACTACTACCTGAAAAAGTCTATAATCATTAATAGAGAGTTCAAGATCAATCACGCTTCTATAAGTTCAATAGGTCAGATTTGGACTTTTAAAGTGCTTATGAAGCATCAGAAGGAGTCTATAAGTAGAAAGTTCAAGATCGAGGACTCTTTGGCCAGTAATATTTTCAGTAGGTCGATTCTGGTATGGAAAGTTCAAGTTCATGGACTCTTGGACCAGAAATATGTTCAATAGTTAAATATGGACAATTGTCTGGCTGATGTACTACTACCTGAAAGAGTTGATAATCATTAATAGAGAGTTTAAGATCAATCACGCTTCAGTCAGAAATATGTACAATAAGTCAAATCTGAAATACTGCAGGGCTGAAGAAACATCAGAATCTAGAGTCTATGAGTGTGTTTTGATTGTTCAAGATCGAGGACTCTTTTGCCAGAAAAATGTTCAGTAGGTAATCTATGGGCTGCTGTGTGGCTGATGAATCATCATAAGGAGTCTATGAGCATGTATAAAAAGTTCAAAATCGAGAACTGTTTTACCAGAAATATTTTCAGCGGGTCAATTATAGCCTGTCTTGCTACTATAACATCACAAGAAGTCAATCTGGATATATGGAAGTTAAAGTTCAAGAACTCTTAAGTCAGAAATATGTTCATCTGTTCAAAAAGGGACCTCTGTAGTACCGATTTAACATCAAATTGATCGCAAGTTTATATCGCTTAAAACCTTTTGAGGACCCTTTGACCAGAAATAAGTTCAATAGGTCAGATATGAACTTCTATACGGCTTATGGAGCATCAGGAGGAGTCTATATAGAAAGTTCAAGATTGAGGACTCTTTGGCCAGAAATATATTCCTTGGGTCAATTATGGACTTCTTTATGGGTGACATAACCTTAAAAGGAGTCAACGAGTATGTATAGAAAGTTCAAGTTCAAGATCTCTTTGGCCAATAATATTTTCAGTAGGTCGATTCTGGTATGGAAAGTTCAAGTTCATGGACTCTTGGACCAGAAATATATTCCTTGGGTCAAATATGGACTTCTTTATGGCTGACATAACCTCAAAAGGAGTCAACGAGTATGTATAGAAAGTTCAAGTTCATAGACTCTTATGCCAGAAATATGTTCAGTCGTTCAAAAAGGGGCCTCTGTATTACTGATTTAACATCAGAATAAGTCTATGAGTTTATATCGCTTAAAACCTTTTGAGGACCCATTGACCACAAATAAGTTCAATAGGTCAGATTTGGACTTTTAAAGGGCTTATGAAGCATCAGAAGGAGTCTATAAGTAAAAAGTTCAAGATCGAGGACTCTTTGGCCAGTAATATTTTCAGTAGGTCGATTCTGGTATGGAAAGTTCAAGTTCATGGACTCTTGGACAAGAAATATGTTCAATAGTGAAATATGGACAATTGTCTGGCTGATGTACTACTACCTGAAAGAGTCTATAATCATTAATAGAGAGTTCAAGATCAATCACGCTTCAGTCAGAAATATGTTCAATAAGTCAAATCTGAAATACTGCATGGCTGAAGAAACATCAGATTCTAGAGTCTATGAGTGTGTTTTGATTGTTCAAGATCGAGGACTCTTTTGCTAGAAAAATGTTCAGTAGATAATTTATGGGCTGCTGTGTGGCTGATGAATCATCATAAGGAGTCTATGAGCATGTATAAAAAGTTCAAAATCGAGGACTGTTTTACCAGAAATTTTTTCAGCGGGTAAATTATAGCCTGTCTGGCTACTATAACATCGCAAGAAGTCAATCTGTATATATGGAAGTTAAAGTTCAAGAACTCTTAAGTCAGAAATATGTTCATCTGTTCAAAAAGGGACCTCTGTATTACCGATTTAACATCAGAATGATCGCAAGCTTATATCGCTTAAAACCTTTTGAGGACCCTTTGATCAGAAATAAGTTCAATATGGACTTCTATACGGCTTATGGAGCATCAGGAGGAGTCTATATAGAAAAATCAAGATTGAAGACTCTTTGGCCAGAAATATATTCCTTGGGTCAATTATGGACTTCTTTATGGCTAACATAACCTCAAAAGGAGTCAACAAGTATGTATAGAAAGTTCAAGAACTCTTAGGCCAGAAATATGTTCAGTAGTTAGAAAAGGGGCCTCTTTATTACTGATTTCACATCAGAATAAGTCTATGAGTTTATATCGCTTAAAACCTTTTGAGGACCCATTGACCAGAAATAAGTTCAATAGGTCAGATTTGGAATTTTAAAGGGCTTATGAAGCATCAGAAGGAGTCTATAAGTAGAAAGTTCAAGATCAAGGACTCTTTGGCCAGTAATATTTTCAGTAGGTCGATTCTGGTATGGAAAGGTCAAGTTCATGGACTCTTGGACCAGAAATATGTTCAATAATGAAATATGGACAATTGTCTGGCTGATGTACTACTACCTGAAAGAGTCTATAATCATTAATAGAGAGTTCAAGATCAATCACGCTTCAGTCAGAAATATGTTCAATATGTCAAATCTGAAATATTGCATGGCAATGTCAATGAGTATGTATAGAAAGTTCAAAATCGAGGACTGTTTTACCAGAAATATTTTCAGTTATGGACTCCTCTCTGGCTAATATAACATCGCAAGAAGTCAATCAGTATATATTATAGTAAGTTAAAGTTCAAGAACTCTTAGGTCAGAAATATGTTCATCAGTTCAAAAAGGGGCCTCTGTATAACCGATTTAACATCAGAATTAGTCTATAAGTTTATATCGCTTCAAACCTTTAGAGGACCCTTTGACCAGAAATATGTTCAATAGGTCAGATATGGACTTCTATATGGCTTATGGAACATCAGGAGGAGTCTATATATAAAGTTCAAGATTGAGGACTCTTTGGCCAGAAATATATCCCTTGGGTCAAATATGGACTTCTTTATGGCTGACATTACCTCACAAGGAGTCAATGAGAATGTATAGAAAGTTCAAGTTCAAGAACTATTAGGCCAGAAATATGTTCATCAGTTCAAAAAGGGGCCTCTGTATAACCGATTTAACATCAGAATGAGTCTATAAGTTTATCTCGCTTAAAACCTTTTGAGGACCCTTTGACCAGAAATAAGTTCAATAGGTCAGATATGAACTTCTATACGGCTTATGGAACATCAGGAGGAGTCTATATATAAAGTTCAAGATTGAGGACTCTTTGGCCAGAAATATATTCCTTGGGTCAAATATGGACTTCTTTATCTGACATAACCTCAAAAGGAGTCAACGAGTATGTATAGAAAGTTCAAGTTCATAAACTCTTAGGCCAGAAATATGTTCAGTAGTTCAAAAAGGGGCCTCTGTATTACTGATTTAACATCAGAATAAGTCTATGAGTTTATATCGCTTAAAATCTTTTGAGGACCCATTGACCAGAAATAAGTTCAATAGGTCAGATTTGGACTTTTAAAGGGATTATGAAGCATCAGAAGGAGTCTATAAGTAGAAAGTTCAAGATCAAGGACTCTTTGGCCAGTAATATTTTCAGTAGGTCGATTCTGGTATGGAAAGTTAAAGTTCATGGACTCTTGGACCAGAAATATGTTCAATAGTGAAATATGGACAATTGTCTGGCTGATGTACTACTACCTGAAAGAGTCTATAATCATTAATAGAGAGTTCAAGATCAATCTTGTCTTTATTTCTTCTTTATTCTTTATTCTTATTTCTTCTTATTTCAATCTTTATTTCAGTCAGAAATATGTTCAGTATGTCAAATCTGAAATACTGCATGGCAATGTCAATGAGTATGTATAGAAAGTTCAAAATCGAGGACTGTTTTACCAGAAATATTTTCAGTTATGGACTCCTGTCTGGCTAATATAACATCGCAAGAAGTCAATCTGTATATATTATAGTAAGTTAAAGTTCAAAAACTCTTAGGTCAGAAATATGTTCATCAGTTCAAAAAGGGGCCTCTGTATAACCGATTTAACATCAGAATGAGTCTATAAGTTTATCTCGCTTAAAACCTTTTGAGGACCCTTTGACCAGAAATAAGTTCAATAGGTCAGATATGAACTTCTATACGGCTTATGGAGCATCAGGAGGAGTCTATATAGAAAGTTCAAGATTGAGGACTCTTTGGCCAGAAATATATTCCTTGGGTCAATTTTGGACTTCTTTATTGCTGACATAACCTTAAAAGGAGTCAACGAGTATGTATAGAAAGTTCAAGTTCAAGATCTCTTTGGCCAGTAATATTTTCAGTAGGTCGATTCTGGTATGGAAAGTTAAAGTTCATGGACTCTTGGACCAGAAATATGTTCAATAGTGAAATGTGGACAATTGTCTGGCTGATGTACTACTACCTGAAAGAGTCTATAATCATTAATAGAGAGTTCAAGATCAATCACGCTTCAGTCAGAAATATATTCAGTATGTCAAATCTGAAATACTGCATGGCAATGTCAATGAGGATGTATAGAAAGTTCAAAATCAAGGACTGTTTTACCAGAAATATTTTCAGTTATGGACTCCTGTCTGGCTAATATAACATCGCAAGAAGTCAATCTGTATATATTATAGTAAGTTAAAGTTCATAAACTCTTAGGCCAGAAATATGTTCAGTAGTTCAAAAAGGGGCCTCTGTATTACTGATTTAACATCAGAATAAGTCTATGAGTTTATATCGCTTAAAACCTTTTGAGGACCCATTGACCAGAAATAAGTTCAATAGGTCAGATTTGGACTTTTATAGGGCTTATGAAGCATCAGAAGGAGTCTATAAGTAGAAAGTTCAAGATCAAGGACTCTTTGGCCAGTAATATTTTCAGAAGGTCGATTCTGGTATGGAAAGTACAAGTACATGGACTCTTGGACCAGAAATATGTTCAATAGTGAAATATGGACAATTGTCTGGCTGATGTACTACTACCTGAAAGAGTCTATAATCATTAATAGAGAGTTCAAGATCAATCACGCTTCAGTCAGAAATATGTTCAATAAGTGAAATCTGAAATACTGCATGGCTGAAGAAACATCAGATTCTAGAGTCTATGAGTGTGTTTTGATTGTTCAAGATCGAGGACTCTTTTGCTAGAAAAATGTTCAGTAGATAATTTATGGGCTGCTGTGTGGCTGATGAATCATCATAAGGAGTCTATGAGCATGTATAAAAAGTTCAAAATCGAGGACTGTTTTACCAGAAATTTTTTCAGCGGGTAAATTATAGCCTGTCTGGCTACTATAACATCGCAAGAAGTCAATCTGTATATATGGAAGTTAAAGTTCAAGAACTCTTAAGTCAGAAATATGTTCATCTGTTCAAAAAGGGACCTCTGTATTACCGATTTAACATCAGAATGATCGCAAGCTTATATCGCTTAAAACCTTTTGAGGACGCTTTGATCAGATGTACTACTACCTGAAAAAGTCTATAATCATTAATAGAGAGTTCAAGATCAATCACGCTTCTATAAGTTCAATAGGTCAGATTTGGACTTTTAAAGTGCTTATGAAGCATCAGAAGGAGTCTATAAGTAGAAAGTTCAAGATCGAGGACTCTTTGGCCAGTAATATTTTCAGTAGGTCGATTCTGGTATGGAAAGTTCAAGTTCATGGACTCTTGGACCAGAAATATGTTCAATAGTTAAATATGGACAATTGTCTGGCTGATGTACTACTACCTGAAAGAGTTGATAATCATTAATAGAGAGTTTAAGATCAATCACGCTTCAGTCAGAAATATGTACAATAAGTCAAATCTGAAATACTGCAGGGCTGAAGAAACATCAGAATCTAGAGTCTATGAGTGTGTTTTGATTGTTCAAGATCGAGGACTCTTTTGCCAGAAAAATGTTCAGTAGGTAATCTATGGGCTGCTGTGTGGCTGATGAATCATCATAAGGAGTCTATGAGCATGTATAAAAAGTTCAAAATCGAGAACTGTTTTACCAGAAATATTTTCAGCGGGTCAATTATAGCCTGTCTTGCTACTATAACATCACAAGAAGTCAATCTGGATATATGGAAGTTAAAGTTCAAGAACTCTTAAGTCAGAAATATGTTCATCTGTTCAAAAAGGGACCTCTGTAGTACCGATTTAACATCAAATTGATCGCAAGTTTATATCGCTTAAAACCTTTTGAGGACCCTTTGACCAGAAATAAGTTCAATAGGTCAGATATGAACTTCTATACGGCTTATGGAGCATCAGGAGGAGTCTATATAGAAAGTTCAAGATTGAGGACTCTTTGGCCAGAAATATATTCCTTGGGTCAATTATGGACTTCTTTATGGGTGACATAACCTTAAAAGGAGTCAACGAGTATGTATAGAAAGTTCAAGTTCAAGATCTCTTTGGCCAATAATATTTTCAGTAGGTCGATTCTGGTATGGAAAGTTCAAGTTCATGGACTCTTGGACCAGAAATATATTCCTTGGGTCAAATATGGACTTCTTTATGGCTGACATAACCTCAAAAGGAGTCAACGAGTATGTATAGAAAGTTCAAGTTCATAGACTCTTATGCCAGAAATATGTTCAGTCGTTCAAAAAGGGGCCTCTGTATTACTGATTTAACATCAGAATAAGTCTATGAGTTTATATCGCTTAAAACCTTTTGAGGACCCATTGACCACAAATAAGTTCAATAGGTCAGATTTGGACTTTTAAAGGGCTTATGAAGCATCAGAAGGAGTCTATAAGTAAAAAGTTCAAGATCGAGGACTCTTTGGCCAGTAATATTTTCAGTAGGTCGATTCTGGTATGGAAAGTACAAGTTCATGGACTCTTGGACAAGAAATATGTTCAATAGTGAAATATGGACAATTGTCTGGCTGATGTACTACTACCTGAAAGAGTCTATAATCATTAATAGAGAGTTCAAGATCAATCACGCTTCAGTCAGAAATATGTTCAATAAGTCAAATCTGAAATACTGCATGGCTGAAGAAACATCAGATTCTAGAGTCTATGAGTGTGTTTTGATTGTTCAAGATCGAGGACTCTTTTGCTAGAAAAATGTTCAGTAGATAATTTATGGGCTGCTGTGTGGCTGATGAATCATCATAAGGAGTCTATGAGCATGTATAAAAAGTTCAAAATCGAGGACTGTTTTACCAGAAATTTTTTCAGCGGGTAAATTATAGCCTGTCTGGCTACTATAACATCGCAAGAAGTCAATCTGTATATATGGAAGTTAAAGTTCAAGAACTCTTAAGTCAGAAATATGTTCATCTGTTCAAAAAGGGACCTCTGTATTACCGATTTAACATCAGAATGATCGCAAGCTTATATCGCTTAAAACCTTTTGAGGACCCTTTGATCAGAAATAAGTTCAATATGGACTTCTATACGGCTTATGGAGCATCAGGAGGAGTCTATATAGAAAAATCAAGATTGAAGACTCTTTGGCCAGAAATATATTCCTTGGGTCAATTATGGACTTCTTTATGGCTAACATAACCTCAAAAGGAGTCAACAAGTATGTATAGAAAGTTCAAGAACTCTTAGGCCAGAAATATGTTCAGTAGTTAGAAAAGGGGCCTCTTTATTACTGATTTCACATCAGAATAAGTCTATGAGTTTATATCGCTTAAAACCTTTTGAGGACCCATTGACCAGAAATAAGTTCAATAGGTCAGATTTGGAATTTTAAAGGGCTTATGAAGCATCAGAAGGAGTCTATAAGTAGAAAGTTCAAGATCAAGGACTCTTTGGCCAGTAATATTTTCAGTAGGTCGATTCTGGTATGGAAAGGTCAAGTTCATGGACTCTTGGACCAGAAATATGTTCAATAATGAAATATGGACAATTGTCTGGCTGATGTACTACTACCTGAAAGAGTCTATAATCATTAATAGAGAGTTCAAGATCAATCACGCTTCAGTCAGAAATATGTTCAATATGTCAAATCTGAAATATTGCATGGCAATGTCAATGAGTATGTATAGAAAGTTCAAAATCGAGGACTGTTTTACCAGAAATATTTTCAGTTATGGACTCCTCTCTGGCTAATATAACATCGCAAGAAGTCAATCAGTATATATTATAGTAAGTTAAAGTTCAAGAACTCTTAGGTCAGAAATATGTTCATCAGTTCAAAAAGGGGCCTCTGTATAACCGATTTAACATCAGAATTAGTCTATAAGTTTATATCGCTTCAAACCTTTAGAGGACCCTTTGACCAGAAATATGTTCAATAGGTCAGATATGGACTTCTATATGGCTTATGGAACATCAGGAGGAGTCTATATATAAAGTTCAAGATTGAGGACTCTTTGGCCAGAAATATATCCCTTGGGTCAAATATGGACTTCTTTATGGCTGACATTACCTCACAAGGAGTCAATGAGAATGTATAGAAAGTTCAAGTTCAAGAACTATTAGGCCAGAAATATGTTCATCAGTTCAAAAAGGGGCCTCTGTATAACCGATTTAACATCAGAATGAGTCTATAAGTTTATCTCGCTTAAAACCTTTTGAGGACCCTTTGACCAGAAATAAGTTCAATAGGTCAGATATGAACTTCTATACGGCTTATGGAACATCAGGAGGAGTCTATATATAAAGTTCAAGATTGAGGACTCTTTGGCCAGAAATATATTCCTTGGGTCAAATATGGACTTCTTTATCTGACATAACCTCAAAAGGAGTCAACGAGTATGTATAGAAAGTTCAAGTTCATAAACTCTTAGGCCAGAAATATGTTCAGTAGTTCAAAAAGGGGCCTCTGTATTACTGATTTAACATCAGAATAAGTCTATGAGTTTATATCGCTTAAAATCTTTTGAGGACCCATTGACCAGAAATAAGTTCAATAGGTCAGATTTGGACTTTTAAAGGGATTATGAAGCATCAGAAGGAGTCTATAAGTAGAAAGTTCAAGATCAAGGACTCTTTGGCCAGTAATATTTTCAGTAGGTCGATTCTGGTATGGAAAGTTAAAGTTCATGGACTCTTGGACCAGAAATATGTTCAATAGTGAAATATGGACAATTGTCTGGCTGATGTACTACTACCTGAAAGAGTCTATAATCATTAATAGAGAGTTCAAGATCAATCTTGTCTTTATTTCTTCTTTATTCTTTATTCTTATTTCTTCTTATTTCAATCTTTATTTCAGTCAGAAATATGTTCAGTATGTCAAATCTGAAATACTGCATGGCAATGTCAATGAGTATGTATAGAAAGTTCAAAATCGAGGACTGTTTTACCAGAAATATTTTCAGTTATGGACTCCTGTCTGGCTAATATAACATCGCAAGAAGTCAATCTGTATATATTATAGTAAGTTAAAGTTCAAAAACTCTTAGGTCAGAAATATGTTCATCAGTTCAAAAAGGGGCCTCTGTATAACCGATTTAACATCAGAATGAGTCTATAAGTTTATCTCGCTTAAAACCTTTTGAGGACCCTTTGACCAGAAATAAGTTCAATAGGTCAGATATGAACTTCTATACGGCTTATGGAGCATCAGGAGGAGTCTATATAGAAAGTTCAAGATTGAGGACTCTTTGGCCAGAAATATATTCCTTGGGTCAATTTTGGACTTCTTTATTGCTGACATAACCTTAAAAGGAGTCAACGAGTATGTATAGAAAGTTCAAGTTCAAGATCTCTTTGGCCAGTAATATTTTCAGTAGGTCGATTCTGGTATGGAAAGTTAAAGTTCATGGACTCTTGGACCAGAAATATGTTCAATAGTGAAATGTGGACAATTGTCTGGCTGATGTACTACTACCTGAAAGAGTCTATAATCATTAATAGAGAGTTCAAGATCAATCACGCTTCAGTCAGAAATATATTCAGTATGTCAAATCTGAAATACTGCATGGCAATGTCAATGAGGATGTATAGAAAGTTCAAAATCAAGGACTGTTTTACCAGAAATATTTTCAGTTATGGACTCCTGTCTGGCTAATATAACATCGCAAGAAGTCAATCTGTATATATTATAGTAAGTTAAAGTTCATAAACTCTTAGGCCAGAAATATGTTCAGTAGTTCAAAAAGGGGCCTCTGTATTACTGATTTAACATCAGAATAAGTCTATGAGTTTATATCGCTTAAAACCTTTTGAGGACCCATTGACCAGAAATAAGTTCAATAGGTCAGATTTGGACTTTTATAGGGCTTATGAAGCATCAGAAGGAGTCTATAAGTAGAAAGTTCAAGATCAAGGACTCTTTGGCCAGTAATATTTTCAGAAGGTCGATTCTGGTATGGAAAGTACAAGTTCATGGACTCTTGGACCAGAAATATGTTCAATAGTGAAATATGGACAATTGTCTGGCTAATGTACTACTACCTGAAAAAGTCTATAATCATTAATAGAGAGTTCAAGATCAATCACGCTTCAGTCAGAAATATGTTCAATAAGTCAAATCTGAAATACTGCATGGCTGAAGAAACATCAGATTCTAGATTCTATGAGTGTGTTTTGATTGTTCAAGATCGAGGACTCTTTTGCCAGAAAAATTTTCAGTAGGTAATTTATGGGCTGCTGTGTGGCTGATGAATCATCATAAGGAGTCTATGAGCAGGGGTGCACATAACTGGTACGCAGGTACGCATACGCGACAAAAATCAGGAATGCGTAATGCCACTTGTGTTACTACGCGCCTTTGCGTACTTTAAGGGTAACTGTCGCCAAAATGCAACCTAGGCAGTGTTAATATAATTTTTTCACAGACGAAAACTAAATAAAACCCCGTTTTAAATGACGACCACGTCAACGAATAAAAACTAGACGGGAATTAGAGAGGGACGATTGGGGAAGAGATCCAGTCAGAACTGATTTGCGTTTGTGGAAGATGCGCACATTTGAATTGTAATGTGCTGATCTACCCGGCGGCTCACGAGTTGGCATACGCTTGATGCATGTCTCAAATCGTTAAAAAATGTAAACGTCTGGGATAAAGAGAAGAGCAGATATGGATAGATCTGAATAAGAGTGACGACGAGAGCTTTATTCGGTATGTTTTTCTGTGCGAACACACACAGAGACACACACACGCGCGGGCGCGCGCGACCAGAAGCGTGCAGTTCTGCAGACAGCGCGCTGCACGCAAGGACTGAATTGAGCTCTCTTTCGCGTTTGAATGGACAAATACACACAACATTACGTCTAAATGTCAGTTTTGGAGAGTATTCACGTAAACACAGTCGGTTATGTCTTTACAGAATGTACAGTGCATCAGTGCAATTGGATCTGCACACTCGGTCTTAAAGTGACAGTGCGTAATAAACCTAATACCTTCTGTACACTTAATATTGATCAAACAACAAAATAAAAAGAGAAAATTCACTGCTCTTTAATATCTTTGATAAGGATTCATTATATTTAATTTATACAAATAAATATATCTGAACAATCAAATAATACTTTAAATAAATTTTTTCCAAAGGTGTTTTTTATCATTTTAGGTCGGGGGGGTTTTCACGCTGATGTAAATTTAAGTGTTATATTAGTTTGGTTTTAGTTAGTTATTTTATGCTATAAAAATGGGAATGTGACGTCATGATTGACAGCTGTGGCCACATATGGGGTGAGTATCAAACACCATCTCCTGGTACTCACCTGAGTAACTCACTGAAAAAGTTATGTGCACCCCTGTCTATGAGCATGTATAAAAAGTTCAAAATCGAGGACTGTTTTACCAGAAATATTTTCAGCGGGTCAATTATCGCCTGTCTGGCTACTATAACATCGCAAGAAGTCAATCTGTATATATGGAAGTTAAAGTTCAAGAACTCTTAAGTCAGAAATATGTTCATCTGTTCAAAAAGGGACCTCTATAGTACCAATTTAACATCAGAATGATCGCAAGTTTATATCGCTTAAAACCTTTTGAGGACCCTTTGACCGGAAATAAGTTCAATATGGACTTCTATACGGCTTATGGAGCATCAGGAGGAGTCTATATAGAAAGTTCAAGATTGAGGACTCTTTGGCCAGAAATATATTCCTTGGGTCAAATATGGACTTCTTTATGGCTGACGTAACCTCAAAAGGAGTCAACGAGTATGTATAGAAAGTTCAAGTTCAAGAACTCATAGGCCAGAAATATGTTCAGTAGTTTAAAAAGGGGCCTCTGTATTACTGATTTAACATCAGAATAAGTCTATGAGTTTATATCGCTTAAAACCTTTTGAGGACCCATTGACCAGATGTACTACTACCTGAAAAAGTCTATAATCATTAATAGAGAGTTCAAGATCAATCACGCTTCTATAAGTTCAATAGGTCAGATTTGGACTTTTAAAGGGCTTATGAAGCATCAGAAGGAGTCTATAAGTAGAAAGTTCAAGATCGAGGACTCTTTGGCCTAAATATTTTCAGTAGGTCGATTCTGGTATGGAAAGTTCAAGTACATGGACTCTTGGACCAGAAATATGTTCAATAGTGAAATATGGACAATTGTCTGGCTGATGTACTACTACCTGAAAGAGTCTATAATCATTAATAGAGAGTTCAAGATCAATCACGCTTCAGTCAGAAATATGTTCAATAAGTCAAATCTGAAATACTGCATGGCTGAAGAAACATCAGATTCTAGAGTCTATGAGTGTGTTTTGATTGTTCAAGATCGAGGACTCTTTTGCTAGAAAAATGTTCAGTAGATAATTTATGGGCTGCTGTGTGGCTGATGAATCATCATAAGGAGTCTATGAGCATGTATAAAAAGTTCAAAATCGAGGACTGTTTTACCAGAATTTTTTTCAGCGGGTAAATTATAGCCTGTCTGGCTACTATAACATCGCAAGAAGTCAATCTGTATATATGGAAGTTAAAGTTCAAGAACTCTTAAGTCAGAAATATGTTCATCTTTTCAAAAAGGGACCTCTGTATTACCGATTTAACATCAGAATGATCGCAAGCTTATATCGCTTAAAACCTTTTGAGTGTCACAGGTCGAGGTGGGCCAAGCCAGACTGCACCCACCCCTAGACCAGGATCACCCTGAGGAGCGTGTCAAAGGAGGAGGCAGGAGACAGGAATAAAAAGAATGACAGGCTTTATTAAATATAAAAACAATTTGAAAATCCTAATCTAAAATTCCTCTTCCTTCCTCTTCCCAGGAATCCAAGGCAAGTGGGGGGTCAGGCTCACTTCCTTCTGGCGCTGGTGCCAACTCGCAGTGGTAGGTACTGAACAGGTGGGTATCGCAGGTGAGTAAATGAGTCAGGCTAACTTCCTTCTGGCGCTGGTGCCAACTCACAGTGGTAGATACTGAACAGGTGGGTATCACAGGTGAGTGGGGGGTCAGGCTCACTTCCTTCTGGCACTGGTGCCAACTCCCAGTGGTAGGTACTGAACAGGTGGGTATCGCAGGTAAGTAAATGAGTCAGGCTTACTTCCTTCTGGCGCTGGTGCCAACTCACTGAACAGGTGAGTATCACAGGTGAGTATCGCAGGTGAGTAGGTGGATCAGGGCTCACGGGAGTTGTAAAGGGCGGGCACTTCGCACCATACAGGTGGGTTTCAGGGCTACAGCAGACTCAAGTCGCAAGCGGAGCGGGGCTTTGGCTGGCACAGACAGAATCAACACTTCAAATAGAGGTGAATAGCTCTCACATGGGTGGCAGGAGACAGAGTCAATAGCTGAACAGGGCTTTCACTGGGACAGACAGCATTCAAACTTCAAACAAAGGTAAACAGTTCTCACGTGTGTTGCAGGGGACAAAGTCACAAGCTGAGCGGGCGTTCACTGGAACAGACGGAGTCAACACTTCAAATAGAGGTGAACAGCTCTCACGTTGGTGGTAGGAGACAGAGTCATAAGCTGAGCAGGGCTTTCACTGGGGTAGACAGCACACAAACTTCAAGCAGAGGTAAACAGTTCTCACGTGTGTTGCAGGGGACAAAGTCACAAGCTGAGCGACGTTCGCTGGAACAGACGGAATCAACACTTCGAATAGAGGTGAACAGCTCTCACATGGGTGGCAGGAGACAAAGTCATAAGCTGAGCAGGGCTTTCACTGGGGCAGACAGCACCCAAACTTCAAGCAGAGGTAAACAGTTCTCACGTGTAGTGTGCGCACGGGGGCTTTTCCTTCTGACATCCAACAGGTGACTGCAATCGATCTTGCTAGACTCTTATGATGGACGGTAGACCAGCATAACACATGGGGAGTGCACGGCGATAAAAGGTAAATCTTCCACACACACACGACAGTCCAATTCCAAACATGCAACGTGATGGGAAACGTCAATTTCAGCACTACAAATCCACTCTTCAAGTGCAAAGTAAGGCCAACACTCACCCAGAGGTCTCGATCTGAAGAGCCGATGATAGTCAGAGTTGGGACAGATGCGGTGAATAATTTCCTCACCACTACAAGCGGCTTCACTTCGCTGGTTTCAATGGCCGAGGGGGAGGCTAGAGATCGACAAGGAATCAGTATATTTCACTCAGTGCGATGTATACAACGTGATCCAAGCACTTCAAACCAGTATCCAATTTAGTGTAGAAAACATGCGTTTATGAGATTCAATTTGTCAATCACTCATCTCACTCTTTCCCAGTCCAGACGACGAATTCCACTCTTCACAACTGCCCTCGGATCCCACAAGCAACACTCCTCTTCTTTCACGATGGTCCTTCAGCTGCAACACTCCACAAACATTTCCCAACGGGAGAGAACCACACCAGATCGCCGGGGGAAGACAAAGAAACAACCACACAACGCGGAGAGAGAACACTCCAGATCAACGGAGAAGAAACAACAACACCAACCTTCTCTTCCCCTTGTGTTTTATCCTCTCAAAATGCTGGCGTGGCCTCAATCAGACACTCAAAGTGAAGTCCCCACACCTGTTGCCAATCTGCCGTTTAGTTGTCATGACAACAGACACACACACCGGCCCGGGGACAGTGTTACACTGAAAGTGCCCCGGCGGGAACACTTCTCTGGTGGAATCAGTTCCGGGGATTATTTGTCACCCCGTGACATACCCCCCTGCCAAACCGTTCTAGTCCCGAGAACGGTCTCCAGACACCCAGTCTCCATACCTGGCTGGAGGCTGACCCCGATTCTCTCGTTGCGAACGCCGGGGTGGGGAGATGGGTGCTTCAGGTCGTGGTGGGGAGATGGGTGCTTCAGGTCGTGGTCCTAGGCCTAGGCCCCTCGGGATCACTGCCCATCCTACCAGCGGGGGCGTCCAAGTCGTCTCGGCCGGTGGGTTCTCTACCACTGGCTTTGGGTAATTCGGGCAAGGGCGGATCAGGTTACGGTGTAATACCCGTTCGGGGCCCGTCTTCCCTTCGGGCCGTAAGGCATACACAGGTTGGTCCGGATGGGGTTGTCGCTGAACGACGTATGGCTGGGCCTCCCATCGGTTGCTCAATTTTCCCTTCCCTTGTCGGCGATTGTCCCGTAGCAGCACCCTCTCCCCGGGCAGTAGCGGGGCTTCTCGGGCCGTCCTATCGTACAGTCTCTTGTTCTTTAACGCCGCCTGATTAATCCGGCCAGCGACCTGTTCGTATGCGGACTGGAGGCGTCGATGGTGGTTCGCTACCCAGTCGGACAGACTACTTCCCTCTTCTCCCCCAGTGGTTCCCATAAGCATATCCATTGGGAGCCTCACATGTCGGCCGAACATCAGGTAGGTAGGGGCATAACCGGTGGTACTGTGTATACTATTATTGTACGCCTGCATCACTGCTGGGAGCCGATCAGCCCAGTGGCCCTGCTGCTCTTCCTCCAAGGTTCCCAACAAGCCCAGCAAGGTTTGATTGAATCTTTCACACCCCCCGTTCCCTTGAGGATGATAAGGGGTCGTATGGGTCTTCTTACATCCGTACAGTTGGCATAATTCATGGATCACCTTTGACTCGAAGTTGGCCCCTTGGTCTGAATGGAGGATTTCAGGGCATCCGAATGGCTGGATCACGTACTTCCAGAGGGCGTTAGCAGTGGTCAGGGCAGTTTGGTCCATAGTGGGGATGGCCCAAGCATGTTTAGTGAACAGATCGGTGACAACGAGAATATTCTGGATCTGGTCCACCGGCCGTCCCAGGGTGAGGAAGTCCATTGCCACCATGTGCAGAGGTGCCCTGGCCTGAATCGGGACCAGCGGTGCCCGCGCCTCCCTCCTGGACTTGAACAAGGTGCAACGTGGGCATCTCTGAAGGTAAGTCCTGGTGGTACCCTCCATCCCAGGCCAGTAGAAATGTCGTCTCAACAAAGCCAATGTCCTCTCCTGCCCTTGATGTCCCATCCTAGAATGGTACGCCTCCAGTAAAGCCTGCCAACGACCTGCAGGGACCACGATCTGACAGACCTCTTCTCCTCGGCCTGGGTCCTGAAGCGTCCTACAAAGCACCCCATCCCTCAAATAGAGCCTTTCCCTCTGTCCCAGCAAGCCTCGCACACTCCGGGTCTGAGTTCGACGTTCCGCCCCCTCGGGCCAGATCTTCTGCTCCAACCAGGTCCGTACCCGCAGCACATCTCCATCTTCGCCCTGCCACAGTCTCCAGCGTTGTGGGTCCCACCCCCAACATGGAGGAGGGTCCTCAGGTGTCTGCCCTGGTGCCTCTACAACTCCCACCATTAATCCCTCATCGGACCCCAGTTCTGGGGTCGGTGTATGGCCTGCTGATCCTTCACCTGGTAACCTGGATAACACGTCAGCGTTGGTGTGCTCTCTTCCTGGCCGGTACTGGATCTGGTAATCGAAGTTGGCCAGTTGCGCCACCCAGCGTTGCTCCACTGCCCCTAGTTTGGCCGTTTGTAGATGCACCAGCGGGTTATTGTCCGTGACAACTCGTACCTTGGCTCCCCACAAGTAATCTTTAAATTTTTCACCCAGCGCCCACTTCATGGCCAGTAGCTCGAGTTTAAAGGAGCTGTAGTTCGAGTCATTCTTCTCTGCGGGGTGTAAGCTTCGGCTTGCATAGGCGATGACTTTCTCCTCTCCTTGTTGTTTCTGCGCCAACACGGCTCCCAACCCCAGTTGACTAGCATCGGTGTACAGGATGAATGGTTGAGTGAAGTCGGCATAGGCCAGTATCGGGGCCTGCAAGAGTTCCTGCTTGAGCTGCTGGAAAGCGGCTTCGCAGGCGGGGTCCCATTGAATGGAAGGGGACCCTCGACCCCGTGCTCGACCCGTGCCTCCCAACAGCTGGTTAATGGGTTTGGCAATTTTGGAGAAGCCCTTAATGAATCGCCTATAGTAGCCCACGAAGCCCAGGAATGACCGAACTTGGCGCACTGTCTGGGGAGCTGTCCACTCTTGCACCGCCCTCACTTTTTCTGGGTCGACGGAGATCCCCGCCGCACTGACCACGTGCCCCAGAAACTTAACCTCCTTTCGGAAGAGCTGACACTTGTCCGGCTGTAACTTCAGCCCATAGCGCTCTAGGGAGCTGAAGACTTGCCCAAGATGTTCCAGATGGGACTTGAAATCGGGAGAGTAAGTGATGATGTCATCCAGATAGACGAGGGTGGTATCCATCACTTGGCTGCCCAAACAACGCTGCATCAGCCGCTGGAATGTGGCTGGAGCGTTGCAGAGGCCGAACGGCATACGGTCCCACTCATAGAGACCGAAAGGGGTGGTAAAGGCCGTCTTCTCCCGGTCACGCTCGTCCATTTGTACCTGCCAATAACCGCTGGCCAAATCGAGGGTGGAGTACCAGGCAGCTTGAGTGAGGCTCGTAAGCGAATCTTCAACCCGCGGCAACGGGAAAGCATCCTTCTTGGTTACCTGGTTCAACCGGCGGTAATCTACACAAAACCTCCAGGAACCCGTCTTCTTACGGACCAACACTATTGGTGCGGCCCAAGGGCTGCTGCTCTCACGGATAATCCCTCTGTCAAGCATTCCTCGCAACAGGGTACGGACCTCCGTGTACAAGGTCGGGGGTACAGGTCGGTAGCGCTCTCGGCTCGGTGCAGCGTCCCCAGTGGGAATCTGGTGTTTTACCACATCCGTGCGGCCATAGTCCTCTTCGTGAGTAGAGAACAGATGTTGCCATCCCCTCAAGAATTCTTGCAGTTGTCCCACTTGTTCTTCCTCCAGCCCGTCACCCCGTAAAGACTCTCCCTTCAAGTGAGCAGGCAATCCTCCTTCTATCTCCTCCACTCCTGGACCGGCCCGCGCTAAAGCCACTTCGACCACTGTAGGACTCACCCGCTTAAAGTTGACTTCGCCCTGCTCACGAACCTGCTGCGGTCTTACTGAGGTCACCCGGGCCAAACATTGGTGATGATACAGGTGGACAAGGAAGGGGTTCGTGTTCCTCACCCTTACTGAGACTCGGCCTCCCTGAACAGTTGCCAGTCCTCGAGCTATCTCCACCTTGGGACCCTCTTCGTGGGGCTCCACCATCACCCACTCTTGCGGATGGTAACGTCGAGGGGGCAGCCTGGCCCAGACTACAGCCTCACTTCGAGCTGGGATAGACAGGGCGTAGCGGCAGGCCACTCTTCCCGTGCTCTCCCGGTCATGCTGTTTTTCAGCCAGACATATCCGGCGGCAATCGGCCCTGATACGGTCCCACTCCTGTCCGGCCGGGGTTACAGCTGTTCGCGCCGGTCTACCTCGGAATAGCTCCTCCCAGCAATCCGAGATGACATTCATCCCAATCAGGGCACGATGGGACCCTAGACACGGGTCTCGGACAACTACCACCCCCTTCTGAGGCACTACAACTCCATGGATCTCCAAATCGGTCACAAGGTATCCTACGTATGGTATGTCCAGTCCATTTGCCCCACGCAGCGTCAACCAGGGAGCATCCACAGGCGATCTACCGTTGGTGCCAAACAGCTCATGGGCCAAACTCTCAGAGAATAAGGTCACTTGGGAGCCTGTATCCAAGAGACAATGTATCTCCTGACCATTAACTTGGGCCACCACCACTGGGCAGCGGCCTATCAAGCGACCCTGAGGGGATGTGGAAGAAGAGGGGTCTAATACGGGGGTCCCGACCACTTGACCCACAGTGGCCGGAGACTCTAAAAACCCCCTTGTGATGCCCGTCGGGCAGAGCATTGGCGAAAGTAATGCCCCGACTCTCCACAGCCATTACAAATGGGCCGCCCATGTTCGTCCCACTGGAATCGGGAGCCCGCTGGCCGGGGAGGACGGCGTTCGGAAGGGCGATTCCCGTCGGAGTAAGCCCGTTCCCGAGAGTGAAAAGGTGGCTACAGGCGCTCCCGACGAAGCTCTTCCATGACAGACTTGGACAACTCGGACATTTGTTCCTGAACATCTCGCCTCAGTTCTTCCCGGAGGGCCTGCTTCCAGTCGGGTGCCGCAATGGCCAAGGGGGATTCGACGACATTGGTAGTCAAACAGCTGGGGGTTTCCACATGCTCCGCCTGGTCGCGCTCAAGAGCCAGGGCTTCTTGCCTCAGCTCTTCGAAAGTCATGTCTGGCCCTCTCCGAAGCTGCACCCGCAGGCTCTGTCGTACGGGACCCTCTCGCAGCCCCAACAGGAATTGATCTCGCAACAACACCTCTCCTTCCCCCAAGCCATGGTCCGGCCTTCCCGTGAGCCTGGAAAACTGCTCCCGCAGTTGCAAGGCGAATGCCCGAACGGATTGTCGGGGACCCTGGCGAGAATTGAAAAACTTCGTCCTCAGAGCAGCTACCGGAGTGGTATCTCCATACTGCCCCGTAAGAAACTCAAAGATAGCCTGGACCGTCGCACGGTTGGCTTCTGGTGCTGCCTGAACTTCTCTTCTTGCCTCCCCCTCCAGAGAGTTCAAAACGAACTGGACCTTCTGCAGAGCACTCAGACCTTGAAGCCCCGCCAGGTATTCCACCTGGGTCTTCCACAGGGACAGACTTACTTCGGACCACGGGCCTCCGTACCTCGAGGCCCATGGGGCACCCATGAAAATCGGCATGACAGGTTGCCGATCCCCAGGCTCTTCCTCCTCCGCCATCTCAACCTCTGATCGCTCAACTCAAGGTGAACCCTGCCGACTACGCCAAAATATGTCACAGGTCGAGGTGGGCCAAGCCAGACTGCACCCACCCCTAGACCAGGATCACCCTGAGGAGCGTGTCAAAGGAGGAGGCAGGAGACAGGAATAAAAAGAATGACAGGCTTTATTAAATATAAAAACAATTTGAAAATCCTAATCTAAAATTCCTCTTCCTTCCTCTTCCCAGGAATCCAAGGCAAGTGGGGGGTCAGGCTCACTTCCTTCTGGCGCTGGTGCCAACTCGCAGTGGTAGGTACTGAACAGGTGGGTATCGCAGGTGAGTAAATGAGTCAGGCTTACTTCCTTCTGGCGCTGGTGCCAACTCACAGTGGTAGATACTGAACAGGTGGGTATCACAGGTGAGTGGGGGGTCAGGCTCACTTCCTTCTGGCACTGGTGCCAACTCCCAGTGGTAGGTACTGAACAGGTGGGTATCGCAGGTAAGTAAATGAGTCAGGCTTACTTCCTTCTGGCGCTGGTGCCAACTCACTGAACAGGTGAGTATCACAGGTGAGTATCGCAGGTGAGTAGGTGGATCAGGGCTCACGGGAGTTGTAAAGGGCGGGCACTTCGCACCATACAGGTGGGTTTCAGGGCTACAGCAGACTCAAGTCGCAAGCGGAGCGGGGCTTTGGCTGGCACAGACAGAATCAACACTTCAAATAGAGGTGAATAGCTCTCACATGGGTGGCAGGAGACAGAGTCAATAGCTGAACAGGGCTTTCACTGGGACAGACAGCATTCAAACTTCAAACAAAGGTAAACAGTTCTCACGTGTGTTGCAGGGGACAAAGTCACAAGCTGAGCGGGCGTTCACTGGAACAGACGGAGTCAACACTTCAAATAGAGGTGAACAGCTCTCACGTTGGTGGTAGGAGACAGAGTCATAAGCTGAGCAGGGCTTTCACTGGGGCAGACAGCACACAAACTTCAAGCAGAGGTAAACAGTTCTCACGTGTGTTGCAGGGGACAAAGTCACAAGCTGAGCGACGTTCGCTGGAACAGACGGAATCAACACTTCGAATAGAGGTGAACAGCTCTCACATGGGTGGCAGGAGACAAAGTCATAAGCTGAGCAGGGCTTTCACTGGGGCAGACAGCACCCAAACTTCAAGCAGAGGTAAACAGTTCTCACGTGTAGTGTGCGCACGGGGGCTTTTCCTTCTGACATCCAACAGGTGACTGCAATCGATCTTGCTAGACTCTTATGATGGACGGTAGACCAGCATAACACATGGGGAGTGCACGGCGATAAAAGGTAAATCTTCCACACACACACGACAGTCCAATTCCAAACATGCAACGTGATGGGAAACGTCAATTTCAGCACTACAAATCCACTCTTCAAGTGCAAAGTAAGGCCAACACTCACCCAGAGGTCTCGATCTGAAGAGCCGATGATAGTCAGAGTTGGGACAGATGCGGTGAATAATTTCCTCACCACTACAAGCGGCTTCACTTCGCTGGTTTCAATGGCCGAGGGGGAGGCTAGAGATCGACAAGGAATCAGTATATTTCACTCAGTGCGATGTATACAACGTGATCCAAGCACTTCAAACCAGTATCCAATTTAGTGTAGAAAACATGCGTTTATGAGATTCAATTTGTCAATCACTCATCTCACTCTTTCCCAGTCCAGACGACGAATTCCACTCTTCACAACTGCCCTCGGATCCCACAAGCAACACTCCTCTTCTTTCACGATGGTCCTTCAGCTGCAACACTCCACAAACATTTCCCAACGGGAGAGAACCACACCAGATCGCCGGGGGAAGACAAAGAAACAACCACACAACGCGGAGAGAGAACACTCCAGATCAACGGAGAAGAAACAACAACACCAACCTTCTCTTCCCCTTGTGTTTTATCCTCTCAAAATGCTGGCGTGGCCTCAATCAGACACTCAAAGTGAAGTCCCCACACCTGTTGCCAATCTGCCGTTTAGTTGTCATGACAACAGACACACACACCGGCCCGGGGACAGTGTTACACTGAAAGTGCCCCGGCGGGAACACTTCTCTGGTGGAATCAGTTCCGGGGATTATTTGTCACCCCGTGACATGAGGACGCTTTGATCAGATGTACTACTACCTGAAAAAGTCTATAATCAATAATAGAGAGTTCAAGATCAATCACGCTTCTATAAGTTCAATAGGTCAGATTTGGACTTTTAAAGTGCTTATGAAGCATCAGAAGGAGTCTATAAGTAGAAAGTTCAAGATCGAGGACTCTTTGGCCAGTAATATTTTCAGTAGGTCGATTCTGGTATGGAAAGTTCAAGTTCATGGACTCTTGGACCAGAAATATGTTCAATAGTTAAATATGGACAATTGTCTGGCTGATGTACTACTACCTGAAAGAGTCGATAATCATTAATAGAGAGTTTAAGATCAATCACGCTTCAGTCAGAAATATGTACAATAAGTCAAATCTGAAATACTGCAGGGCTGAAGAAACATCAGAATCTAGAGTCTATGAGTGTGTTTTGATTGTTCAAGATCGAGGACTCTTTTGCCAGAAAAATGTTCAGTAGGTAATTTATGGGCTGCTGTGTGGCTGATGAATCATCATAAGGAGTCTATGAGCATGTATAAAAAGTTCAAAATCGAGAACTGTTTTACCAGAAATATTTTCAGCGGGTCAATTATAGCCTGTCTTGCTACTATAACATCACAAGAAGTCAATCTGGATATATGGAAGTTAAAGTTCAAGAACTCTTAAGTCAGAAATATGTTCATCTGTTCAAAAAGGGACCTCTGTAGTACCGATTTAACATCAAATTGATCGCAAGTTTATATCGCTTAAAACCTTTTGAGGACCCTTTGACCAGAAATAAGTTCAATAGGTCAGATATGAACTTCTATACGGCTTATGGAGCATCAGGAGGAGTCTATATAGAAAGTTCAAGATTGAGGACTCTTTGGCCAGAAATATATTCCTTGGGTCAATTATGGACTTCTTTATGGGTGACATAACCTTAAAAGGAGTCAACGAGTATGTATAGAAAGTTCAAGTTCAAGATCTCTTTGGCCAATAATATTTTCAGTAGGTCGATTCTGGTATGGAAAGTTCAAGTTCATGGACTCTTGGACCAGAAATATATTCCTTGGGTCAAATATGGACTTCTTTATGGCTGACATAACCTCAAAAGGAGTCAACGAGTATGTATAGAAAGTTCAAGTTCATAGACTCTTATGCCAGAAATATGTTCAGTCGTTCAAAAAGGGGCCTCTGTATTACTGATTTAACATCAGAATAAGTCTATGAGTTTATATCGCTTAAAACCTTTTGAGGACCCATTGACCACAAATAAGTTCAATAGGTCAGATTTGGACTTTTAAAGGGCTTATGAAGCATCAGAAGGAGTCTATAAGTAAAAAGTTCAAGATCGAGGACTCTTTGGCCAGTAATATTTTCAGTAGGTCGATTCTGGTATGGAAAGTTCAAGTTCATGGACTCTTGGACAAGAAATATATTCAATAGTGAAATATGGACAATTGTCTGGCTGATGTACTACTACCTGAAAGAGTCTATAATCATTAATAGAGAGTTCAAGATCAATCACGCTTCAGTCAGAAATATGTTCAATAAGTGAAATCTGAAATACTGCATGGCTGAAGAAACATCAGATTCTAGAGTCTATGAGTGTGTTTTGATTGTTCAAGATCGAGGACTCTTTTGCTAGAAAAATGTTCAGTAGATAATTTATGGGCTGCTGTGTGGCTGATGAATCATCATAAGGAGTCTATGAGCATGTATAAAAAGTTCAAAATCGAGGACTGTTTTACCAGAAATTTTTTCAGCGGGTAAATTATAGCCTGCCTGGCTACTATAACATCGCAAGAAGTCAATCTGTATATATGGAAGTTAAAGTTCAAGAACTCTTAAGTCAGAAATATGTTCATCTGTTCAAAAAGGGACCTCTGTATTACCGATTTAACATCAGAATGATCGCAAGCTTATATCGCTTAAAACCTTTTGAGGACCCTTTGATCAGAAATAAGTTCAATATGGACTTCTATACGGCTTATGGAGCATCAGGAGGAGTCTATATAGAAAAATCAAGATTGAGGACTCTTTGGCCAGAAATATATTCCTTGGGTCAATTATGGACTTCTTTATGGCTAACATAACCTCAAAAGGAGTCAACAAGTATGTATAGAAAGTTCAAGAACTCTTAGGCCAGAAATATGTTCAGTAGTTAGAAAAGGGGCCTCTTTATTACTGATTTCACATCAGAATAAGTCTATGAGTTTATATCGCTTAAAACCTTTTGAGGACCCATTGACCAGAAATAAGTTCAATAGGTCAGATTTGGAATTTTAAAGGGCTTATGAAGCATCAGAAGGAGTCTATAAGTAGAAAGTTCAAGATCGAGGACTCTTTGGCCAGTAATATTTTCAGTAGGTCGATTCTGGTATGGAAAGGTCAAGTTCATGGACTCTTGGACCAGAAATATGTTCAATAATGAAATATGGACAATTGTCTGGCTGATGTACTACTACCTGAAAGAGTCTATAATCATTAATAGAGAGTTCAAGATCAATCACGCTTCAGTCAGAAATATGTTCAATATGTCAAATCTGAAATATTGCACGGCAATGTCAATGAGCATGTATAGAAAGTTCAAAATCGAGGACTGTTTTATCAGAAATATTTTCAGTTATGGACTCCTCTCTGGCTAATATAACATCGCAAGAAGTCAATCAGTATATATTATAGTAAGTTAAAGTTCAAGAACTCTTAGGTCAGAAATATGTTCATCAGTTCAAAAAGGGGCCTCTGTATAACCGATTTAACATCAGAATTAGTCTATAAGTTTATTTCGCTTCAAACCTTTACAGGACCCTTTGACCAGAAATTAGTTCAATAGGTCAGATATGGACTTCTATATGGATTATAGAACATCAGGAGGAGTCTATATATAAAGTTCAAGATTGAGGACTCTTTGGCCAGAAATATATTCCTTGGGTCAAATATGGACTTCTTTATGGCTGACGTAACCTCAAAAGGAGTCAACGAGTATGTATAGAAAGTTCAAGTTCAAGAACTCTTAGGCCAGAAATATGTTCAGTAGTTTAAAAAGGGGCCTCTGTATTACTGATTAAACATCAGAATAAGTCTAGGAGTTTATATCGCTTAAAACCTTTTGAGGACCCATTGACCAGATGTACTACTACCTGAAAAAGTCTATAATCATTAATAGAGAGTTCAAGATCAATCACGCTTCTATAAGTTCAATAGGTCAGATTTGGACTTTTAAAGTGCTTATGAAGCATCAGAAGGAGTCTATAAGTAGAAAGTTCAAGATCGAGGACTCTTTGGCCAGTAATATTTTCAGTAGGTCGATTCTGGTATGGAAAGTTCAAGTTCATGGACTCTTGGACCAGAAATATGTTCAATAGTTAAATATGGACAATTGTCTGGCTGATGTACTACTACCTGAAAGAGTCGATAATCATTAATAGAGAGTTTAAGATCAATCACGATTCAGTCAGAAATATGTTCAATAAGTCAAATCTGAAATACTGCATGGCTGAAGAAACATCAGAATCTAGAGTCTATGAGTGTCTTTGGATTGTTCAAGATCAAGGACTCTTTTGCCAGAAAAATGTTCAGTAGGTAATTTATGGGCTGCTGTGTGGCTGATGAATCATCATAAGGAGTCTATGAGCATGTATAAAAAGTTCAAAATCGAGAACTGTTTTACCAGAAATATTTTCAGCGGGTCAATTATAGCCTGTCTTGCTACTATAACATCGCAAGAAGTCAATCTGGATATATGGAAGTTAAAGTTCAAGAACTCTTAAGTCAGAAATATGTTCATCTGTTCAAAAAGGGACCTCTGTAGTACCGATTTAACATCAAATTGATCGCAAGTTTATATCGCTTAAAACCTTTTGAGGACCCTTTGACCAGAAATAAGTTCAATAGGTCAGATATGAACTTCTATACGGCTTATGGAGCATCAGGAGGAGTCTATATAGAAAGTTCAAGATTGAGGACTCTTTGGCCAGAAATATATTCCTTGGGTCAATTATGGACTTCTTTATGTGTGACATAACCTTAAAAGGAGTCAACGAGTATGTATAGAAAGTTCAAGTTCAAGATCTCTTTGGCCAATAATATTTTCAGTAGGTCGATTCTGGTATGGAAAGTTAAAGTTCATGGACTCTTGGACCAGAAATATATTCCTTGGGTCAAATATGAAGAGTTTCGTTGCAAAATGAGATATATCCATTTTGAGAAATTTTGGTTATTTGACATTATTATTTAAGACATCAACAGTCAAGTTCATTCACAATTTTTTGTACATTAAACTATCACTTGAGCTCAGTGAAGGCCAGGGACACAATATTCTTCAAATCCAGGATATTTTTTATTTAATTTTATGTCCATAAATAAGTCAAAAACCATGCCAAAATGCAACCTATTTATCTTAACATTGTCAAACATCTTAAATTGGTTAAAAAAACAATACATCATAAATATATGGAATAGTATATACAAAGATTGATTAATAATAATAGGATTCTGAGTTAGTTTTGGCCAGAACATAGGCTACACAACATAATTTTTTTTTTTTTTTTTTTTTTTTTTTTGCAAAACGCTATATATCCACCTTAGGCTATATTCTACTACTGTAATGCCATTAAGAAAAGCTAGTGAATCAATGTTTTGTGTGTGCGTGCGCGCGTGCGTGCGTGTGTGTGTCGCACGATGACCACAATTAATCTTTGGATGTTTTCCCTCCCCTGAATGCCTTGCCCGTTTGGTCTTCTCCCTTTGATGATTTTCTTTAAATTATGCCTTCCTCTTTCTCCCAACAGCAGCTGGAATGACCGGCTCCAATCGAAATCCATAACGTTAGCTTGACTCTGAAGCTTTGATTCTCTGACTGACAGGCAGCTGTTGATCAGTGACGTAGCCTACGTGACTGACAGCTCGCCTACAGTATAAACAATTAAATGGTAAACGTTTCTTAGTTAGCCTATTAAATCCTCTTTTTAAAAATATGTTTTTGTTTAGATATTATCGTTAAATCACTGAGCAAACTCGGAGCACTTCACCGGCGGTGACTCTCTCCTCGCGTGACAGCCTGAGGTCGCGTAGCAGCCTAACCGCCTATATCGCACTTTGTAAAGAAACTGGGCTGGCGGATATCGCGTTTTGTGAAAAAATAAATTTTGTAGTAGCCTTAAAATGTACATTTTTAAATCGTATTAATGGCAGCAATTCACACATAGGTTAAGGTACATCTGAACAGTGATTTCCAATAATAAAATCCAAATGTCAAAAAAATGGCGTTTATCGCGTTTTGCAACCAAACTCTTCATATGGACTTCTTTATGGCTGACATAACCTCAAAAGGAGTCAACGAGTATGTATAGAAAGTTCAAGTTCATTGACTCTTATGCCAGAAATATGTTCAGTAGTTCAAAAAGGGGCCTCTGTATTACTGATTTAACATCAGAATAAGTCTATGAGTTTATATCGCTTAAAACCTTTTGATTCTGGTATGGAAAGTTCAAGTTCATGGACTCTTGGACCAGAAATATGTTCAATAGTGAAATATGGACAATTGTCTGGCTGATGTACTACTACCTGAAAGAGTCTATAATCATTAATAGAGAGTTCAAGATCAATCACGCTTCAGTCAGAAATATGTTCAATAAGTCAAATCTGAAATACTGCATGGCTGAAGAAACATCAGATTCTAGAGTCTATGAGTGTGTTTTGATTGTTCAAGATCGAGGACTCTTTTGCTAGAAAAATGTTCAGTAGATAATTTATGGGCTGCTGTGTGGCTGATGAATCATCATAAGGAGTCTATGAGCATGTAAAAAAAATCTAGGACTGTTTTACCAGAAATTTTTTCAGCGGGTAAATTATAGCTTGTCTGGCTACTATAACATCGCAAGAAGTCAATCTGTATATATGGAAGTTAAAGTTCAAGAACTCTTAAGTCAGAAATATGTTCATCTGTTCAAAAAGGGACCTCTGTATTACCGATTTAACATCAGAATGATCGCAAGCTTATATCAGTTAAAACCTTTTGAGGACCCTTTGATCAGAAATAAGTTCAATATGGACTTCTATACGGCTTATGGAGCATCAGGAGGAGTCTATATAGAAAAATCAAGATTGAGGACTCTTTGGCCAGAAATATATTCCTTGGGTCAATTATGGACTTCTTTATGGCTAACAAAACCTCAAAAGGAGTCAACGAGTATGTATAGAAAGTTCAAGAACTCTTAGGCCAGAAATATGTTCAGTAGTTAGAAAAGGGGCCTCTGTATTACTGATTTAACATCAGAATAAGTCTATGAGTTTATATCGCTTAAAACCTTTTGAGGACCCATTGACCAGAAATAAGTTCAATGGGTCAGATTTGGAATTTTAAAGAGCTTATGAAGCATCAGAAGGAGTTTATAAGTAGAAAGTTCAAGATCAAGGACTCTTTGGCCAGTAATATTTTCATAAGGTCGATTCTGGTATGGAAAGTTCAAGTTCATGGACTCTTGGACCAGAAATATGTTCAATAGTGAAATATGGACAATTGTCTGGCTAATGTACTACTTCCTGAAAAAGTCTATAATCATTAATAGAGAGTTCAAGATCAATCACACTTCAGTCAGAAATATGTTCAATAAGTCAAATCTGAAATACTGCATGAATGAAGAAACATCAGATTCTAGAGTCTATGAGTGTGTTTTGATTGTTCAAGATCGAGGACTCTTTTTTCAGAAAAATGTTCAGTAGGTAATTTATGGGCTGCTGTGTGGCTGATGAATCATCATAGGAGTCTATGAGCATGTATAAAAAGTTCAAAATCGAGAACTGTTTTACCAGAAATATTTTCAGCGGGTCAATTATAGCCTGTCTGGCTACTATAACATCGCAAGAAGTCAATCTGTATATATGGAAGTTAAAGTTCAAGAACTCTTAAGTCAGAAATATGTTCATCTGTTCAAAAAGGGACCTCTGTAGTACCAATTTAACATCAGAATGATCGCAAGTTTATATCGCTTAAAACCTTTTGAGGACCCTTTGACCAGAAATAAGTTCAATATGGACTTCTATACAGCTTATGGAGCATCAGGAGGAGTCTATATAGAAAGTTCAATATTGAGGACTCTTTGGCCAGAAATATATTCCTTGGGTCAAATATGGACTTCTTTATGGCTGACGTAACCTCAAAAGGAGTCAACGAGTATGTATAGAAAGTTCAAGTTCAAGAACTCTTAGGCCAGAAATATGTTCAGTAGTTTAAAAAGGGGCCTCTGTATTACTGATTTAACATCAGAATAAGTCTATGAGTTTATATCGCTTAAAACCTTTTGAGGACCCATTGACCAGATGTACTACTTCCTGAAAAAGTCTATAATCAATAATAGAGAGTTCAAGATCAATCACGCTTCTATAAGTTCAATAGGTCAGATTTGGACTTTTAAAGTGCTTTTGAAGCATCAGAAGGAGTCTATAAGTAGAAAGTTCAAGATCGAGGACTCTTTGGCCAGTAATATTTTCAGTAGGTCGATTCTGGTATGGAAAGTTCAAGTTCATGGACTCTTGGACCTGTCTTGCTACTATAACATCGCAAGAAGTCAATCTGGATATATGGAAGTTAAAGTTCAAGAACTCTTAAGTCAGAAATATGTTCATCTGTTCAAAAAGGGACCTCTGTAGTACCGATTTAACATCAAATTGATCGCAAGTTTATATCGCTTAAAACCTTTTGAGGACCCTTTGACCAGAAATAACTTCAATAGGTCAGATATGAACTTCTATACGGCTTATGGAGCATCAGGAGGAGTCTATATAGAAAGTTCAAGATTGAGGACTCTTTGGCCAGAAATATATTCCTTGGGTCAATTATGGACTTCTTTATGGGTGACATAACCTTAAAAGGAGTCAACGAGTATGTATAGAAAGTTCAAGTTCAAGATCTCTTTGGCCAATAATATTTTCAGTAGGTCGATTCTGGTGTGGAAAGTTCAAGTTCATGGACTCTTGGACCAGAAATATATTCCTTGGGTCAAATATGGACTTCTTTATGGCTGACATAACATCAAAAGGAGTCAACGAGTATGTATAGAAAGTTCAAGTTCATAGACTCATATGCCAGAAATATGTTCAGTAGTTCAAAAAGGGGCCTCTGTATTACTGATTTAACATCAGAATAAGTCTATGAGTTTATATCGCTTAAAACCTTTTGAGGACCCATTGACCACAAATAAGTTCAATAGGTCAGATTTGGACTTTTAAAGGGCTTATGAAGCATCAGAAGGAGTCTATAAGTAGAAAGTTCAAGATCGAGGACTCTTTGGCCAGTAATATTTTCAGTAGGATGATTCTGGTATGGAAAGTTCAAGTTCATGGACTCTTGGACCAGAAATATGTTCAACAGTGAAATATGGACAATTGTCTGGCTGATGTACTACTACCTGAAAGAGTCGATAATCATTAATAGAGAGTTCAAGATCAATCACGCTTCAGTCAGAAATATGTTCAATAAGTCAAATCTGAAATACTGCATGGCTGAAGAAACATCAGAATCTAGAGTCTATGAGTGTGTTTTGATTGTTCAAGATCGAGGACTCTTTTGCCAGAAAAATGTTCAGTAGGTAATTTATGGGCTGCTGTGTGGCTGATGAATCATCATAAGGAGTCTATGAGCATGTATAAAAAGTTCAAAATCGAGAACTGTTTTACCAGAAATATTTTCAGCGGGTCAATTATAGCCTGTCTTGCTACTATAACATCACAAGAAGTCAATCTGGATATATTGAAGTTAAAGTTTAAGAACTCTTAAGTCAGAAATATGTTCATCTGTTCAAAAAGGGACCTCTGTAGTACCGATTTAACATCAAATTGATCGCAAGTTTATATCGCTTAAAACCTTTTGAGGACCCTTTGACTAGAAATAAGTTCAATAGGTCAGATATGAACTTCTATACGGCTTATGGAGCATCAGGAGGAGTCTATATAGAAAGTTCAAGATTGAGGACTTTTTGGCCAGAAATAAATTCCTTGGGTCAAATATGGACTTCTTTATGGCTGACGTAACCTCAAAAGGAGTCAACGAGTATGTATAGAAAGTTCAAGTTCAAGAACTCTTAGGCCAGAAATATGTTCAGTAGTTTAAAAAGGGGCCTCTGTATTACTGATTTAACATCAGAATAAGTCTATGAGTTTATATCGCTTAAAACCTTTTGAGGACCCATTGACCAGATGTACTACTACCTGAAAAAGTCTAATCATTAATAGAGAGATCAAGATCAATCACGCTTCTATAAGTTCAATAGGTCAGATTTGGACTTTTAAAGTGCTTATGAAGGATCAGAAGGAGTCTATAAGTAGAAAGTTCAAGATCGAGGACTCTTTGGCAAGTAATATTTTCAGTAGCTCGATTCTGGTATGGAAAGTTCAATATGGACTTCTATACGGCTTATGGAGCATCAGGAGGAGTCTATATAGAAAGTTCAAGATTGAGGACTCTTTGGCCAGAAATATATTCCTTGGGTCAATTATGGACTTCTTTATGGGTGACATAACCTTAAAAGGAGTCAACGAGTATGTATAGAAAGTTCAAGTTCATAAACTCTTAGGCCAGAAATATGTTCAGTAGTTCAAAAAGGGGCCTCTGTATTACTGATTTAACATCAGAATAAGTCTATGAGTTTATATCGCTTAAAACCTTTTGAGGACCCATTGACCAGAAATAAGTTCAATAGGTCAGATTTGGACTTTTAAAGGGATTATGAAGCATCAGAAGGAGTCTATAAGTAGAAAGTTCAAGATCAAGGACTCTTTGGCCAGTAATATTTTCAGTAGGTCGATTCTGGTATGGAAAGTTAAAGTTCATGGACTCTTGGACCAGAAATATGTTCAATAGTGAAATATGGACAATTGTCTGGCTGATGTACTACTACCTGAAAGAGTCTATAATCATTAATAGAGAGTTCAAGATCAATCTTGTCTTTATTTCTTCTTTATTCTTTATTCTTATTTCTTCTTATTTCAATCTTTATTTCAGTCAGAAATATGTTCAGTATGTCAAATCTGAAATACTGCATGGCAATGTCAATGAGTATGTATAGAAAGTTCAAAATCGAGGACTGTTTTACCAGAAATATTTTCAGTTATGGACTCCTGTCTGGCTAATATAACATCGCAAGAAGTCAATCTGTATATATTATAGTAAGTTAAAGTTCAAGAACTCTTAGGTCAGAAATATGTTCATCAGTTCAAAAAGGGGCCTCTGTATAACCGATTTAACATCAGAATGAGTCTATAAGTTTATCTCGCTTAAAACCTTTTGAGGACCCTTTGACCAGAAATAAGTTCAATAGGTCAGATATGAACTTCTATACGGCTTATGGAGCATCAGGAGGAGTCTATATAGAAAGTTCAAGATTGAGGACTCTTTGGCCAGAAATATATTCCTTGGGTCAATTTTGGACTTCTTTATTGCTGACATAACCTTAAAAGGAGTCAACGAGTATGTATAGAAAGTTCAAGTTCAAGATCTCTTTGGCCAGTAATATTTTCAGTAGGTCGATTCTGGTATGGAAAGTTAAAGTTCATGGACTCTTGGACCAGAAATATGTTCAATAGTGAAATGTGGACAATTGTCTGGCTGATGTACTACTACCTGAAAGAGTCTATAATCATTAATAGAGAGTTCAAGATCAATCACACTTCAGTCAGAAATATATTCAGTATGTCAAATCTGAAATACTGCATGGCAATGTCAATGAGGATGTGTAGAAAGTTCAAAATCAAGGACTGTTTTACCAGAAATATTTTCAGTTATGGACTCCTGTCTGGCTAATATAACATCGCAAGAAGTCAGTCTGTATATATTATAGTAAGTTAAAGTTCATAAACTCTTAGGCCAGAAATATGTTCAGTAGTTCAAAAAGGGGCCTCTGTATTACTGATTTAACATCAGAATAAGTCTATGAGTTTATATCGCTTAAAACCTTTTGAGGACCCATTGACCACAAATAAGTTCAATAGGTCAGATTTGGACTTTTAAAGGGCTTATGAAGCATCAGAAGGAGTCTATAAGTAGAAAGTTCAAGATCAAGGACTCTTTGGCCAGTAATATTTTCAGAAGGTCGATTCTGGTATGGAAAGTACAAGTTCATGGACTCTTGGACCAGAAATATGTTCAATCAGTGAAATATGGACAATTGTGTGGCTAATGTACTACTACCTGAAAAAGTCTATAATCATTAATAGAGAGTTCAAGATCAATCACGCTTCAGTCAGAAATATGTTCAATAAGTGAAATCTGAAATACTGCATGGCTGAAGAAACATCAGATTCTAGATTCTATGAGTGTGTTTTGATTGTTCAAGATCGAGGACTCTTTTGCCAGAAAAATTTTCAGTAGGTAATTTATGGGCTGCTGTGTGGCTGATGAATCATCATAAGGAGTCTATGAGCATGTATAAAAAGTTCAAAATCGAGGACTGTTTTACCAGAAATATTTTCAGCGGGTCAATTATCGCCTGTCTGGCTACTATAACATCGCAAGAAGTCAATCTGTATATATGGAAGTTAAAGTTCAAGAACTCTTAAGTCAGAAATATGTTCATCTGTTCAAAAAGGGACCTCTGTAGTACCAATTTAACATCAGAATGATCGCGTTTATATCGCTTAAAACCTTTTGAGGACCCTTTGACCAGAAATAAGTTCAATATGGACTTCTATACGGCTTATGGAGCATCAGGAGGAGTCTATATAGAAAGTTCAAGATTGAGGACTCTTTGGCCAGAAATATATTCCTTGGGTCAAATATGGACTTCTTTATGGCTGACGTAACCTCAAAAGGAGTCAACGAGTATGTATAGAAAGTTCAAGTTCAAGAACTCATAGGCCAGAAATATGTTCAGTAGTTTAAAAAGGGGCCTCTGTATTACTGATTTAACATCAGAATAAGTCTATGAGTTAATATCGCTTAAAACCTTTTGAGGACCCATTGACCAGATGTACTACTACCTGAAAAAGTCTATAATCATTCATAGAGAGTTCAAGATCAATCACGCTTCTATAAGTTCAATAGGTCAGATTTGGACTTTTAAAGGGCTTATGAAGCATCAGAAGGAGTCTATAAGTAGAAAGTTCAAGATCGAGGACTTTTTGGCCAGTAATATTTTCAGTAGGTCGATTCTGGTATGGAAAGTTCAAGTTCATGGACTCTTGGACCAGAAATATGTTCAATAGTGAAATATGGACAATTGTCTGGCTGATGTACTACTACCTGAAAAAGTCTATAATCATTAATAGAGAGTTCAAGATCAATCACGCTTCAGTCAGAAATATGTTCAATATGTCAAATCTGAAATACTGCATTGCACTGTCAATGAGTATGTATAGAAAGTTCAAGTTCATAGACTCTTAGGCCAGAAATTCAAGGTGTCTTGAAATATGTTCAAAATATAACATTTGAACTACTGTATGGCTGAAGATACATCGGAAGCAGTCAATGAGCATGTACAGAAAGTTCAAGATCATGGTCTCTTTGACCAGAATATGTTCAGTTGGTCAAATATGGACTTTTGTATGGCTAATGTATTATCAAGAGGAGTCCATATGCATTGAAAGTTAATGTTCAAAGACTCTTTGGACAAAAATATGTTGAGTAGTTCAGATATGGACTATGGACTTCTAAATGGCTTATGAAGCATCAGAAGGAGTCAGAACTCTTTTTCCAGTAATTAGTAGGTCAAAAATTTGTCAACTTTCTGCCTGATTTAATATTGAGAGAAGTCAGTTAGTAAGTTAATATTCAAGGTTTGTGGCCAGAAATATGTTCAGTTGGTAAAACATTTATGGCTGATATAACATCCGAACGAGTCAACAAGAATATTTAGAAAGTTCAAGTTCGAATACTCTTTGGCCAGAAATATGTTGAGTAGGTAAAAAATGGACCTCTGTATGCTTGATTTAACATCAGAAGTAGTCTGTGAGTGTATATATTTTAAAACCTTTTGAGGACCCATTGACCAGAAATATGTCAGATAAGGAATTCGAAATGGCTTATGAACCATCAGAAGGAGTCTATGAGTGTGTTTAGAAAGTTCAAGATCGAGAAATCTTTTTCCAGTAATATGTTCAGTAGTTGAAATATGGACTTCTCTGTGGCTGATTTAACATCAGAAGGAGTCTAAAAGTTTATAATAGTAAAAACATTTTGAGGACTGTTTGGCCAAAATAGTGTTCAATAGGTCAAATATGGACTGTATTTGAGTATATTTGAGTAAGTTAATATTCATGGTCTCTTGGCAGAAACATGTTTAGTAGGTCAAAAATTGAGTTTTGTATGGGTAATGTAACATCAGTAGGATTCTATAGCCTATGTCCTTCTGAGGTTTAAAACCAGGGTCCTCTGTCCAAAGAACTCTTTGGACAGAAATATGTTCAGTAGGTCAAAGAGGGACCTCTGTATACCTGCTATGATACATATAACTATACAACAACAACTAACTTATTCATTTTTGCATTGACGGGAAATTGCATTAGCTTCTGCGTTACAAATAACATACCTCATGTGCAAGGAAAAGATAACACGATCTAATAATGATGCGTTCAATAATAATGTATTGTTATATCTAACTATATAATTTAGATCTTTTATGCAATGGAATGTTACTCCAAAAATGGTATCTCTTCAATGCACAATCGGAACGAGTTAGTTACTGTATGTATGCAATGCACTCATAGCTTATATGTTAATCTCTTTAATGGAGATGGGAATGTTTTTTGTCAATGCACAAAGTTAGATTGTTTGTGCAATGCAATTCAACAACATATGTTGTCTCTTTAATGCACATGGGAATGAGTTAGTTCTGGTATGCAATGAGTGGATTGTATTTTATTTTTCAATGCACAAAGTTAGATCGTTTGTGCAATGCAACAACAGATGTTAATTTCTTTAATTCAAGTGCATAGCTTATATTTTTCAATGCACAATTTTAGATCGTTTATTGCAACGCAAAGACACATATGTCATCTCCTTAATGCACATGGGAATGAGTTAGTTCTGGTATGCAATGAAACAAGTGCATAGCTTATATGTTATTTTTCAATGCGCAAAGTTAGATCGTTTGTACAATTGCAATGCAACAAACATATGTTATCCTTTAATGCACATGGGAATGAGTTAGTTCTGGTATGCAATGCAATGCAATGCAATGCAATGCAAGTGCATAGCTTATATTTTTCAATGCACAATTTTAGATCGTTCATTGCAATGCAAAAACACATATGTCATCTCTTTAATGCACATGGGAATGAGTTAGTTCTGGTATGCAATGCATTGCAATGCAAGTCCATAGCTTATATTTTTCAATGCACAATTTTAGATCGTTTATTGCAATGCAAAAACACATATGTCATCTATTTAATGCACATGGGAATGAGTTAGTTCTGGTATGCAATGCAATGCAATAAAATGCAATGCAATGCAATGCAATGCAAGTGCATAGCTTGTATTTTTCAATGCACAATTTTAGATCGTTTATTGCAATGCAAAAACACATATGTCATCTCTTTAATGCACATAGGAATTAGTTAGTTCTGGTATGCAATTACAATATGTTATTTTTCAATGTACAAAGTTTGATTGTTTGTGCAATTGAAATGCAACAAACATATGTCATCTCTTTAATGCACACGGGAATGAGTTAGTTCTGGTATGCAATGCAATGCAATGCAATAAAATGCAATGCAATAAAATGCAATGCAATGCAATGCAATGCAATGCAATGCAATGCAATGCAATGCAATGCAATGCAATAAAATGCAATGCAATGCAATGCAATAAAATGCAATGCAATGCAATAAAATGCAATGCAATGCAATAAAATGCAATGCAATGCAATAAAATGCAATGCAATGCATTGCAATTCAATGCAATGCAATGCAATGCAATAAAATGCAATGCGATGCAATGCAATGCAATGCAATGCAATGCAATGCAATGCAATGCAATGCAATGAAATGCAAGTGCATAACTTATATTTTTCAATTCACAATTTTAGATCGTTTATTGCAATGCAAAAACACATATGTCATCTCTTTAATGCACATGGGAATGAGTTAGTTCTGGTATGCAATGCTATGCAATGCAATAAAATGCAATGCAATGCAATGCAATGCAATGCAATGCAATAAAATGCAATGCAATGCAATGCAATAAAATGCAAGTGCATAACTTATATTTTTCAATTCACAATTTTAGATCGTTTATTGCAATGCAAAAACACATGTCATCTCTTTAATGCACATGGGAATGAGTTAGTTCTGCTATGCAATGCTATGCAATGCTATGCAATGCTATGCAATGCTATGCAATGCTATGCAATGCTATGCAATGCTATGCAATGCTATGCAATGCTATGCAATGCTATGCAATGCTATGCAATGCTATGCAATGCTATGCAATGCTATGCAATGCAATGCTATGCAATGCAATGCAATGCAATGCTATGCAATGCTATGCAATGCTATGCTATGCAATGCTATGCAATGCTATGCAATGCAATGCTATGCAATGCAATGCAATGCTATGCAATGCAATGCAATGCAATGCAATGCAATGCTATGCAATGCAATGCAATGCAATGCAATGCAATAAAATGCAATGCAATGCAATGCAATGCAATGCAATGCAATACAATGCAATAAAATGCAATGCAATGCAATGCAATAAAATGCAATGCAATGCAATGCAATAAAATGCAATGCAATGCAAGTGCATAACTTATATTTTTCAATTCACAATTTTAGATCGTTTATTGCAATGCAAAAACACATATGTCATCTCTTTAATGCACATGGGAATGAGTTAGTTCTGGTATGCAATGCTATGCAATGCTATGCAATGCTATGCAATGCAATGTTATGCAATGCAATGCTATGCAATGCAATGCAATGCAATGCAATGCAATGCAATGCAATGCAATGCAATGCAATGCAATGCAAGTGCATAGCTTATATTTTTCAATGCACAATTTTAGATCGTTTAATGCAATGCAAAAACACAAATGTAATCTCTTTAATGCACATGGGAATGAGTTAGTTCTGGTATGCAATGCAATGCAATAAAATGCAATGCAATGCAATACAATGCAAGTGCATAGCATATTTTTCAATGCACAATTTTAGATCATTTATTGCAATGCAAAACCACATATGTCATCTCTTTAATGCACATGGGAATGAGTTAGTTCTGGTATGCAATGAAACAAGTGCATAGTTAATATGATATCTTTCAATACACAAAATTAGATCGTTTGTGCAATTGCAATGCAACAAACATATGTTATCCTTTAATGTACATGGGAATGAGTTAGTTCTCCTATGCAATGCAACAACATACGTTATCTCTTTAATGCACATGGGATTGAGTTAGTTCTGGTATGCAATGCAATGCAATGCTATGCAATACAATGCAATGCAATGCGATGCAATGCGATGCAATGCGATGCAATGCGATGCAATGCGATGCAATGCGATGCAATGCAATGCAATGCAATGCTATGCAATCCTATGCAATGCAATGCAATGCAATGCAATGCAATGCAATGCAATGCAATAAAATGCAATGCAATGCAATGCAAGTGCATAGCTTACATTTTTCAATGCACAATTTTAGATCGTTTATTGCAATGCAAAAACACATATGTCATCTCTTTAATGCACATGGGAATGAGTTAGTTCTGATGCAATGCTATGCAATGCAATAAAATGCAATGCAATGCAATGCAATGCAATAAAATGCAATGCAATGCAATGCAATGCAATAAAATGCAAGTGCATAACTTATATTTTTCAATTCACAATTTTAGATCGTTTATTGCAATGCAAAAACACATGTCATCTCTTTAATGCACATGGGAATGAGTTAGTTCTGCTATGCAATGCTATGCAATGCTATGCAATGCTATGCAATGCTATGCAATGCTATGCAATGCTATGCAATGCTATGCAATGCTATGCAATGCTATGCAATGCTATGCAATGCTATGCAATGCTATGCAATGCTATGCTATGCAATGCTATGCAATGCTATGCAATGCAATGCTATGCAATGCAATGCTATGCTATGCTATGCTATGCAATGCAATGCAATGCAATGCAATGCAATGCTATGCAATGCAATGCAATGCAATGCAATGCAATAAAATGCAATGCAATGCAATGCAATGCAATGCAATGCAATAAAATGCAATGCAATGCAATGCAATAAAATGCAATGCAATGCAATAAAATGCAATGCAATGCAAGTGCATAACTTATATTTTTCAATTCACAATTTTAGATCGTTTATTGCAATGCAAAAACACATATGTCATCTCTTTAATGCACATGGGAATGAGTTAGTTCTGGTATGCAATGCTATGCAATGCTATGCAATGCAATGTTATGCAATGCAATGCTATGCAATGCAATGCAATGCAATGCAATGCAATGCAAGTGCATAGCTTATATTTTTCAATGCACAATTTTAGATCGTTTAATGCAATGCAAAAACACAAATGTAATCTCTTTAATGCACATGGGAATGAGTTAGTTCTGGTATGCAATGCAATGCAATAAAATGCAATGCAATACAATGCAAGTGCATAGCATATTTTTCAATGCACAATTTTAGATCATTTATTGCAATGCAAAACCACATATGTCATCTCTTTAATGCACATGGGAATGAGTTAGTTCTGGTATGCAATGAAACAAGTGCATAGTTAATATGATATCTTTCAATACACAAAATTAGATCGTTTGTGCAATTGCAATGCAACAAACATATGTTATCCTTTAATGTACATGGGAATGAGTTAGTTCTCCTATGCAATGCAACAACATACGTTATCTCTTTAATGCACATGGGATTGAGTTAGTTCTGGTATGCAATGCAATGCAATGCTATGCAATACAATGCAATGCAATGCAATGCAATGCAATGCGATGCAATGCGATGCAATGCGATGCAATGCGATGCAATGCGATGCAATGCAATGCAATGCTATGCAATCCTATGCAATGCAATGCAATGCTATGCAATGCAATGCAATGCAATGCAATGCAATGCAATAAAATGCAATGCAATGCAATGCAATGCAAGTGCATAGCTTACATTTTTCAATGCACAATTTTAGATCGTTTATTGCAATGCAAAAACACATATGTCATCTCTTTAATGCACATGGGAATGAGTTAGTTCTGATGCAATGCAATGCAATGCAATGCAATGCAATAAAATGCAATGCAAGTGCATAGCTTATATTTTTCAATGCACAATTTTAGATCGTTTATTGCAATGCAAAAACACAAATGTCATCTCTTTAATGCACATGGGAATGAGTTAGTTCTGGTATGCAATGCAATGCAATAAAATGCAATGCAATGCAATACAATGCAAGTGCATAGCATATTTTTCAATGCACAATTTTAGATCATTTATTGCAATGCAAAACCACATATGTCATCTCTTTAATGCACATGGGAATGAGTTAGTTCTGGTATGCAATGAAACAAGTGCATAGTTAATATGATATCTTTCAATACACAAAATTAGATCGTTTGTGCAATTGCAATGCAACAAACATATGTTATCCATTAATGTACATGGGAATGAGTTAGTTCTCCTATGCAATGCAACAACATATGTTATCTCTTTAATGCACATGGGATTGAGTTAGTTCTGGTATGCAATGCAATGCAAGTGCATAGCTTATATTTTTAAATGCACAATTTTAGATCGTTTATTGCAATGCAAATGCAACAAACATGTTATCCTTTAATGCACATGGGAACGAGTAAGTTCTGGTATGCAATGCAATGCAATGCAATGCAATAAAATGCAATGCAATGCAATGCAATGCAATGCAAGTGCATAGCTTATATTTTTCAATGCACAATTTTAGATCGTTTATTGCAATGCAAAAACACATGTCATCTCTTTAATGCACATGGGAATGAGTTAGTTCTGGTATGCAATGCAATGCAATAAAATGCAATGCAATGCAAGTCCACAGCTTATATTTTTCAATGCACAATTTTAGATCGTTAATTGCAATGCAACAAACATATGTTATCCTTTAATGCACATGTGAATGAGTTAGTTCTGGTATGCAATGCAACAAATGGATAGCTTGTATGTAATTTTTTAATGCACAAAGTTAGATCGTTTGTGCAATGCAATGCAACAACACATGTTATCTATTTAATGAACATGGGAATGAGTTAGTTCTGGTATGCAATGCAATGCAACAAGTTTATAGCGTATAAGTAATTTTTCAAGGCACAACGTTAGATCGTCTGTGAAATGCAATGCAACAGCGTACAGTTTATCTCCTCAGAGCACAACGCAATGAGTATGTTATCTCTTTAATGCACATGGGAATGAGTTAGTTTGGTATGCAAGGCAATGCAACAAGTGCAAAGCTTATACGTCAGCCATACAGATGTCCATATTTGACCCAAGGAAAATCTTTCTTGCCAAAGAGTCCTCGATAGACTCCTTTTAATGTTAAATCAGCCATGCAGAAGTCCATATTTGACCTACTGGACATATTGCTGGAAAAAGCCTCCTCAATCTTGAACCTTCTCTACATACTCATAGACTACTACTACTTATTTCTGGTCAAAGTTTCTACAAAAGTTCTTAAACTAAATAAACGAATAGACTCTTTCTGATGTTAAATCAGCTTTACAGAGCTTCCTTTATGAACTGCTGAAAATTTTGTTGACCAAAGTGTCTTTGAACTTTCTCCACAATATAACTTTCTATACATGTTGACTCCTTTTGATGTTCAATCTTGTACATTAGCCATACAATAGTCCATATTTGACCTACTGAACATATTTCTGACCAGAGACCTTGAACATTAACTTACTATGAATACTTCTCGTACTATAAAGACTTCTCGTGATGTTTTACCAGCCAGCCAGTAGTCCATATTTGATCGATTGAACATATGTTTGGCCAAAGACTCCTCAAAATGTTTTTTACTATTGTCCATATTTGACATTCTGAATTTTTTTCTGGCCAAAGGTACTCGATCTTGGACTATCTATACATACTCATAGACTCCTTCTGATGCTTCATAAGCCATTTAGATGTCAATATCTGAACTATTGAACTTATTTCTGCTCAAAGGGTTCTCAAAAGTTTATAAACTATATAAAGTTATAGACTCATTCTGATGATAAATCATCAGGTCCCCTTTTTGACCTAATGAACATCTGGCCAAAGAGTTCTTGAACATTATCTTGCTATACATACAGATTGACTTCTTGTTATGTTATATTAACCAGCCAGTAGTCCATATTTGACCCAAGGAAAATATTTCTGGTAAAACAGTCCTCGATCTTGGACTTTCTATACATATTCATAGACTCCTTCTGATGCTTCATAAGCCATATAGATGTCAATATCTGACCTATCGAATTTATTTCTGGTCAAAGGGTCCTCAAGAGGTTTTAAACTAAATAAACTTATAGACTCCTTCTGATGATAAATCAGCTATACAGTGGTCCCTTTTTGACATAATGAACATATTTCTGGCCAAAGAGTTCTTGAACATTATCTTACTATACATACAGATTGACTTTTTGCGATGTTATATGAACCATCCAGTAGTCCATTTTTGACCTACTCAACTTATTTCTGGCCCTAGAGTACTCAATTATTGAAATTTGTATACATTCTTGCAGACTCCTTTTGATGTTACATCCGCCATACAAAAGTAATTTTTTGACCAACTTAACATATTTCTTGCCAGAGTCCTTGAACATTATCTCACTATACATACAGACTGACTTCTCGTAATGTTATATCAGGCATAGAGTAGTCCAAATTTGACCGATTGAAACATTTTTAGTCCAAAGAATTTTCTTTACTATTATAAACTTATCAACTCCTTCTAATGTTACATTTTTAACATTAACTTTCTATACTTATAGACTCCTTTTGACCTGCTGAACACATTTCTGGCCAAAGATTAACTTACCATAAATTCAGATCAGCCAGACGCCAGTCAAAATTTTAACTACTAAAAATATTTCTGGCCAAGGAGTACTCGAAACTTTAACTTTCTACACATACTTGTTGACTCCTGATGTAAAGCCATACTGAAGTTCATATTTGACCCAACGAACATTTTTCTGGCCAATGAATCCTCGATCTCAAACTTTCTATACAAGACCCCTTTTGATGCTTTATAAGCCATATAGATGTTCTTATTGAAGTCCATATCTGACTGATTAAACATATTTCTGGTCAAAGGGTCCTCAAATGCTTTTAAATTATATACGCTTTGAGACTCCTTCTGATGATAAATCAGGCAGACAGAATTCCATATTTGACCTACTGCAGATTTGACCTAATTTGATATTACTGAGATTTTTATTGTGTTTACAGGGGCAATGCACATTAATAAACATAAATGTAAATGTGACAGAATTAGCCTAAAAGGCTATTTTACATCTGTAGACCCTTGACAGAATGTTAAGAAAAAGTCACCCTAAAAACAGACAAAACATCACACATATACACATCATATGACCATATATACATATACACATAAATACACACATATATACGCATATACATATATCAGCCTGAAAAATTTAATATTTGGCCTACTTAACATTTTTCTGGCCAAAGAATACTCGAAACTTGAAATTTCTATACATACTCATTGACTTCTTCTTATGTTATATCAGCCATACAGAAGTCCACTGTTGGCCCAAAGAACATATTTCTGGCCAGAGTTCTCAATCTTGAACTTTCTCAATCTGAACTTTCATAGACTCTTTCTGATTCGTCATAAGCCATATAGGTGTCCATATCTGGCGAATTGAAAATGTTTTTGGCAAAAAGGGTCCTCACAAGTTAGCTAACTGAATACTGATAGACTTATTCTGATGATAAATCACTTAAATCACTATGTGACCCTCTGAATGTATTTTTAGCCAAAGAACCATAGAACATTAACTTCATATACATATTGATTCAAGAGTCAAAATTTGACCTCTGTATGGCTGATTTATTATCAGAAGGAGTCTATGATTTTACATAGTTTAAAAACGTTTAAGGAACCTTTGACCAGAAATAATAACAGGCCATTTATGGACATATATATGGCTTATGAAAAATCAGAAGGAGACTATGAGTATGTATAGAAAGTTCAAGATTGAGGACACATTGGCCAGAAAAATGTTCCTTGGGTCAATTATGGACTTCTGTATAGCTGACCTAACATCAGATGGAGTCACAGAGTATGTATAAAAAAGGTCAAGTTTCGAGGACTCTTTGGCAAGAAACATTTTCAGTAGGTCAAATATGAATATGTAGTAAGTTAATGTTCAAAAAATCTTAGGCCAGAAATATGTCCAGTAGTTCAAAAAGGGGCCTCTGTCTGGCTGATTTAACATCAGAAGGAGTCTATGAGTTTAAATAGTTTAAAACCATTTGAGGACCCATTGACCAGAAATGACTCTTTGGCCAGTAATATTGTCAGTAGGTCGATTCTGGTATGGAAAGGACAAGTTCATGGACTCTTGGACCAGAAATATGTTCAATAGTGAAATATGGACAATTGTCTGGCTGATGTACTACTAACTGAAAGAGTCTATAATCATTAATAGAGAGTTCAAGATCAATCACGCTTCAGTCAGAAATATGTTCAATATGTCAAATCTGAAATACTGCATAGCAATGTCAATGAGTATGTATAGAAAGTTCAAAATCGAGGACTGTTTTACCAGAAATATTTTCAGTTATGGACTCCTGTCTGGCTAATATAACATCGCAAGAAGTCAATCTGTATATATTATAGTAAGTTAAAGTTCAAGAACTCTTAGGTCTGAAATATGTTCATCAGTTCAAAAAGGGGCCTCTGTATAACCGATTTAACCTCAGAATGAGTCTATAAGTTTATCTCGCTTAAAACCTTTTGAGGAACCTTTGACCAGAAATAAATTCAATAGGTCAGATATGGACTTCTATATGCCTTATGGAGCATCAGGAGGAGTCTATATATAAAGTTCAAGATTGAGGACTCTTTGGCCAGAAATATATTCCTTGGGTCAAATATGGACTTCTTTATGGCTGACATAACCTTAAAAGGAGTCAACGAGTATGTATAGAAAGTTCAAGTTCAAGATCTCTTGGCCAATAATATTTTCAGTAGGTCGATTCTGGTATGGAAAGTTCAAGTTCATGGACTCTTGGACCAGAAATATATTCCTTGGGTCAAATATGGACTTCTTTATTAACCTCAAAAGGAGTCAACGAGTATGTATAGAAAGTTCAAGTTCATAGACTCTTATGCCAGAAATATGTTCAGTAGTTCAAAAAGGGGCCTCTGTATTACTGATTTAACATCAGAATAAGTCTATGAGTTTATATCGCTTAAAACCTTTTGAGGACCCATTGACCACAAATAAGTTCAATAGGTCAGATTGGGACTTTTAAAGGGCTTATGAAGCATCAGAAGGAGTCTATAAGTAGAAAGTTCAAGATCGAGGACTCTTTGGCCTAAATTTTTTCAGTAGGTCGATTCTGGTATGGAAAGTTCAAGTACATGGACTCTTGGACCAGAAATATGTTCAATAGTGAAATATGGACAATTGTCTGGCTGATGTACTACTACCTGAAAGAGTCTATAATCATTAATAGAGAGTTCAAGATCAATCACGCTTCAGTCAGAAATATGTTCAATAAGTGAAATCTGAAATACTGCATGGCTGAAGAAACATCAGATTCTAGAGTCTATGAGTGTGTTTTGATTGTTCAAGATCGAGGACTCTTTTGCTAGAAAAATGTTCAGTAGATAATTTATGGGCTGCTGTGTGGCTGATGAATCATCATAAGGAGTCTATGAGCATGTATAAAAAGTTCAAAATCGAGGACTGTTTTACCAGAAATTTTTTCAGCGGGTAAATTATAGCCTGTCTGGCTACTATAACATCGCAAGAAGTCAATCTGTATATATGGAAGTTAAAGTTCAAGAACTCTTAAGTCAGAAATATGTTCATCTGTTCAAAAAGGGACCTCTGTATTACCGATTTAACATCAGAATGATCGCAAGCTTATATCGCTTAAAACCTTTTGAGGACGCTTTGATCAGATGTACTACTACCTGAAAAAGTCTATAATCATTAATAGAGAGTTCAAGATCAATCACGCTTCTATAAGTTCAATAGGTCAGATTTGGACTTTTAAAGTGCTTATGAAGCATCAGAAGGAGTCTATAAGTAGAAAGTTCAAGATCGAGGACTCTTTGGCCAGTAATATTTTCAGTAGGTCGATTCTGGTATGGAAAGTTCAAGTTCATGGACTCTTGGACCAGAAATATGTTCAATAGTTAAATATGGACAATTGTCTGGCTGATGTACTACTACCTGAAAGAGTTGATAATCATTAATAGAGAGTTTAAGATCAATCACGCTTCAGTCAGAAATATGTACAATAAGTCAAATCTGAAATACTGCAGGGCTGAAGAAACATCAGAATCTAGAGTCTATGAGTGTGTTTTGATTGTTCAAGATCGAGGACTCTTTTGCCAGAAAAATGTTCAGTAGGTAATCTATGGGCTGCTGTGTGGCTGATGAATCATCATAAGGAGTCTATGAGCATGTATAAAAAGTTCAAAATCGAGAACTGTTTTACCAGAAATATTTTCAGCGGGTCAATTATAGCCTGTCTTGCTACTATAACATCACAAGAAGTCAATCTGGATATATGGAAGTTAAAGTTCAAGAACTCTTAAGTCAGAAATATGTTCATCTGTTCAAAAAGGGACCTCTGTAGTACCGATTTAACATCAAATTGATCGCAAGTTTATATCGCTTAAAACCTTTTGAGGACCCTTTGACCAGAAATAAGTTCAATAGGTCAGATATGAACTTCTATACGGCTTATGGAGCATCAGGAGGAGTCTATATAGAAAGTTCAAGATTGAGGACTCTTTGGCCAGAAATATATTCCTTGGGTCAATTATGGACTTCTTTATGGGTGACATAACCTTAAAAGGAGTCAACGAGTATGTATAGAAAGTTCAAGTTCAAGATCTCTTTGGCCAATAATATTTTCAGTAGGTCGATTCTGGTATGGAAAGTTCAAGTTCATGGACTCTTGGACCAGAAATATATTCCTTGGGTCAAATATGGACTTCTTTATGGCTGACATAACCTCAAAAGGAGTCAACGAGTATGTATAGAAAGTTCAAGTTCATAGACTCTTATGCCAGAAATATGTTCAGTCGTTCAAAAAGGGGCCTCTGTATTACTGATTTAACATCAGAATAAGTCTATGAGTTTATATCGCTTAAAACCTTTTGAGGACCCATTGACCACAAATAAGTTCAATAGGTCAGATTTGGACTTTTAAAGGGCTTATGAAGCATCAGAAGGAGTCTATAAGTAAAAAGTTCAAGATCGAGGACTCTTTGGCCAGTAATATTTTCAGTAGGTCGATTCTGGTATGGAAAGTTCAAGTTCATGGACTCTTGGACAAGAAATATGTTCAATAGTGAAATATGGACAATTGTCTGGCTGATGTACTACTACCTGAAAGAGTCTATAATCATTAATAGAGAGTTCAAGATCAATCACGCTTCAGTCAGAAATATGTTCAATAAGTCAAATCTGAAATACTGCATGGCTGAAGAAACATCAGATTCTAGAGTCTATGAGTGTGTTTTGATTGTTCAAGATCGAGGACTCTTTTGCTAGAAAAATGTTCAGTAGATAATTTATGGGCTGCTGTGTGGCTGATGAATCATCATAAGGAGTCTATGAGCATGTATAAAAAGTTCAAAATCGAGGACTGTTTTACCAGAAATTTTTTCAGCGGGTAAATTATAGCCTGTCTGGCTACTATAACATCGCAAGAAGTCAATCTGTATATATGGAAGTTAAAGTTCAAGAACTCTTAAGTCAGAAATATGTTCATCTGTTCAAAAAGGGACCTCTGTATTACCGATTTAACATCAGAATGATCGCAAGCTTATATCGCTTAAAACCTTTTGAGGACCCTTTGATCAGAAATAAGTTCAATATGGACTTCTATACGGCTTATGGAGCATCAGGAGGAGTCTATATAGAAAAATCAAGATTGAAGACTCTTTGGCCAGAAATATATTCCTTGGGTCAATTATGGACTTCTTTATGGCTAACATAACCTCAAAAGGAGTCAACAAGTATGTATAGAAAGTTCAAGAACTCTTAGGCCAGAAATATGTTCAGTAGTTAGAAAAGGGGCCTCTTTATTACTGATTTCACATCAGAATAAGTCTATGAGTTTATATCGCTTAAAACCTTTTGAGGACCCATTGACCAGAAATAAGTTCAATAGGTCAGATTTGGAATTTTAAAGGGCTTATGAAGCATCAGAAGGAGTCTATAAGTAGAAAGTTCAAGATCAAGGACTCTTTGGCCAGTAATATTTTCAGTAGGTCGATTCTGGTATGGAAAGGTCAAGTTCATGGACTCTTGGACCAGAAATATGTTCAATAATGAAATATGGACAATTGTCTGGCTGATGTACTACTACCTGAAAGAGTCTATAATCATTAATAGAGAGTTCAAGATCAATCACGCTTCAGTCAGAAATATGTTCAATATGTCAAATCTGAAATATTGCATGGCAATGTCAATGAGTATGTATAGAAAGTTCAAAATCGAGGACTGTTTTACCAGAAATATTTTCAGTTATGGACTCCTCTCTGGCTAATATAACATCGCAAGAAGTCAATCAGTATATATTATAGTAAGTTAAAGTTCAAGAACTCTTAGGTCAGAAATATGTTCATCAGTTCAAAAAGGGGCCTCTGTATAACCGATTTAACATCAGAATTAGTCTATAAGTTTATATCGCTTCAAACCTTTAGAGGACCCTTTGACCAGAAATATGTTCAATAGGTCAGATATGGACTTCTATATGGCTTATGGAACATCAGGAGGAGTCTATATATAAAGTTCAAGATTGAGGACTCTTTGGCCAGAAATATATCCCTTGGGTCAAATATGGACTTCTTTATGGCTGACATTACCTCACAAGGAGTCAATGAGAATGTATAGAAAGTTCAAGTTCAAGAACTATTAGGCCAGAAATATGTTCATCAGTTCAAAAAGGGGCCTCTGTATAACCGATTTAACATCAGAATGAGTCTATAAGTTTATCTCGCTTAAAACCTTTTGAGGACCCTTTGACCAGAAATAAGTTCAATAGGTCAGATATGAACTTCTATACGGCTTATGGAACATCAGGAGGAGTCTATATATAAAGTTCAAGATTGAGGACTCTTTGGCCAGAAATATATTCCTTGGGTCAAATATGGACTTCTTTATCTGACATAACCTCAAAAGGAGTCAACGAGTATGTATAGAAAGTTCAAGTTCATAAACTCTTAGGCCAGAAATATGTTCAGTAGTTCAAAAAGGGGCCTCTGTATTACTGATTTAACATCAGAATAAGTCTATGAGTTTATATCGCTTAAAATCTTTTGAGGACCCATTGACCAGAAATAAGTTCAATAGGTCAGATTTGGACTTTTAAAGGGATTATGAAGCATCAGAAGGAGTCTATAAGTAGAAAGTTCAAGATCAAGGACTCTTTGGCCAGTAATATTTTCAGTAGGTCGATTCTGGTATGGAAAGTTAAAGTTCATGGACTCTTGGACCAGAAATATGTTCAATAGTGAAATATGGACAATTGTCTGGCTGATGTACTACTACCTGAAAGAGTCTATAATCATTAATAGAGAGTTCAAGATCAATCTTGTCTTTATTTCTTCTTTATTCTTTATTCTTATTTCTTCTTATTTCAATCTTTATTTCAGTCAGAAATATGTTCAGTATGTCAAATCTGAAATACTGCATGGCAATGTCAATGAGTATGTATAGAAAGTTCAAAATCGAGGACTGTTTTACCAGAAATATTTTCAGTTATGGACTCCTGTCTGGCTAATATAACATCGCAAGAAGTCAATCTGTATATATTATAGTAAGTTAAAGTTCAAAAACTCTTAGGTCAGAAATATGTTCATCAGTTCAAAAAGGGGCCTCTGTATAACCGATTTAACATCAGAATGAGTCTATAAGTTTATCTCGCTTAAAACCTTTTGAGGACCCTTTGACCAGAAATAAGTTCAATAGGTCAGATATGAACTTCTATACGGCTTATGGAGCATCAGGAGGAGTCTATATAGAAAGTTCAAGATTGAGGACTCTTTGGCCAGAAATATATTCCTTGGGTCAATTTTGGACTTCTTTATTGCTGACATAACCTTAAAAGGAGTCAACGAGTATGTATAGAAAGTTCAAGTTCAAGATCTCTTTGGCCAGTAATATTTTCAGTAGGTCGATTCTGGTATGGAAAGTTAAAGTTCATGGACTCTTGGACCAGAAATATGTTCAATAGTGAAATGTGGACAATTGTCTGGCTGATGTACTACTACCTGAAAGAGTCTATAATCATTAATAGAGAGTTCAAGATCAATCACGCTTCAGTCAGAAATATATTCAGTATGTCAAATCTGAAATACTGCATGGCAATGTCAATGAGGATGTATAGAAAGTTCAAAATCAAGGACTGTTTTACCAGAAATATTTTCAGTTATGGACTCCTGTCTGGCTAATATAACATCGCAAGAAGTCAATCTGTATATATTATAGTAAGTTAAAGTTCATAAACTCTTAGGCCAGAAATATGTTCAGTAGTTCAAAAAGGGGCCTCTGTATTACTGATTTAACATCAGAATAAGTCTATGAGTTTATATCGCTTAAAACCTTTTGAGGACCCATTGACCAGAAATAAGTTCAATAGGTCAGATTTGGACTTTTATAGGGCTTATGAAGCATCAGAAGGAGTCTATAAGTAGAAAGTTCAAGATCAAGGACTCTTTGGCCAGTAATATTTTCAGAAGGTCGATTCTGGTATGGAAAGTACAAGTTCATGGACTCTTGGACCAGAAATATGTTCAATAGTGAAATATGGACAATTGTCTGGCTAATGTACTACTACCTGAAAAAGTCTATAATCATTAATAGAGAGTTCAAGATCAATCACGCTTCAGTCAGAAATATGTTCAATAAGTCAAATCTGAAATACTGCATGGCTGAAGAAACATCAGATTCTAGATTCTATGAGTGTGTTTTGATTGTTCAAGATCGAGGACTCTTTTGCCAGAAAAATTTTCAGTAGGTAATTTATGGGCTGCTGTGTGGCTGATGAATCATCATAAGGAGTCTATGAGCAGGGGTGCACATAACTGGTACGCAGGTACGCATACGCGACAAAAATCAGGAATGCGTAATGCCACTTGTGTTACTACGCGCCTTTGCGTACTTTAAGGGTAACTGTCGCCAAAATGCAACCTAGGCAGTGTTAATATAATTTTTTCACAGACGAAAACTAAATAAAACCCCGTTTTAAATGACGACCACGTCAACGAATAAAAACTAGACGGGAATTAGAGAGGGACGATTGGGGAAGAGATCCAGTCAGAACTGATTTGCGTTTGTGGAAGATGCGCACATTTGAATTGTAATGTGCTGATCTACCCGGCGGCTCACGAGTTGGCATACGCTTGATGCATGTCTCAAATCGTTAAAAAATGTAAACGTCTGGGATAAAGAGAAGAGCAGATATGGATAGATCTGAATAAGAGTGACGACGAGAGCTTTATTCGGTATGTTTTTCTGTGCGAACACACACAGAGACACACACACGCGCGGGCGCGCGCGACCAGAAGCGTGCAGTTCTGCAGACAGCGCGCTGCACGCAAGGACTGAATTGAGCTCTCTTTCGCGTTTGAATGGACAAATACACACAACATTACGTCTAAATGTCAGTTTTGGAGAGTATTCACGTAAACACAGTCGGTTATGTCTTTACAGAATGTACAGTGCATCAGTGCAATTGGATCTGCACACTCGGTCTTAAAGTGACAGTGCGTAATAAACCTAATACCTTCTGTACACTTAATATTGATCAAACAACAAAATAAAAAGAGAAAATTCACTGCTCTTTAATATCTTTGATAAGGATTCATTATATTTAATTTATACAAATAAATATATCTGAACAATCAAATAATACTTTAAATAAATTTTTTCCAAAGGTGTTTTTTATCATTTTAGGTCGGGGGGGTTTTCACGCTGATGTAAATTTAAGTGTTATATTAGTTTGGTTTTAGTTAGTTATTTTATGCTATAAAAATGGGAATGTGACGTCATGATTGACAGCTGTGGCCACATATGGGGTGAGTATCAAACACCATCTCCTGGTACTCACCTGAGTAACTCACTGAAAAAGTTATGTGCACCCCTGTCTATGAGCATGTATAAAAAGTTCAAAATCGAGGACTGTTTTACCAGAAATATTTTCAGCGGGTCAATTATCGCCTGTCTGGCTACTATAACATCGCAAGAAGTCAATCTGTATATATGGAAGTTAAAGTTCAAGAACTCTTAAGTCAGAAATATGTTCATCTGTTCAAAAAGGGACCTCTATAGTACCAATTTAACATCAGAATGATCGCAAGTTTATATCGCTTAAAACCTTTTGAGGACCCTTTGACCGGAAATAAGTTCAATATGGACTTCTATACGGCTTATGGAGCATCAGGAGGAGTCTATATAGAAAGTTCAAGATTGAGGACTCTTTGGCCAGAAATATATTCCTTGGGTCAAATATGGACTTCTTTATGGCTGACGTAACCTCAAAAGGAGTCAACGAGTATGTATAGAAAGTTCAAGTTCAAGAACTCATAGGCCAGAAATATGTTCAGTAGTTTAAAAAGGGGCCTCTGTATTACTGATTTAACATCAGAATAAGTCTATGAGTTTATATCGCTTAAAACCTTTTGAGGACCCATTGACCAGATGTACTACTACCTGAAAAAGTCTATAATCATTAATAGAGAGTTCAAGATCAATCACGCTTCTATAAGTTCAATAGGTCAGATTTGGACTTTTAAAGGGCTTATGAAGCATCAGAAGGAGTCTATAAGTAGAAAGTTCAAGATCGAGGACTCTTTGGCCTAAATATTTTCAGTAGGTCGATTCTGGTATGGAAAGTTCAAGTACATGGACTCTTGGACCAGAAATATGTTCAATAGTGAAATATGGACAATTGTCTGGCTGATGTACTACTACCTGAAAGAGTCTATAATCATTAATAGAGAGTTCAAGATCAATCACGCTTCAGTCAGAAATATGTTCAATAAGTCAAATCTGAAATACTGCATGGCTGAAGAAACATCAGATTCTAGAGTCTATGAGTGTGTTTTGATTGTTCAAGATCGAGGACTCTTTTGCTAGAAAAATGTTCAGTAGATAATTTATGGGCTGCTGTGTGGCTGATGAATCATCATAAGGAGTCTATGAGCATGTATAAAAAGTTCAAAATCGAGGACTGTTTTACCAGAATTTTTTTCAGCGGGTAAATTATAGCCTGTCTGGCTACTATAACATCGCAAGAAGTCAATCTGTATATATGGAAGTTAAAGTTCAAGAACTCTTAAGTCAGAAATATGTTCATCTTTTCAAAAAGGGACCTCTGTATTACCGATTTAACATCAGAATGATCGCAAGCTTATATCGCTTAAAACCTTTTGAGTGTCACAGGTCGAGGTGGGCCAAGCCAGACTGCACCCACCCCTAGACCAGGATCACCCTGAGGAGCGTGTCAAAGGAGGAGGCAGGAGACAGGAATAAAAAGAATGACAGGCTTTATTAAATATAAAAACAATTTGAAAATCCTAATCTAAAATTCCTCTTCCTTCCTCTTCCCAGGAATCCAAGGCAAGTGGGGGGTCAGGCTCACTTCCTTCTGGCGCTGGTGCCAACTCGCAGTGGTAGGTACTGAACAGGTGGGTATCGCAGGTGAGTAAATGAGTCAGGCTAACTTCCTTCTGGCGCTGGTGCCAACTCACAGTGGTAGATACTGAACAGGTGGGTATCACAGGTGAGTGGGGGGTCAGGCTCACTTCCTTCTGGCACTGGTGCCAACTCCCAGTGGTAGGTACTGAACAGGTGGGTATCGCAGGTAAGTAAATGAGTCAGGCTTACTTCCTTCTGGCGCTGGTGCCAACTCACTGAACAGGTGAGTATCACAGGTGAGTATCGCAGGTGAGTAGGTGGATCAGGGCTCACGGGAGTTGTAAAGGGCGGGCACTTCGCACCATACAGGTGGGTTTCAGGGCTACAGCAGACTCAAGTCGCAAGCGGAGCGGGGCTTTGGCTGGCACAGACAGAATCAACACTTCAAATAGAGGTGAATAGCTCTCACATGGGTGGCAGGAGACAGAGTCAATAGCTGAACAGGGCTTTCACTGGGACAGACAGCATTCAAACTTCAAACAAAGGTAAACAGTTCTCACGTGTGTTGCAGGGGACAAAGTCACAAGCTGAGCGGGCGTTCACTGGAACAGACGGAGTCAACACTTCAAATAGAGGTGAACAGCTCTCACGTTGGTGGTAGGAGACAGAGTCATAAGCTGAGCAGGGCTTTCACTGGGGTAGACAGCACACAAACTTCAAGCAGAGGTAAACAGTTCTCACGTGTGTTGCAGGGGACAAAGTCACAAGCTGAGCGACGTTCGCTGGAACAGACGGAATCAACACTTCGAATAGAGGTGAACAGCTCTCACATGGGTGGCAGGAGACAAAGTCATAAGCTGAGCAGGGCTTTCACTGGGGCAGACAGCACCCAAACTTCAAGCAGAGGTAAACAGTTCTCACGTGTAGTGTGCGCACGGGGGCTTTTCCTTCTGACATCCAACAGGTGACTGCAATCGATCTTGCTAGACTCTTATGATGGACGGTAGACCAGCATAACACATGGGGAGTGCACGGCGATAAAAGGTAAATCTTCCACACACACACGACAGTCCAATTCCAAACATGCAACGTGATGGGAAACGTCAATTTCAGCACTACAAATCCACTCTTCAAGTGCAAAGTAAGGCCAACACTCACCCAGAGGTCTCGATCTGAAGAGCCGATGATAGTCAGAGTTGGGACAGATGCGGTGAATAATTTCCTCACCACTACAAGCGGCTTCACTTCGCTGGTTTCAATGGCCGAGGGGGAGGCTAGAGATCGACAAGGAATCAGTATATTTCACTCAGTGCGATGTATACAACGTGATCCAAGCACTTCAAACCAGTATCCAATTTAGTGTAGAAAACATGCGTTTATGAGATTCAATTTGTCAATCACTCATCTCACTCTTTCCCAGTCCAGACGACGAATTCCACTCTTCACAACTGCCCTCGGATCCCACAAGCAACACTCCTCTTCTTTCACGATGGTCCTTCAGCTGCAACACTCCACAAACATTTCCCAACGGGAGAGAACCACACCAGATCGCCGGGGGAAGACAAAGAAACAACCACACAACGCGGAGAGAGAACACTCCAGATCAACGGAGAAGAAACAACAACACCAACCTTCTCTTCCCCTTGTGTTTTATCCTCTCAAAATGCTGGCGTGGCCTCAATCAGACACTCAAAGTGAAGTCCCCACACCTGTTGCCAATCTGCCGTTTAGTTGTCATGACAACAGACACACACACCGGCCCGGGGACAGTGTTACACTGAAAGTGCCCCGGCGGGAACACTTCTCTGGTGGAATCAGTTCCGGGGATTATTTGTCACCCCGTGACATACCCCCCTGCCAAACCGTTCTAGTCCCGAGAACGGTCTCCAGACACCCAGTCTCCATACCTGGCTGGAGGCTGACCCCGATTCTCTCGTTGCGAACGCCGGGGTGGGGAGATGGGTGCTTCAGGTCGTGGTGGGGAGATGGGTGCTTCAGGTCGTGGTCCTAGGCCTAGGCCCCTCGGGATCACTGCCCATCCTACCAGCGGGGGCGTCCAAGTCGTCTCGGCCGGTGGGTTCTCTACCACTGGCTTTGGGTAATTCGGGCAAGGGCGGATCAGGTTACGGTGTAATACCCGTTCGGGGCCCGTCTTCCCTTCGGGCCGTAAGGCATACACAGGTTGGTCCGGATGGGGTTGTCGCTGAACGACGTATGGCTGGGCCTCCCATCGGTTGCTCAATTTTCCCTTCCCTTGTCGGCGATTGTCCCGTAGCAGCACCCTCTCCCCGGGCAGTAGCGGGGCTTCTCGGGCCGTCCTATCGTACAGTCTCTTGTTCTTTAACGCCGCCTGATTAATCCGGCCAGCGACCTGTTCGTATGCGGACTGGAGGCGTCGATGGTGGTTCGCTACCCAGTCGGACAGACTACTTCCCTCTTCTCCCCCAGTGGTTCCCATAAGCATATCCATTGGGAGCCTCACATGTCGGCCGAACATCAGGTAGGTAGGGGCATAACCGGTGGTACTGTGTATACTATTATTGTACGCCTGCATCACTGCTGGGAGCCGATCAGCCCAGTGGCCCTGCTGCTCTTCCTCCAAGGTTCCCAACAAGCCCAGCAAGGTTTGATTGAATCTTTCACACCCCCCGTTCCCTTGAGGATGATAAGGGGTCGTATGGGTCTTCTTACATCCGTACAGTTGGCATAATTCATGGATCACCTTTGACTCGAAGTTGGCCCCTTGGTCTGAATGGAGGATTTCAGGGCATCCGAATGGCTGGATCACGTACTTCCAGAGGGCGTTAGCAGTGGTCAGGGCAGTTTGGTCCATAGTGGGGATGGCCCAAGCATGTTTAGTGAACAGATCGGTGACAACGAGAATATTCTGGATCTGGTCCACCGGCCGTCCCAGGGTGAGGAAGTCCATTGCCACCATGTGCAGAGGTGCCCTGGCCTGAATCGGGACCAGCGGTGCCCGCGCCTCCCTCCTGGACTTGAACAAGGTGCAACGTGGGCATCTCTGAAGGTAAGTCCTGGTGGTACCCTCCATCCCAGGCCAGTAGAAATGTCGTCTCAACAAAGCCAATGTCCTCTCCTGCCCTTGATGTCCCATCCTAGAATGGTACGCCTCCAGTAAAGCCTGCCAACGACCTGCAGGGACCACGATCTGACAGACCTCTTCTCCTCGGCCTGGGTCCTGAAGCGTCCTACAAAGCACCCCATCCCTCAAATAGAGCCTTTCCCTCTGTCCCAGCAAGCCTCGCACACTCCGGGTCTGAGTTCGACGTTCCGCCCCCTCGGGCCAGATCTTCTGCTCCAACCAGGTCCGTACCCGCAGCACATCTCCATCTTCGCCCTGCCACAGTCTCCAGCGTTGTGGGTCCCACCCCCAACATGGAGGAGGGTCCTCAGGTGTCTGCCCTGGTGCCTCTACAACTCCCACCATTAATCCCTCATCGGACCCCAGTTCTGGGGTCGGTGTATGGCCTGCTGATCCTTCACCTGGTAACCTGGATAACACGTCAGCGTTGGTGTGCTCTCTTCCTGGCCGGTACTGGATCTGGTAATCGAAGTTGGCCAGTTGCGCCACCCAGCGTTGCTCCACTGCCCCTAGTTTGGCCGTTTGTAGATGCACCAGCGGGTTATTGTCCGTGACAACTCGTACCTTGGCTCCCCACAAGTAATCTTTAAATTTTTCACCCAGCGCCCACTTCATGGCCAGTAGCTCGAGTTTAAAGGAGCTGTAGTTCGAGTCATTCTTCTCTGCGGGGTGTAAGCTTCGGCTTGCATAGGCGATGACTTTCTCCTCTCCTTGTTGTTTCTGCGCCAACACGGCTCCCAACCCCAGTTGACTAGCATCGGTGTACAGGATGAATGGTTGAGTGAAGTCGGCATAGGCCAGTATCGGGGCCTGCAAGAGTTCCTGCTTGAGCTGCTGGAAAGCGGCTTCGCAGGCGGGGTCCCATTGAATGGAAGGGGACCCTCGACCCCGTGCTCGACCCGTGCCTCCCAACAGCTGGTTAATGGGTTTGGCAATTTTGGAGAAGCCCTTAATGAATCGCCTATAGTAGCCCACGAAGCCCAGGAATGACCGAACTTGGCGCACTGTCTGGGGAGCTGTCCACTCTTGCACCGCCCTCACTTTTTCTGGGTCGACGGAGATCCCCGCCGCACTGACCACGTGCCCCAGAAACTTAACCTCCTTTCGGAAGAGCTGACACTTGTCCGGCTGTAACTTCAGCCCATAGCGCTCTAGGGAGCTGAAGACTTGCCCAAGATGTTCCAGATGGGACTTGAAATCGGGAGAGTAAGTGATGATGTCATCCAGATAGACGAGGGTGGTATCCATCACTTGGCTGCCCAAACAACGCTGCATCAGCCGCTGGAATGTGGCTGGAGCGTTGCAGAGGCCGAACGGCATACGGTCCCACTCATAGAGACCGAAAGGGGTGGTAAAGGCCGTCTTCTCCCGGTCACGCTCGTCCATTTGTACCTGCCAATAACCGCTGGCCAAATCGAGGGTGGAGTACCAGGCAGCTTGAGTGAGGCTCGTAAGCGAATCTTCAACCCGCGGCAACGGGAAAGCATCCTTCTTGGTTACCTGGTTCAACCGGCGGTAATCTACACAAAACCTCCAGGAACCCGTCTTCTTACGGACCAACACTATTGGTGCGGCCCAAGGGCTGCTGCTCTCACGGATAATCCCTCTGTCAAGCATTCCTCGCAACAGGGTACGGACCTCCGTGTACAAGGTCGGGGGTACAGGTCGGTAGCGCTCTCGGCTCGGTGCAGCGTCCCCAGTGGGAATCTGGTGTTTTACCACATCCGTGCGGCCATAGTCCTCTTCGTGAGTAGAGAACAGATGTTGCCATCCCCTCAAGAATTCTTGCAGTTGTCCCACTTGTTCTTCCTCCAGCCCGTCACCCCGTAAAGACTCTCCCTTCAAGTGAGCAGGCAATCCTCCTTCTATCTCCTCCACTCCTGGACCGGCCCGCGCTAAAGCCACTTCGACCACTGTAGGACTCACCCGCTTAAAGTTGACTTCGCCCTGCTCACGAACCTGCTGCGGTCTTACTGAGGTCACCCGGGCCAAACATTGGTGATGATACAGGTGGACAAGGAAGGGGTTCGTGTTCCTCACCCTTACTGAGACTCGGCCTCCCTGAACAGTTGCCAGTCCTCGAGCTATCTCCACCTTGGGACCCTCTTCGTGGGGCTCCACCATCACCCACTCTTGCGGATGGTAACGTCGAGGGGGCAGCCTGGCCCAGACTACAGCCTCACTTCGAGCTGGGATAGACAGGGCGTAGCGGCAGGCCACTCTTCCCGTGCTCTCCCGGTCATGCTGTTTTTCAGCCAGACATATCCGGCGGCAATCGGCCCTGATACGGTCCCACTCCTGTCCGGCCGGGGTTACAGCTGTTCGCGCCGGTCTACCTCGGAATAGCTCCTCCCAGCAATCCGAGATGACATTCATCCCAATCAGGGCACGATGGGACCCTAGACACGGGTCTCGGACAACTACCACCCCCTTCTGAGGCACTACAACTCCATGGATCTCCAAATCGGTCACAAGGTATCCTACGTATGGTATGTCCAGTCCATTTGCCCCACGCAGCGTCAACCAGGGAGCATCCACAGGCGATCTACCGTTGGTGCCAAACAGCTCATGGGCCAAACTCTCAGAGAATAAGGTCACTTGGGAGCCTGTATCCAAGAGACAATGTATCTCCTGACCATTAACTTGGGCCACCACCACTGGGCAGCGGCCTATCAAGCGACCCTGAGGGGATGTGGAAGAAGAGGGGTCTAATACGGGGGTCCCGACCACTTGACCCACAGTGGCCGGAGACTCTAAAAACCCCCTTGTGATGCCCGTCGGGCAGAGCATTGGCGAAAGTAATGCCCCGACTCTCCACAGCCATTACAAATGGGCCGCCCATGTTCGTCCCACTGGAATCGGGAGCCCGCTGGCCGGGGAGGACGGCGTTCGGAAGGGCGATTCCCGTCGGAGTAAGCCCGTTCCCGAGAGTGAAAAGGTGGCTGCAGGCGCTCCCGACGAAGCTCTTCCATGACAGACTTGGACAACTCGGACATTTGTTCCTGAACATCTCGCCTCAGTTCTTCCCGGAGGGCCTGCTTCCAGTCGGGTGCCGCAATGGCCAAGGGGGATTCGACGACATTGGTAGTCAAACAGCTGGGGGTTTCCACATGCTCCGCCTGGTCGCGCTCAAGAGCCAGGGCTTCTTGCCTCAGCTCTTCGAAAGTCATGTCTGGCCCTCTCCGAAGCTGCACCCGCAGGCTCTGTCGTACGGGACCCTCTCGCAGCCCCAACAGGAATTGATCTCGCAACAACACCTCTCCTTCCCCCAAGCCATGGTCCGGCCTTCCCGTGAGCCTGGAAAACTGCTCCCGCAGTTGCAAGGCGAATGCCCGAACGGATTGTCGGGGACCCTGGCGAGAATTGAAAAACTTCGTCCTCAGAGCAGCTACCGGAGTGGTATCTCCATACTGCCCCGTAAGAAACTCAAAGATAGCCTGGACCGTCGCACGGTTGGCTTCTGGTGCTGCCTGAACTTCTCTTCTTGCCTCCCCCTCCAGAGAGTTCAAAACGAACTGGACCTTCTGCAGAGCACTCAGACCTTGAAGCCCCGCCAGGTATTCCACCTGGGTCTTCCACAGGGACAGACTTACTTCGGACCCCGGGCCTCCGTACCTCGAGGCCCATGGGGCACCCATGAAAATCGGCATGACAGGTTGCCGATCCCCAGGCTCTTCCTCCTCCGCCATCTCAACCTCTGATCGCTCAACTCAAGGTGAACCCTGCCGACTACGCCAAAATATGTCACAGGTCGAGGTGGGCCAAGCCAGACTGCACCCACCCCTAGACCAGGATCACCCTGAGGAGCGTGTCAAAGGAGGAGGCAGGAGACAGGAATAAAAAGAATGACAGGCTTTATTAAATATAAAAACAATTTGAAAATCCTAATCTAAAATTCCTCTTCCTTCCTCTTCCCAGGAATCCAAGGCAAGTGGGGGGTCAGGCTCACTTCCTTCTGGCGCTGGTGCCAACTCGCAGTGGTAGGTACTGAACAGGTGGGTATCGCAGGTGAGTAAATGAGTCAGGCTTACTTCCTTCTGGCGCTGGTGCCAACTCACAGTGGTAGATACTGAACAGGTGGGTATCACAGGTGAGTGGGGGGTCAGGCTCACTTCCTTCTGGCACTGGTGCCAACTCCCAGTGGTAGGTACTGAACAGGTGGGTATCGCAGGTAAGTAAATGAGTCAGGCTTACTTCCTTCTGGCGCTGGTGCCAACTCACTGAACAGGTGAGTATCACAGGTGAGTATCGCAGGTGAGTAGGTGGATCAGGGCTCACGGGAGTTGTAAAGGGCGGGCACTTCGCACCATACAGGTGGGTTTCAGGGCTACAGCAGACTCAAGTCGCAAGCGGAGCGGGGCTTTGGCTGGCACAGACAGAATCAACACTTCAAATAGAGGTGAATAGCTCTCACATGGGTGGCAGGAGACAGAGTCAATAGCTGAACAGGGCTTTCACTGGGACAGACAGCATTCAAACTTCAAACAAAGGTAAACAGTTCTCACGTGTGTTGCAGGGGACAAAGTCACAAGCTGAGCGGGCGTTCACTGGAACAGACGGAGTCAACACTTCAAATAGAGGTGAACAGCTCTCACGTTGGTGGTAGGAGACAGAGTCATAAGCTGAGCAGGGCTTTCACTGGGGCAGACAGCACACAAACTTCAAGCAGAGGTAAACAGTTCTCACGTGTGTTGCAGGGGACAAAGTCACAAGCTGAGCGACGTTCGCTGGAACAGACGGAATCAACACTTCGAATAGAGGTGAACAGCTCTCACATGGGTGGCAGGAGACAAAGTCATAAGCTGAGCAGGGCTTTCACTGGGGCAGACAGCACCCAAACTTCAAGCAGAGGTAAACAGTTCTCACGTGTAGTGTGCGCACGGGGGCTTTTCCTTCTGACATCCAACAGGTGACTGCAATCGATCTTGCTAGACTCTTATGATGGACGGTAGACCAGCATAACACATGGGGAGTGCACGGCGATAAAAGGTAAATCTTCCACACACACACGACAGTCCAATTCCAAACATGCAACGTGATGGGAAACGTCAATTTCAGCACTACAAATCCACTCTTCAAGTGCAAAGTAAGGCCAACACTCACCCAGAGGTCTCGATCTGAAGAGCCGATGATAGTCAGAGTTGGGACAGATGCGGTGAATAATTTCCTCACCACTACAAGCGGCTTCACTTCGCTGGTTTCAATGGCCGAGGGGGAGGCTAGAGATCGACAAGGAATCAGTATATTTCACTCAGTGCGATGTATACAACGTGATCCAAGCACTTCAAACCAGTATCCAATTTAGTGTAGAAAACATGCGTTTATGAGATTCAATTTGTCAATCACTCATCTCACTCTTTCCCAGTCCAGACGACGAATTCCACTCTTCACAACTGCCCTCGGATCCCACAAGCAACACTCCTCTTCTTTCACGATGGTCCTTCAGCTGCAACACTCCACAAACATTTCCCAACGGGAGAGAACCACACCAGATCGCCGGGGGAAGACAAAGAAACAACCACACAACGCGGAGAGAGAACACTCCAGATCAACGGAGAAGAAACAACAACACCAACCTTCTCTTCCCCTTGTGTTTTATCCTCTCAAAATGCTGGCGTGGCCTCAATCAGACACTCAAAGTGAAGTCCCCACACCTGTTGCCAATCTGCCGTTTAGTTGTCATGACAACAGACACACACACCGGCCCGGGGACAGTGTTACACTGAAAGTGCCCCGGCGGGAACACTTCTCTGGTGGAATCAGTTCCGGGGATTATTTGTCACCCCGTGACATGAGGACGCTTTGATCAGATGTACTACTACCTGAAAAAGTCTATAATCAATAATAGAGAGTTCAAGATCAATCACGCTTCTATAAGTTCAATAGGTCAGATTTGGACTTTTAAAGTGCTTATGAAGCATCAGAAGGAGTCTATAAGTAGAAAGTTCAAGATCGAGGACTCTTTGGCCAGTAATATTTTCAGTAGGTCGATTCTGGTATGGAAAGTTCAAGTTCATGGACTCTTGGACCAGAAATATGTTCAATAGTTAAATATGGACAATTGTCTGGCTGATGTACTACTACCTGAAAGAGTCGATAATCATTAATAGAGAGTTTAAGATCAATCACGCTTCAGTCAGAAATATGTACAATAAGTCAAATCTGAAATACTGCAGGGCTGAAGAAACATCAGAATCTAGAGTCTATGAGTGTGTTTTGATTGTTCAAGATCGAGGACTCTTTTGCCAGAAAAATGTTCAGTAGGTAATTTATGGGCTGCTGTGTGGCTGATGAATCATCATAAGGAGTCTATGAGCATGTATAAAAAGTTCAAAATCGAGAACTGTTTTACCAGAAATATTTTCAGCGGGTCAATTATAGCCTGTCTTGCTACTATAACATCACAAGAAGTCAATCTGGATATATGGAAGTTAAAGTTCAAGAACTCTTAAGTCAGAAATATGTTCATCTGTTCAAAAAGGGACCTCTGTAGTACCGATTTAACATCAAATTGATCGCAAGTTTATATCGCTTAAAACCTTTTGAGGACCCTTTGACCAGAAATAAGTTCAATAGGTCAGATATGAACTTCTATACGGCTTATGGAGCATCAGGAGGAGTCTATATAGAAAGTTCAAGATTGAGGACTCTTTGGCCAGAAATATATTCCTTGGGTCAATTATGGACTTCTTTATGGGTGACATAACCTTAAAAGGAGTCAACGAGTATGTATAGAAAGTTCAAGTTCAAGATCTCTTTGGCCAATAATATTTTCAGTAGGTCGATTCTGGTATGGAAAGTTCAAGTTCATGGACTCTTGGACCAGAAATATATTCCTTGGGTCAAATATGGACTTCTTTATGGCTGACATAACCTCAAAAGGAGTCAACGAGTATGTATAGAAAGTTCAAGTTCATAGACTCTTATGCCAGAAATATGTTCAGTCGTTCAAAAAGGGGCCTCTGTATTACTGATTTAACATCAGAATAAGTCTATGAGTTTATATCGCTTAAAACCTTTTGAGGACCCATTGACCACAAATAAGTTCAATAGGTCAGATTTGGACTTTTAAAGGGCTTATGAAGCATCAGAAGGAGTCTATAAGTAAAAAGTTCAAGATCGAGGACTCTTTGGCCAGTAATATTTTCAGTAGGTCGATTCTGGTATGGAAAGTTCAAGTTCATGGACTCTTGGACAAGAAATATATTCAATAGTGAAATATGGACAATTGTCTGGCTGATGTACTACTACCTGAAAGAGTCTATAATCATTAATAGAGAGTTCAAGATCAATCACGCTTCAGTCAGAAATATGTTCAATAAGTGAAATCTGAAATACTGCATGGCTGAAGAAACATCAGATTCTAGAGTCTATGAGTGTGTTTTGATTGTTCAAGATCGAGGACTCTTTTGCTAGAAAAATGTTCAGTAGATAATTTATGGGCTGCTGTGTGGCTGATGAATCATCATAAGGAGTCTATGAGCATGTATAAAAAGTTCAAAATCGAGGACTGTTTTACCAGAAATTTTTTCAGCGGGTAAATTATAGCCTGCCTGGCTACTATAACATCGCAAGAAGTCAATCTGTATATATGGAAGTTAAAGTTCAAGAACTCTTAAGTCAGAAATATGTTCATCTGTTCAAAAAGGGACCTCTGTATTACCGATTTAACATCAGAATGATCGCAAGCTTATATCGCTTAAAACCTTTTGAGGACCCTTTGATCAGAAATAAGTTCAATATGGACTTCTATACGGCTTATGGAGCATCAGGAGGAGTCTATATAGAAAAATCAAGATTGAGGACTCTTTGGCCAGAAATATATTCCTTGGGTCAATTATGGACTTCTTTATGGCTAACATAACCTCAAAAGGAGTCAACAAGTATGTATAGAAAGTTCAAGAACTCTTAGGCCAGAAATATGTTCAGTAGTTAGAAAAGGGGCCTCTTTATTACTGATTTCACATCAGAATAAGTCTATGAGTTTATATCGCTTAAAACCTTTTGAGGACCCATTGACCAGAAATAAGTTCAATAGGTCAGATTTGGAATTTTAAAGGGCTTATGAAGCATCAGAAGGAGTCTATAAGTAGAAAGTTCAAGATCGAGGACTCTTTGGCCAGTAATATTTTCAGTAGGTCGATTCTGGTATGGAAAGGTCAAGTTCATGGACTCTTGGACCAGAAATATGTTCAATAATGAAATATGGACAATTGTCTGGCTGATGTACTACTACCTGAAAGAGTCTATAATCATTAATAGAGAGTTCAAGATCAATCACGCTTCAGTCAGAAATATGTTCAATATGTCAAATCTGAAATATTGCACGGCAATGTCAATGAGCATGTATAGAAAGTTCAAAATCGAGGACTGTTTTATCAGAAATATTTTCAGTTATGGACTCCTCTCTGGCTAATATAACATCGCAAGAAGTCAATCAGTATATATTATAGTAAGTTAAAGTTCAAGAACTCTTAGGTCAGAAATATGTTCATCAGTTCAAAAAGGGGCCTCTGTATAACCGATTTAACATCAGAATTAGTCTATAAGTTTATTTCGCTTCAAACCTTTACAGGACCCTTTGACCAGAAATTAGTTCAATAGGTCAGATATGGACTTCTATATGGATTATAGAACATCAGGAGGAGTCTATATATAAAGTTCAAGATTGAGGACTCTTTGGCCAGAAATATATTCCTTGGGTCAAATATGGACTTCTTTATGGCTGACGTAACCTCAAAAGGAGTCAACGAGTATGTATAGAAAGTTCAAGTTCAAGAACTCTTAGGCCAGAAATATGTTCAGTAGTTTAAAAAGGGGCCTCTGTATTACTGATTAAACATCAGAATAAGTCTAGGAGTTTATATCGCTTAAAACCTTTTGAGGACCCATTGACCAGATGTACTACTACCTGAAAAAGTCTATAATCATTAATAGAGAGTTCAAGATCAATCAAGCTTCTATAAGTTCAATAGGTCAGATTTGGACTTTTAAAGTGCTTATGAAGCATCAGAAGGAGTCTATAAGTAGAAAGTTCAAGATCGAGGACTCTTTGGCCAGTAATATTTTCAGTAGGTCGATTCTGGTATGGAAAGTTCAAGTTCATGGACTCTTGGACCAGAAATATGTTCAATAGTTAAATATGGACAATTGTCTGGCTGATGTACTACTACCTGAAAGAGTCGATAATCATTAATAGAGAGTTTAAGATCAATCACGATTCAGTCAGAAATATGTTCAATAAGTCAAATCTGAAATACTGCATGGCTGAAGAAACATCAGAATCTAGAGTCTATGAGTGTCTTTGGATTGTTCAAGATCAAGGACTCTTTTGCCAGAAAAATGTTCAGTAGGTAATTTATGGGCTGCTGTGTGGCTGATGAATCATCATAAGGAGTCTATGAGCATGTATAAAAAGTTCAAAATCGAGAACTGTTTTACCAGAAATATTTTCAGCGGGTCAATTATAGCCTGTCTTGCTACTATAACATCGCAAGAAGTCAATCTGGATATATGGAAGTTAAAGTTCAAGAACTCTTAAGTCAGAAATATGTTCATCTGTTCAAAAAGGGACCTCTGTAGTACCGATTTAACATCAAATTGATCGCAAGTTTATATCGCTTAAAACCTTTTGAGGACCCTTTGACCAGAAATAAGTTCAATAGGTCAGATATGAACTTCTATACGGCTTATGGAGCATCAGGAGGAGTCTATATAGAAAGTTCAAGATTGAGGACTCTTTGGCCAGAAATATATTCCTTGGGTCAATTATGGACTTCTTTATGTGTGACATAACCTTAAAAGGAGTCAACGAGTATGTATAGAAAGTTCAAGTTCAAGATCTCTTTGGCCAATAATATTTTCAGTAGGTCGATTCTGGTATGGAAAGTTCAAGTTCATGGACTCTTGGACCAGAAATATATTCCTTGGGTCAAATATGAAGAGTTTCGTTGCAAAATGAGATATATCCATTTTGAGAAATGTTGGTTATTTGACATTATTATTTAAGACATCAACAGTCAAGTTCATTCACAATTTTTTGTACATTAAACTATCACTTGAGCTCAGTGAAGGCCAGGGACACAATATTCTTCAAATCCAGGATATTTTTTATTTAATTTTATGTCCATAAATAAGTCAAAAACCATGCCAAAATGCAACCTATTTATCTTAACATTGTCAAACATCTTAAATTGGTTAAAAAAACAATACATCATAAATATATGGAATAGTATATACAAAGATTGATTAATAATAATAAGATTCTGAGTTAGTTTTGGCCAGAACATAGGCTACACAACATAATTTTTTTTTTTTTTTTTTTTTTTTTTTTGCAAAACGCTATATATCCACCTTAGGCTATATTCTACTACTGTAATGCCATTAAGAAAAGCTAGTGAATCAATGTTTTGTGTGTGCGTGCGCGCGTGCGTGCGTGTGTGTGTCGCACGATGACCACAATTAATCTTTGGATGTTTTCCCTCCCCTGAATGCCTTGCCCGTTTGGTCTTCTCCCTTTGATGATTTTCTTTAAATTATGCCTTCCTCTTTCTCCCAACAGCAGCTGGAATGACCGGCTCCAATCGAAATCCATAACGTTAGCTTGACTCTGAAGCTTTGATTCTCTGACTGACAGGCAGCTGTTGATCAGTGACGTAGCCTACGTGACTGACAGCTCGCCTACAGTATAAACAATTAAATGGTAAACGTTTCTTAGTTAGCCTATTAAATCCTCTTTTTAAAAATATGTTTTTGTTTAGATATTATCGTTAAATCACTGAGCAAACTCGGAGCACTTCACCGGCGGTGACTCTCTCCTCGCGTGACAGCCTGAGGTCGCGTAGCAGCCTAACCGCCTATATCGCACTTTGTAAAGAAACTGGGCTGGCGGATATCGCGTTTTGTGAAAAAATAAATTTTGTAGTAGCCTTAAAATGTACATTTTTAAATCGTATTAATGGCAGCAATTCACACATAGGTTAAGGTACATCTGAACAGTGATTTCCAATAATAAAATCCAAATGTCAAAAAAATGGCGTTTATCGCGTTTTGCAACCAAACTCTTCATATGGACTTCTTTATGGCTGACATAACCTCAAAAGGAGTCAACGAGTATGTATAGAAAGTTCAAGTTCATTGACTCTTATGCCAGAAATATGTTCAGTAGTTCAAAAAGGGGCCTCTGTATTACTGATTTAACATCAGAATAAGTCTATGAGTTTATATCGCTTAAAACCTTTTGATTCTGGTATGGAAAGTTCAAGTTCATGGACTCTTGGACCAGAAATATGTTCAATAGTGAAATATGGACAATTGTCTGGCTGATGTACTACTACCTGAAAGAGTCTATAATCATTAATAGAGAGTTCAAGATCAATCACGCTTCAGTCAGAAATATGTTCAATAAGTCAAATCTGAAATACTGCATGGCTGAAGAAACATCAGATTCTAGAGTCTATGAGTGTGTTTTGATTGTTCAAGATCGAGGACTCTTTTGCTAGAAAAATGTTCAGTAGATAATTTATGGGCTGCTGTGTGGCTGATGAATCATCATAAGGAGTCTATGAGCATGTAAAAAAAATCTAGGACTGTTTTACCAGAAATTTTTTCAGCGGGTAAATTATAGCTTGTCTGGCTACTATAACATCGCAAGAAGTCAATCTGTATATATGGAAGTTAAAGTTCAAGAACTCTTAAGTCAGAAATATGTTCATCTGTTCAAAAAGGGACCTCTGTATTACCGATTTAACATCAGAATGATCGCAAGCTTATATCAGTTAAAACCTTTTGAGGACCCTTTGATCAGAAATAAGTTCAATATGGACTTCTATACGGCTTATGGAGCATCAGGAGGAGTCTATATAGAAAAATCAAGATTGAGGACTCTTTGGCCAGAAATATATTCCTTGGGTCAATTATGGACTTCTTTATGGCTAACAAAACCTCAAAAGGAGTCAACGAGTATGTATAGAAAGTTCAAGAACTCTTAGGCCAGAAATATGTTCAGTAGTTAGAAAAGGGGCCTCTGTATTACTGATTTAACATCAGAATAAGTCTATGAGTTTATATCGCTTAAAACCTTTTGAGGACCCATTGACCAGAAATAAGTTCAATGGGTCAGATTTGGAATTTTAAAGAGCTTATGAAGCATCAGAAGGAGTTTATAAGTAGAAAGTTCAAGATCAAGGACTCTTTGGCCAGTAATATTTTCATAAGGTCGATTCTGGTATGGAAAGTTCAAGTTCATGGACTCTTGGACCAGAAATATGTTCAATAGTGAAATATGGACAATTGTCTGGCTAATGTACTACTTCCTGAAAAAGTCTATAATCATTAATAGAGAGTTCAAGATCAATCACACTTCAGTCAGAAATATGTTCAATAAGTCAAATCTGAAATACTGCATGAATGAAGAAACATCAGATTCTAGAGTCTATGAGTGTGTTTTGATTGTTCAAGATCGAGGACTCTTTTTTCAGAAAAATGTTCAGTAGGTAATTTATGGGCTGCTGTGTGGCTGATGAATCATCATAGGAGTCTATGAGCATGTATAAAAAGTTCAAAATCGAGAACTGTTTTACCAGAAATATTTTCAGCGGGTCAATTATAGCCTGTCTGGCTACTATAACATCGCAAGAAGTCAATCTGTATATATGGAAGTTAAAGTTCAAGAACTCTTAAGTCAGAAATATGTTCATCTGTTCAAAAAGGGACCTCTGTAGTACCAATTTAACATCAGAATGATCGCAAGTTTATATCGCTTAAAACCTTTTGAGGACCCTTTGACCAGAAATAAGTTCAATATGGACTTCTATACAGCTTATGGAGCATCAGGAGGAGTCTATATAGAAAGTTCAATATTGAGGACTCTTTGGCCAGAAATATATTCCTTGGGTCAAATATGGACTTCTTTATGGCTGACGTAACCTCAAAAGGAGTCAACGAGTATGTATAGAAAGTTCAAGTTCAAGAACTCTTAGGCCAGAAATATGTTCAGTAGTTTAAAAAGGGGCCTCTGTATTACTGATTTAACATCAGAATAAGTCTATGAGTTTATATCGCTTAAAACCTTTTGAGGACCCATTGACCAGATGTACTACTTCCTGAAAAAGTCTATAATCAATAATAGAGAGTTCAAGATCAATCACGCTTCTATAAGTTCAATAGGTCAGATTTGGACTTTTAAAGTGCTTTTGAAGCATCAGAAGGAGTCTATAAGTAGAAAGTTCAAGATCGAGGACTCTTTGGCCAGTAATATTTTCAGTAGGTCGATTCTGGTATGGAAAGTTCAAGTTCATGGACTCTTGGACCTGTCTTGCTACTATAACATCGCAAGAAGTCAATCTGGATATATGGAAGTTAAAGTTCAAGAACTCTTAAGTCAGAAATATGTTCATCTGTTCAAAAAGGGACCTCTGTAGTACCGATTTAACATCAAATTGATCGCAAGTTTATATCGCTTAAAACCTTTTGAGGACCCTTTGACCAGAAATAACTTCAATAGGTCAGATATGAACTTCTATACGGCTTATGGAGCATCAGGAGGAGTCTATATAGAAAGTTCAAGATTGAGGACTCTTTGGCCAGAAATATATTCCTTGGGTCAATTATGGACTTCTTTATGGGTGACATAACCTTAAAAGGAGTCAACGAGTATGTATAGAAAGTTCAAGTTCAAGATCTCTTTGGCCAATAATATTTTCAGTAGGTCGATTCTGGTGTGGAAAGTTCAAGTTCATGGACTCTTGGACCAGAAATATATTCCTTGGGTCAAATATGGACTTCTTTATGGCTGACATAACCTCAAAAGGAGTCAACGAGTATGTATAGAAAGTTCAAGTTCATAGACTCATATGCCAGAAATATGTTCAGTAGTTCAAAAAGGGGCCTCTGTATTACTGATTTAACATCAGAATAAGTCTATGAGTTTATATCGCTTAAAACCTTTTGAGGACCCATTGACCACAAATAAGTTCAATAGGTCAGATTTGGACTTTTAAAGGGCTTATGAAGCATCAGAAGGAGTCTATAAGTAGAAAGTTCAAGATCGAGGACTCTTTGGCCAGTAATATTTTCAGTAGGATGATTCTGGTATGGAAAGTTCAAGTTCATGGACTCTTGGACCAGAAATATGTTCAACAGTGAAATATGGACAATTGTCTGGCTGATGTACTACTACCTGAAAGAGTCGATAATCATTAATAGAGAGTTCAAGATCAATCACGCTTCAGTCAGAAATATGTTCAATAAGTCAAATCTGAAATACTGCATGGCTGAAGAAACATCAGAATCTAGAGTCTATGAGTGTGTTTTGATTGTTCAAGATCGAGGACTCTTTTGCCAGAAAAATGTTCAGTAGGTAATTTATGGGCTGCTGTGTGGCTGATGAATCATCATAAGGAGTCTATGAGCATGTATAAAAAGTTCAAAATCGAGAACTGTTTTACCAGAAATATTTTCAGCGGGTCAATTATAGCCTGTCTTGCTACTATAACATCACAAGAAGTCAATCTGGATATATTGAAGTTAAAGTTTAAGAACTCTTAAGTCAGAAATATGTTCATCTGTTCAAAAAGGGACCTCTGTAGTACCGATTTAACATCAAATTGATCGCAAGTTTATATCGCTTAAAACCTTTTGAGGACCCTTTGACTAGAAATAAGTTCAATAGGTCAGATATGAACTTCTATACGGCTTATGGAGCATCAGGAGGAGTCTATATAGAAAGTTCAAGATTGAGGACTTTTTGGCCAGAAATAAATTCCTTGGGTCAAATATGGACTTCTTTATGGCTGACGTAACCTCAAAAGGAGTCAACGAGTATGTATAGAAAGTTCAAGTTCAAGAACTCTTAGGCCAGAAATATGTTCAGTAGTTTAAAAAGGGGCCTCTGTATTACTGATTTAACATCAGAATAAGTCTATGAGTTTATATCGCTTAAAACCTTTTGAGGACCCATTGACCAGATGTACTACTACCTGAAAAAGTCTAATCATTAATAGAGAGATCAAGATCAATCACGCTTCTATAAGTTCAATAGGTCAGATTTGGACTTTTAAAGTGCTTATGAAGGATCAGAAGGAGTCTATAAGTAGAAAGTTCAAGATCGAGGACTCTTTGGCAAGTAATATTTTCAGTAGCTCGATTCTGGTATGGAAAGTTCAATATGGACTTCTATACGGCTTATGGAGCATCAGGAGGAGTCTATATAGAAAGTTCAAGATTGAGGACTCTTTGGCCAGAAATATATTCCTTGGGTCAATTATGGACTTCTTTATGGGTGACATAACCTTAAAAGGAGTCAACGAGTATGTATAGAAAGTTCAAGTTCATAAACTCTTAGGCCAGAAATATGTTCAGTAGTTCAAAAAGGGGCCTCTGTATTACTGATTTAACATCAGAATAAGTCTATGAGTTTATATCGCTTAAAACCTTTTGAGGACCCATTGACCAGAAATAAGTTCAATAGGTCAGATTTGGACTTTTAAAGGGATTATGAAGCATCAGAAGGAGTCTATAAGTAGAAAGTTCAAGATCAAGGACTCTTTGGCCAGTAATATTTTCAGTAGGTCGATTCTGGTATGGAAAGTTAAAGTTCATGGACTCTTGGACCAGAAATATGTTCAATAGTGAAATATGGACAATTGTCTGGCTGATGTACTACTACCTGAAAGAGTCTATAATCATTAATAGAGAGTTCAAGATCAATCTTGTCTTTATTTCTTCTTTATTCTTTATTCTTATTTCTTCTTATTTCAATCTTTATTTCAGTCAGAAATATGTTCAGTATGTCAAATCTGAAATACTGCATGGCAATGTCAATGAGTATGTATAGAAAGTTCAAAATCGAGGACTGTTTTACCAGAAATATTTTCAGTTATGGACTCCTGTCTGGCTAATATAACATCGCAAGAAGTCAATCTGTATATATTATAGTAAGTTAAAGTTCAAGAACTCTTAGGTCAGAAATATGTTCATCAGTTCAAAAAGGGGCCTCTGTATAACCGATTTAACATCAGAATGAGTCTATAAGTTTATCTCGCTTAAAACCTTTTGAGGACCCTTTGACCAGAAATAAGTTCAATAGGTCAGATATGAACTTCTATACGGCTTATGGAGCATCAGGAGGAGTCTATATAGAAAGTTCAAGATTGAGGACTCTTTGGCCAGAAATATATTCCTTGGGTCAATTTTGGACTTCTTTATTGCTGACATAACCTTAAAAGGAGTCAACGAGTATGTATAGAAAGTTCAAGTTCAAGATCTCTTTGGCCAGTAATATTTTCAGTAGGTCGATTCTGGTATGGAAAGTTAAAGTTCATGGACTCTTGGACCAGAAATATGTTCAATAGTGAAATGTGGACAATTGTCTGGCTGATGTACTACTACCTGAAAGAGTCTATAATCATTAATAGAGAGTTCAAGATCAATCACACTTCAGTCAGAAATATATTCAGTATGTCAAATCTGAAATACTGCATGGCAATGTCAATGAGGATGTGTAGAAAGTTCAAAATCAAGGACTGTTTTACCAGAAATATTTTCAGTTATGGACTCCTGTCTGGCTAATATAACATCGCAAGAAGTCAGTCTGTATATATTATAGTAAGTTAAAGTTCATAAACTCTTAGGCCAGAAATATGTTCAGTAGTTCAAAAAGGGGCCTCTGTATTACTGATTTAACATCAGAATAAGTCTATGAGTTTATATCGCTTAAAACCTTTTGAGGACCCATTGACCACAAATAAGTTCAATAGGTCAGATTTGGACTTTTAAAGGGCTTATGAAGCATCAGAAGGAGTCTATAAGTAGAAAGTTCAAGATCAAGGACTCTTTGGCCAGTAATATTTTCAGAAGGTCGATTCTGGTATGGAAAGTACAAGTTCATGGACTCTTGGACCAGAAATATGTTCAATCAGTGAAATATGGACAATTGTGTGGCTAATGTACTACTACCTGAAAAAGTCTATAATCATTAATAGAGAGTTCAAGATCAATCACGCTTCAGTCAGAAATATGTTCAATAAGTGAAATCTGAAATACTGCATGGCTGAAGAAACATCAGATTCTAGATTCTATGAGTGTGTTTTGATTGTTCAAGATCGAGGACTCTTTTGCCAGAAAAATTTTCAGTAGGTAATTTATGGGCTGCTGTGTGGCTGATGAATCATCATAAGGAGTCTATGAGCATGTATAAAAAGTTCAAAATCGAGGACTGTTTTACCAGAAATATTTTCAGCGGGTCAATTATCGCCTGTCTGGCTACTATAACATCGCAAGAAGTCAATCTGTATATATGGAAGTTAAAGTTCAAGAACTCTTAAGTCAGAAATATGTTCATCTGTTCAAAAAGGGACCTCTGTAGTACCAATTTAACATCAGAATGATCGCGTTTATATCGCTTAAAACCTTTTGAGGACCCTTTGACCAGAAATAAGTTCAATATGGACTTCTATACGGCTTATGGAGCATCAGGAGGAGTCTATATAGAAAGTTCAAGATTGAGGACTCTTTGGCCAGAAATATATTCCTTGGGTCAAATATGGACTTCTTTATGGCTGACGTAACCTCAAAAGGAGTCAACGAGTATGTATAGAAAGTTCAAGTTCAAGAACTCATAGGCCAGAAATATGTTCAGTAGTTTAAAAAGGGGCCTCTGTATTACTGATTTAACATCAGAATAAGTCTATGAGTTTATATCGCTTAAAACCTTTTGAGGACCCATTGACCAGATGTACTACTACCTGAAAAAGTCTATAATCATTCATAGAGAGTTCAAGATCAATCACGCTTCTATAAGTTCAATAGGTCAGATTTGGACTTTTAAAGGGCTTATGAAGCATCAGAAGGAGTCTATAAGTAGAAAGTTCAAGATCGAGGACTTTTTGGCCAGTAATATTTTCAGTAGGTCGATTCTGGTATGGAAAGTTCAAGTTCATGGACTCTTGGACCAGAAATATGTTCAATAGTGAAATATGGACAATTGTCTGGCTGATGTACTACTACCTGAAAAAGTCTATAATCATTAATAGAGAGTTCAAGATCAATCACGCTTCAGTCAGAAATATGTTCAATATGTCAAATCTGAAATACTGCATTGCACTGTCAATGAGTATGTATAGAAAGTTCAAGTTCATAGACTCTTAGGCCAGAAATTCAAGGTGTCTTGAAATATGTTCAAAATATAACATTTGAACTACTGTATGGCTGAAGATACATCGGAAGCAGTCAATGAGCATGTACAGAAAGTTCAAGATCATGGTCTCTTTGACCAGAATATGTTCAGTTGGTCAAATATGGACTTTTGTATGGCTAATGTATTATCAAGAGGAGTCCATATGCATTGAAAGTTAATGTTCAAAGACTCTTTGGACAAAAATATGTTGAGTAGTTCAGATATGGACTATGGACTTCTAAATGGCTTATGAAGCATCAGAAGGAGTCAGAACTCTTTTTCCAGTAATTAGTAGGTCAAAAATTTGTCAACTTTCTGCCTGATTTAATATTGAGAGAAGTCAGTTAGTAAGTTAATATTCAAGGTTTGTGGCCAGAAATATGTTCAGTTGGTAAAACATTTATGGCTGATATAACATCCGAACGAGTCAACAAGAATATTTAGAAAGTTCAAGTTCGAATACTCTTTGGCCAGAAATATGTTGAGTAGGTAAAAAATGGACCTCTGTATGCTTGATTTAACATCAGAAGTAGTCTGTGAGTGTATATATTTTAAAACCTTTTGAGGACCCATTGACCAGAAATATGTCAGATAAGGAATTCGAAATGGCTTATGAACCATCAGAAGGAGTCTATGAGTGTGTTTAGAAAGTTCAAGATCGAGAAATCTTTTTCCAGTAATATGTTCAGTAGTTGAAATATGGACTTCTCTGTGGCTGATTTAACATCAGAAGGAGTCTAAAAGTTTATAATAGTAAAAACATTTTGAGGACTGTTTGGCCAAAATAGTGTTCAATAGGTCAAATATGGACTGTATTTGAGTATATTTGAGTAAGTTAATATTCATGGTCTCTTGGCAGAAACATGTTTAGTAGGTCAAAAATTGAGTTTTGTATGGGTAATGTAACATCAGTAGGATTCTATAGCCTATGTCCTTCTGAGGTTTAAAACCAGGGTCCTCTGTCCAAAGAACTCTTTGGACAGAAATATGTTCAGTAGGTCAAAGAGGGACCTCTGTATACCTGCTATGATACATATAACTATACAACAACAACTAACTTATTCATTTTTGCATTGACGGGAAATTGCATTAGCTTCTGCGTTACAAATAACATACCTCATGTGCAAGGAAAAGATAACACGATCTAATAATGATGCGTTCAATAATAATGTATTGTTATATCTAACTATATAATTTAGATATTTTATGCAATGGAATGTTACTCCAAAAATGGTATCTCTTCAATGCACAATCGGAACGAGTTAGTTACTGTATGTATGCAATGCACTCATAGCTTATATGTTAATCTCTTTAATGGACATGGGAATGTTTTTTGTCAATGCACAAAGTTAGATTGTTTGTGCAATGCAATTCAACAACATATGTTGTCTCTTTAATGCACATGGGAATGAGTTAGTTCTGGTATGCAATGAGTGGATTGTATTTTATTTTTCAATGCACAAAGTTAGATCGTTTGTGCAATGCAACAACAGATGTTAATTTCTTTAATTCAAGTGCATAGCTTATATTTTTCAATGCACAATTTTAGATCGTTTATTGCAACGCAAAGACACATATGTCATCTCCTTAATGCACATGGGAATGAGTTAGTTCTGGTATGCAATGAAACAAGTGCATAGCTTATATGTTATTTTTCAATGCGCAAAGTTAGATCGTTTGTACAATTGCAATGCAACAAACATATGTTATCCTTTAATGCACATGGGAATGAGTTAGTTCTGGTATGCAATGCAATGCAATGCAATGCAATGCAAGTGCATAGCTTATATTTTTCAATGCACAATTTTAGATCGTTCATTGCAATGCAAAAACACATATGTCATCTCTTTAATGCACATGGGAATGAGTTAGTTCTGGTATGCAATGCATTGCAATGCAAGTCCATAGCTTATATTTTTCAATGCACAATTTTAGATCGTTCATTGCAATGCAAAAACACATATGTCATCTATTTAATGCACATGGGAATGAGTTAGTTCTGGTATGCAATGCAATGCAATAAAATGCAATGCAATGCAATGCAATGCAATGCAAGTGCATAGCTTGTATTTTTCAATGCACAATTTTAGATCGTTTATTGCAATGCAAAAACACATATGTCATCTCTTTAATGCACATAGGAATTAGTTAGTTCTGGTATGCAATTACAATATGTTATTTTTCAATGTACAAAGTTTGATTGTTTGTGCAATTGAAATGCAACAAACATATGTCATCTCTTTAATGCACACGGGAATGAGTTAGTTCTGGTATGCAATGCAATGCAATGCAATAAAATGCAATGCAATAAAATGCAATGCAATGCAATGCAATGCAATGCAATGCAATAAAATGCAATAAAATGCAATAAAATGCAATGCACTGCAATAAAATGCAATGCACTGCAATAAAATGCGATGCAATGCAATAAAATGCAATGCAATGCAATAAAATGCAATGCAATGCAATGCAATGCAATGCAATAAAATGCAATGCAATGCAATGCAATGCAATGCAATGAAATGCAAGTGCATAACTTATATTTTTCAATTCACAATTTTAGATCGTTTATTGCAATGCAAAAACACATATGTCATCTCTTTAATGCACATGGGAATGAGTTAGTTCTGGTATGCAATGCTATGCAATGCAATAAAATGCAATGCAATGCAATGCAATGCAATGCAATGCAATGCAATAAAATGCAATGCAATGCAATGCAATGCAATGCAATATAATGCAAGTGCATAACTTATATTTTTCAATTCACAATTTTAGATCGTTTATTGCAATGCAAAAACACATATGTCATCTCTTTAATGCACATGGGAATGAGTTAGTTCTGCTATGCAATGCTATGCAATGCTATGCAATGCTATGCAATGCTATGCAATGCTATGCAATGCTATGCAATGCTATGCAATGCAATGCTATGCAATGCTATGCAATGCTATGCAATGCTATGCAATGCTATGCAATGCTATGCAATGCTATGCAATGCTATGCTATGCAATGCAATGCAATGCAATGCTATTCAATAAAATGCAATGCAATGCAGTGCAATGCAATGCAATGCAATGCAATGCAATGCAATGCAATGCAATAAAATGCAATGCAATGCAATGCAATAAAATGCAATGCAATAAAATGCAATGCAATGCAAGTGCATAACTTATATTTTTCAATTCACAATTTTAGATCGTTTATTGCAATGCAAAAACACATATGTCATCTCTTTAATGCACATGGGAATGAGTTAGTTCTGCTATGCAATGCTATGCAATGCTATGCAATGCTATGCAATGCTATGCAATGCTATGCAATGCTATGCAATGCTATGCAATGCTATGCAATGCTATGCAATGCTATGCAATGCTATGCAATGCTATGCAATGCTATGCAATGCTATGTAATGCTATGCAATGCTATGCTATGCAATGCTATGCAATGCAATGCAATGCTATGCAATAAAATGCAATGCAATGCAATGCAATGCAATGCAATAAAATGCAATAAAATGCAATGCAATGCAATGCAATGCAATGCAATAAAATGCAATGCAATGCAATGCAATGCAATGCAATAAAATGCAATGCAATGCAAGTGCATAACTTATATTTTTCAATTCACAATTTTAGATCGTTTATTGCAATGCAAAAACACATATGTCATCTCTTTAATGCACATGGGAATGAGTTAGTTCTGGTATGCAATGCTATGCAATGCTATGCAATGCAATGCAATGTTATGCAATGCAATGCTATGCAATGCAATGCAATGCAATGCAATGCAATGCAATGCAATGCAATAAAATGCAATGCAATGCAATGCAATGCAATGCAAGTGCATAGCTTATATTTTTCAATGCACAATTTTAGATCGTTTAATGCAATGCAAAAACACAAATGTAATCTCTTTAATGCACATGGGAATGAGTTAGTTCTGGTATGCAATGCAATGCAATAAAATGCAATGCAATGCAATACAATGCAAGTGCATAGCATATTTTTCAATGCACAATTTTAGATCATTTATTGCAATGCAAAACCACATATGTCATCTCTTTAATGCACATGGGAATGAGTTAGTTCTGGTATGCAATGAAACAAGTGCATAGTTAATATGATATCTTTCAATACACAAAATTAGATCGTTTGTGCAATTGCAATGCAACAAACATATGTTATCCTTTAATGTACATGGGAATGAGTTAGTTCTCCTATGCAATGCAACAACATATGTTATCTCTTTAATGCACATGGGATTGAGTTAGTTCTGGTATGCAATGCAATGCAATGCAATGCTATGCTATGCAATACAATGCAATGCAATGCGATGCAATCTTGCAATCGTTTGTGCAGATCGTTTGTGCAACTTGCAATGCAATGCAAGTGCATAGCTTACATTTTTCAATGCACAATTTTAGATCGTTTATTGCAATGCAAAAACACATATGTCATCTCTTTAATGCACATGGGAATGAGTTAGTTCTGATGCAATGCAATGCAATGCAATGCAATAAAATGCAATGCAAGTGCATAGCTTATATTTTTCAATGCACAATTTTAGATCGTTTATTGCAATGCAAAAACACAAATGTCATCTCTTTAATGCACATGGGAATGAGTTAGTTCTGGTATGCAATGCAAATGCAATAAAATGCAATGCAATGCAATAAAATGCAATGCAATGCAATACAATGCAAGTGCATAGCATATTTTTCAATGCACAATTTTAGATCATTTATTGCAATGCAAAACCACATATGTCATCTCTTTAATGCACATGGGAATGAGTTAGTTCTGGTATGCAATGAAACAAGTGCATAGTTAATATGATATCTTTCAATACACAAAATTAGATCGTTTGTGCAATTGCAATGCAACAAACATATGTTATCCATTAATGTACATGGGAATGAGTTAGTTCTCCTATGCAATGCAACAACATATGTTATCTCTTTAATGCACATGGGATTGAGTTAGTTCTGGTATGCAATGCAATGCAAGTGCATAGCTTATATTTTTAAATGCACAATTTTAGATCGTTTATTGCAATGCAAATGCAACAAACATATGTTATCCTTTAATGCACATGGGAATGAGTTAGTTCTGGTATGCAATGCAATGCAATGCAATGCAATGCAAGTGCATAGCTTATATTTTTCAATGCACAATTTTAGATCGTTTATTGCAATGCAAAAACACATGTCATCTCTTTAATGCACATGGGAATGAGTTAGTTCTGGTATGCAATGCAATGCAATAAAATGCAATGCAATGCAAGTCCACAGCTTATATTTTTCAATGCACAATTTTAGATCGTTAATTGCAATGCAAATACACATATGTCATCTCTTGAATGCACATGGGAATGAGTTAGTTCTGGTATGCAATGAAACAAGTGCATAACATATGTTATTTTTCAATGCACAAAGTTAGATCGTTTGTGCAATTGCAATGCAACAAACATATGTTATCCTTTAATGCACATGTGAATGAGTTAGTTCTGGTATGCAATGCAACAAATGGATAGCTTGTATGTAATTTTTTAATGCACAAAGTTAGATCGTTTGTGCAATGCAATGCAACAACACATGTTATCTATTTAATGAACATGGGAATGAGTTAGTTCTGGTATGCAATGCAATGCAACAAGTTTATAGCGTATAAGTAATTTTTCAAGGCACAACGTTAGATCGTCTGTGAAATGCAATGCAACAGCGTACAGTTTATCTCCTCAGAGCACAACGCAATGAGTATGTTATCTCTTTAATGCACATGGGAATGAGTTAGTTTGGTATGCAAGGCAATGCAACAAGTGCAAAGCTTATACGTCAGCCATACAGATGTCCATATTTGACCCAAGGAAAATCTTTCTTGCCAAAGAGTCCTCGATAGACTCCTTTTAATGTTAAATCAGCCATGCAGAAGTCCATATTTGACCTACTGGACATATTGCTGGAAAAAGCCTCCTCAATCTTGAACCTTCTCTACATACTCATAGACTACTACTACTTATTTCTGGTCAAAGTTTCTACAAAAGTTCTTAAACTAAATAAACGAATAGACTCTTTCTGATGTTAAATCAGCTTTACAGAGCTTCCTTTATGAACTGCTGAAAATTTTGTTGACCAAAGTGTCTTTGAACTTTCTCCACAATATAACTTTCTATACATGTTGACTCCTTTTGATGTTCAATCTTGAACATTAGCCATACAATAGTCCATATTTGACCTACTGAACATATTTCTGACCAGAGACCTTGAACATTAACTTACTATGAATACTTCTCGTACTATAAAGACTTCTCGTGATGTTTTACCAGCCAGACAGTAGTCCATATTTGATCGATTGAACATATGTTTGGCCAAAGACTCCTCAAATTTTTTTTTACTATTGTCCATATTTGACATTCTGAATTTTTTCTGGCCAAAGGTACTCGATCTTGGACTATCTATACATACTCATAGACTCCTTCTGATGCTTCATAAGCCATTTAGATGTCAATATCTGAACTATTGAACTTATTTCTGCTCAAAGGGTTCTCAAAAGTTTATAAACTATATAAAGTTATAGACTCATTCTGATGATAAATCATCAGGTCCCCTTTTTGACCTAATGAACATCTGGCCAAAGAGTTCTTGAACATTATCTTGCTATACATACAGATTGACTTCTTGTTATGTTATATTAACCAGCCAGTAGTCCATATTTGACCCAAGGAAAATATTTCTGGTAAAACAGTCCTCGATCTTGGACTTTCTATACATATTCATAGACTCCTTCTGATGCTTCATAAGCCATATAGATGTCAATATCTGACCCTTAGAATTTATTTCTGGTCAAAGGGTCCTCAAGAGGTTTTAAACTAAATAAACTTATAGACTCCTTCTGATGATAAATCAGCTATACAGTGGTCCCTTTTTGACATAATGAACATATTTCTGGCCAAAGAGTTCTTGAACATTATCTTACTATACATACAGATTGACTTTTTGCGATGTTATATTAACCATCCAGTAGTCCATTTTTGCATTCATACATTCTTGCAGACTCCTTTTGATGTTACATCCGCCATACAAAAGTAATTTGTTGACCAACTTAACATATTTCTTGCCAGAGTCCTTGAACATTATCTCACTATACATACAGACTGACTTCTCGTAATGTTATATCAGGCAGAGAGTAGTCCAAATTTGACCGATTGAAACATTTTTAGTCCAAAGAATTTTCTTTACTATTATAAACTTATCAACTCCTTCTAATGTTAAATTTTTAACATTAACTTTCTATACTTATAGACTCCTTTTGACCTGCTGAACACATTTCTGGCCAAAGATTAACTTACCATAAATTCAGATCAGCCAGACGCCAGTCAAAATTTTAACTACTAAAAATATTTCTGGCCAAGGAGTACTCGAAACTTTAACTTTCTACACATACTTGTTGACTCCTGATGTAAAGCCATACTGAAGTTCATATTTGACCCAACGAACATTTTTCTGGCCAATGAATCCTCGATCTCAAACTATCTATACAAGACCCCTTTTGATGCTTTATAAGCCATATAGATGTTCTTATTGAAGTCCATATCTGACTGATTAAACGTATTTCTGGTCAAAGGGTCCTCAAATGCTTTTAAATTATATACGCTTTGAGACTCCTTCTGATGATAAATCAGGCAGACAGAATTCCATATTTGACCTACTGCAGATTTGACCTAATTTTATAATACTGAGATTTTTATTGTGTTTACAGGGGCAATGCACATTAATAAACATAAATGTAAATGTGCCAGAATTAGCCTAAAAGGCTATTTTACATCTGTAGACCCTTGACAGAATGTTAAGAAAAAGTCACCCTAAAAACAGACAAAACATCACACATATACACATCATATGACCATATATACATATACACATAAATACACACATATATACGCATATACATATATCAGCCTGAAAAATTTAATATTTGGCCTACTTAACATTTTTCTGGCCAAAGAATACTCGAAACTTGAAATTTCTATACATACTCATTGACTTCTTATGTTATATCAGCCATACAGAAGTCCACTGTTGGCCCAAAGAACATATTTCTGGCCAGAGTTCTCAATCTTGAACTTTCTCAATCTGAACTTTCATAGACTCTTTCTGATTCGTCATAAGCCATATAGGTGTCCATATCTGGCGAATTGAAAATGTTTTTGGCAAAAAGGGTCCTCACAAGTTAGCTAACTGAATACTGATAGACTTATTCTGATGATAAATCACTTAAATCACTATGTGACCCTCTGAATGTATTTTTAGCCAAAGAACCATAGAACATTAACTTCATATACATATTGATTCAAGAGTCAAAATTTGACCTCTGTATGGCTGATTTATTATCAGAAGGAGTCTATGATTTTACATAGTTTAAAAATGTTTAAGGAACCTTTGACCAGAAATAATAATAGGCCATTTATGGACATATGGCTTATGAAAAATCAGAAGGAGACTATGAGTATGTATAGAAAGTTCAAGATTGAGGACACTTTGGCCAGAAAAATATTCCTTGGGTCAATTATGGACTTCTGTATAGCTGACCTAACATCAGATGGAGTCACAGAGTATGTATAAAAAAGGTCAAGTTTCGAGTACTCTTTGGCAAGAAACATTTTCAGTAGGTCAAATATGAATATGTAGTAAGTTAATGTTCAAAAACTCTTAGGCCAGAAATATGTTCAGTAGTTCAAAAAGGGGCCTCTGTCTGGCTGATCTAACATCAGAAGGAGTCTATGAGTTTAAATAGTTTAAAACCATTTGAGGACCCATTGACCATAAATGACTCTTTGGCCAGTAATATTGTCAGTAGGTCGATTCTGGTATGGAAAGGTCAAGTTCATGGACTCTTGGACCAGAAATATGTTCAATAGTGAAATATGGACAATTGTCTGGCTGATGTACTACTAACTGAAAGAGTCTATAATCATTAATAGAGAGTTCAAGATCAATCACGCTTCAGTCAGAAATATGTTCAATATGTCAAATCTGAAATACTGCATAGCAATGTCAATGAGTATGTATAGAAAGTTCAAAATCGAGGACTGTTTTACCAGAAATATTTTCAGTTATGGACTCCTGTCTGGCTAATATAACATCGCAAGAAGTCAATCTGTATATATTATAGTAAGTTAAAGTTCAAGAACTCTTAGGTCTGAAATATGTTCATCAGTTCAAAAAGGGGCCTCTGTATAACCGATTTAACCTCAGAATGAGTCTATAAGTTTATCTCGCTTAAAACCTTTTGAGGAACCTTTGACCAGAAATAAATTCAATAGGTCAAATATGGACTTCTATATGCCTTATGGAGCATCAGGAGGAGTCTATATATAAAGTTCAAGATTGAGGACTCTTTGGCCAGAAATATATTCCTTGGGTCAAATATGGACTTCTTTATGGCTGACATAACCTTAAAAAGAGTCAACGAGTATGTATAGAAAGTTCAAGTTCAAGATCTCTTGGCCAATAATATTTTCAGTAGGTCGATTCTGGTATGGAAAGTTCAAGTTCATGGACTCTTGGACCAGAAATATATTCCTTGGGTCAAATATGGACTTCTTTATGGCTGACATAACCTCAAAAGGAGTCAACGAGTATGTATAGAAAGTTCAAGTTCATAGACTCTTATGCCAGAAATATGTTCAGTAGTTCAAAAAGGGGCCTCTGTATTACTGATTTAACATCAGAATAAGTCTATGAGTTTATATCGCTTAAAACCTTTTGAGGACCCATTGACCACAAATAAGTTCAATAGGTCAGATTTGGACTTTTAAAGGGCTTATGAAGCATCAGAAGGAGTCTATAAGTAGAAAGTTCAAGATCGAGGACTCTTTGGCCTAAATATTTTCAGTAGGTCGATTCTGGTATGGAAAGTTCAAGTACATGGACTCTTGGACCAGAAATATGTTCAATAGTGAAATATGGACAATTGTCTGGCTGATGTACTACTACCTGAAAGAGTCTATAATCATTAATAGAGAGTTCAAGATCAATCACGCTTCAGTCAGAAATATGTTCAATAAGTGAAATCTGAAATACTGCATGGCTGAAGAAACATCAGATTCTAGAGTCTATGAGTGTGTTTTGATTGTTCAAGATCGAGGACTCTTTTGCTAGAAAAATGTTCAGTAGATAATTTATGGGCTGCTGTGTGGCTAATGAATCATCATAAGGAGTCTATGAGCATGTATAAAAAGTTCAAAATCGAGGACTGTTTTACCAGAAATTTTTTCAGCGGGTAAATTATAGCCTGTCTGGCTACTATAACATCGCAAGAAGTCAATCTGTATATATGGAAGTTAAAGTTCAAGAACTCTTAAGTCAGAAATATGTTCATCTGTTCAAAAAGGGACCTCTGTATTACCGATTTAACATCAGAATGATCGCAAGCTTATATCGCTTAAAACCTTTTGAGGACGCTTTGATCAGATGTACTACTACCTGAAAAAGTCTATAATCATTAATAGAGAGTTCAAGATCAATCACGCTTCTATAAGTTCAATAGGTCAGATTTGGACTTTTAAAGTGCTTATGAAGCATCAGAAGGAGTCTATAAGTAGAAAGTTCAAGATCGAGGACTCTTTGGCCAGTAATATTTTCAGTAGGTCGATTCTGGTATGGAAAGTTCAAGTTCATGGACTCTTGGACCAGAAATATGTTCAATAGTTAAATATGGACAATTGTCTGGCTGATGTACTACTACCTGAAAGAGTCGATAATCATTAATAGAGAGTTTAAGATCAATCACGCTTCAGTCAGAAATATGTACAATAAGTCAAATCTGAAATACTGCATGGCTGAAGAAACATCAGAATCTAGAGTCTATGAGTGTGTTTTGATTGTGTCATGGTTTTCAGATACGAACCCAAGCGCAGACAGTATTCAATAAACAGTTTTATTGACAAACAGAAAACAAAACCCACGAGGGGGCAAACGAACATTAACAAGACAAATAAACACTAACAAGACTAGACGCTGAACTTGACAATGAACATACAGTAATTCTGACAAAACACTAAACTAGTTTACTCACAGGCAGGATACAAAACGAACAAGCAACAAGTAACCACAAGGAGATTATATAAGGGAGACAATCACAAGGGCACAGGTGACACTGATGAAACAATAATGACTGAAGGAGGAGAACAAGGGGGCGTGGTAAAGACACAAGACAATGCAAACACGCAGCCCAAACAGGCCATGTGTTCGCACCCAAAACATGAGTCTGTCATGATCCTGCCTCAGAACTAGAATAAAACAAGGATAGAGGACAGAATCATGACAGATTGTTCAAGATCGAGGACTCTTTTGCCATAAAAATGTTCAGTAGGTAATTTATGGGCTGCTGTGTGTGGCTGATGAATCATCATAAGGAGTCTATGAGCATGTATAAAAAGTTCAAAATCGAGAACTGTTTTACCAGAAATATTTTCAGCGGGTCAATTATAGCCTGTCTTGCTACTATAACATCGCAAGAAGTCAATCTGGATATATGGAAGTTAAAGTTCAAGAACTCTTAAGTCAGAAATATGTTCATCTGTTCAAAAAGGGACCTCTGTAGTACCGATTTAACATCAAATTGATCGCAAGTTTATATCGCTTAAAACCTTTTGAGGACCCTTTGACCAGAAATAAGTTCAATAGGTCAGATATGAACTTCTATACGGCTTATGGAGCATCAGGAGGAGTCTATATAGAAAGTTCAAGATTGAGGACTCTTTGGCCAGAAATATATTCCTTGGGTCAATTATGGACTTCTTTATGGGTGACATAACCTTAAAAGGAGTCAACGAGTATGTATAGAAAGTTCAAGTTCAAGATCTCTTTGGCCAATAATATTTTCAGTAGGTCGATTCTGGTATGGAAAGTTCAAGTTCATGGACTCTTGGACCAGAAATATATTCCTTGGGTCAAATATGGACTTCTTTATGGCTGACATAACCTAAAAAGGAGTCAACGAGTATGTATAGAAAGTTCAAGTTCATAGACTCTTATGCCAGAAATATGTTCAGTCGTTCAAAAAGGGGCCTCTGTATTACTGATTTAACATCAGAATAAGTCTATGAGTTTATATCGCTTAAAACCTTTTGAGGACCCATTGACCACAAATAAGTTCAATAGGTCAGATTTGGACTTTTAAAGGGCTTATGAAGCATCAGAAGGAGTCTATAAGTAAAAAGTTCAAGATCGAGGACTCTTTGGCCAGTAATATTTTCAGTAGGTCGATTCTGGTATGGAAAGTTCAAGTTCATGGACTCTTGGACAAGAAATATGTTCAATAGTGAAATATGGACAATTGTCTGGCTGATGTACTACTACCTGAAAGAGTCTATAATCATTAATAGAGAGTTCAAGATCAATCACGCTTCAGTCAGAAATATGTTCAATAAGTCAAATCTGAAATACTGCATGGCTGAAGAAACATCAGATTCTAGAGTCTATGAGTGTGTTTTGATTGTTCAAGATCGAGGACTCTTTTGCTAGAAAAATGTTCAGTAGATAATTTATGGGCTGCTGTGTGGCTGATGAATCATCATAAGGAGTCTATGAGCATGTATAAAAAGTTCAAAATCGAGGACTGTTTTACCAGAATTTTTTTCAGCGGGTAAATTATAGCCTGCCTGGCTACTATAACATCGCAAGAAGTCAATCTGTATATATGGAAGTTAAAGTTCAAGAACTCTTAAGTCAGAAATATGTTCATCTGTTCAAAAAGGGACCTCTGTATTACCGATTTAACATCAGAATGATCGCAAGCTTATATCGCTTAAAACCGTTTGAGGACCCTTTGATCAGAAATAAGTTCAATATGGACTTCTATACGGCTTATGGAGCATCAGGAGGAGTCTATATAGAAAAATCAAGATTGAGGACTCTTTGGCCAGAAATATATTCCTTGGGTCAATTATGGACTTCTTTATGGCTAACATAACCTCAAAAGGAGTCAACGAGTATGTATAGAAAGTTCAAGAACTCTTAGGCCAGAAATATGTTCAGTAGTTAGAAAAGGGGCCTCTTTATTACTGATTTCACATCAGAATAAGTCTATGAGTTTATATCGCTTAAAACCTTTTGAGGACCCATTGACCAGAAATAAGTTCAATAGGTCAGATTTGGAATTTTAAAGGGCTTATGAAGCATCAGAAGGAGTCTATAAGTAGAAAGTTCAAGATCGAGGACTCTTTGGCCAGTAATATTTTCAGTAAGTCGATTCTGGTATGGAAAGGTCAAGTTCATGGACTCTTGGACCAGAAATATGTTCAATAATGAAATATGGACAATTGTCTGGCTGATGTACTACTACCTGAAAGAGTCTACAATCATTAATAGAGAGTTCAAGATCAATCACGCTTCAGTCAGAAATATGTTCAATATGTCAAATCTGAAATATTGCATGGCAATGTCAATGAGTATGTATAGAAAGTTCAAAATCGAGGACTGTTTTACCAGAAATATTTTCAGTTATGGACTCCTCTCTGGCTAATATAACATCGCAAGAAGTCAATCAGTATATATTATAGTAAGTTAAAGTTCAAGAACACTTAGGTCAGAAATATGTTCATCAGTTCAAAAAGGGGCCTCTGTATAACCGATTTAACATCAGAATATGTCTATAAGTTTATTTCGCTTCAAACCTTTAGAGGACCCTTTGACCAGAAATAAGTTCAATAGGTCAGATATGGACTTCTATATGGATTATGGAACATCAGGAGGAGTCTATATATAAAGTTCAAGATTGAGGACTCTTTGGCCAGAAATATATTCCTTGGGTCAAATATGGACTTCTTTATGGCTGACATTACCTCACAAGGAGTCAACGAGAATGTATAGAAAGTTCAAGTTCAAGATCTCTTTGGCCAGTAATATTTTCAGTAGGTCGATTCTGGTATGGAAAGTTAAAGTTCATGGACTCTTGGACCAGAAATATGTTCAATAGTGAAATATTGACAATTGTCTGGCTGATGTACTACTACCTGAAAGAGTCTATAATCATTAATAGAGAGTTCAAGATCAATCACGCTTCAGTCAGAGATATGTTCAGTATGTCAAATCTGAAATACTGCATGGCAATGTCAATGAGTATGTATAGAAAGTTCAAAATCGACGACTGTTTTACCAGAAATATTTTCAGTTATGGACTCCTGTCTGGCTAATATAACATCGCAAGAAGTCAATCTGTATATATTATAGTAAGTTAAAGTTCAAGAACTCTTAGGTCAGAAATATGTTCATCAGTCCAAAAAGGGGCCTCTGTATAACCGATTTAACATCAGAATGAGTCTATAAGTTTATCTCGCTTAAAACCTTTTGAGGACCCTTTGACCAGAAATAAGTTCAATAGGTCAGATATGAACTTCTATACGGCTTATGGAACATCAGGAGTCTATATATAAAGTTCAAGATTGAGGAATCTTTGGCCAGAAATATATTCCTTGGGTCAAATATGGACTTCTTTATGGCTGACATAACCTCAAAAGGAGTCAACGAGTATGTATAGAAAGTTCAAGTTCATAAACTCTTAGGCCAGAAATATGTTCAGTAGTTCAAAAAGGGGCCTCTGTATTACTGATTTAACATCAGAATAAGTCTATGAGTTTATATCGCTTAAAACCTTTTGAGGACCCATTGACCAGAAATAAGTTCAATAGGTCAGATTTGGACTTTTAAAGGGATTATGAAGCATCAGAAGGAGTCTATAAGTAGAAAGTTCAAGATCAAGGACTCTTTGGCCAGTAATATTTTCAGAAGGTCGATTCTGGTATGGAAAGTTCAAGTTCATGGACTCTTGGACCAGAAATATGTTCAATAGTAAAATATGGACAATTTTCTGGCTAATGTACTACTACCTGAAAAAGTCTATAATCATTAATAGAGAGTTCAAGATCAATCACGCTTCAGTCAGAAATATGTTCAATAAGTCAAATCTGAAATACTGCATGGCTGAAGAAACATCAGATTCTAGAGTCTATGAGTGTGTTTTGATTGTTCAAGATCGAGGACTCTTTTGCCAGAAAAAATTTCAGTAGGTAATTTATGGGCTGCTGTGTGGCTGATGAATCATCATAAGGAGTCTATGAGCATGTATAAAAAGTTCAAAATCGAGGACTGTTTTACCAGAAATATTTTCAGCGGGTCAATTATCGCCTGTCTGGCTACTATAACATCGCAAGAAGTCAATCTGTATATATGGAAGTTAAAGTTCAAGAACTCTTAAGTCAGAAAAATGTTCATCTGTTCAAAAAGGGACCTCTGTAGTACCAATTTAACATCAAAGTGATCGCAAGTTTATATCGCTTAAAACCTTTTGAGGACCCTTTGACCAGAAATAAGTTCAATAGGTCAGATATGAACTTCTATACGGCTTATGGAGCATCAGGAGGAGTCTATATAGAAAGTTCAAGATTGAGGACTCTTTGGCCAGAAATATATTCCTTGGGTCAATTATGGACTTCTTTATGGCTGACATAACCTTAAAAGGAGTCAACGAGTATGTATAGAAAGTTCAAGTTCAAGATCTCTTTGGCCAGTAATATTTTCAGTTGGTCGATTCTGGTATGGAAAGTTAAAGTTCATGGACTCTTGGACCAGAAATATGTTCAATAGTGAAATATTGACAATTGTCTGGCTGATGTACTACTACCTGAAAGAGTCTATAATCATTAATAGAGAGTTCAAGATCAATCACGCTTCAGTCAGAGATATGTTCAGTATGTCAAATCTGAAATACTGCATGGCAATGTCAATGAGTATGTATAGAAAGTTCAAAATCGAGGACTGTTTTACCAGAAATATTTTCAGTTATGGACTCCTGTCTGGCTAATATAACATCGCAAGAAGTCAATCTGTATATATTATAGTAAGTTAAAGTTCAAGAACTCTTAGGTCAGAAATATGTTCATCAGTTCAAAAAGGGGCCTCTGTATAACCGATTTAACATCAGAATGAGTCTATAAGTTTATCTCGCTTAAAACCTTTTGAGGACCCTTTGACCAGAAATAAGTTCAATAGGTCAGATATGAACTTCTATACGGCTTATGGAGCATCAGGAGGAGTCTATATAGAAAGTTCAAGATTGAGGACTCTTTGGCCAGAAATATATTCCTTGGGTCAATTTTGGACTTCTTTATTGCTGACATAACCTTAAAAGGAGTCAACGAGTATGTATAGAAAGTTCAAGTTCAAGATCTCTTTGGCCAGTAATATTTTCAGTAGGTCGATTCTGGTATGGAAAGTTAAAGTTCATGGACTCTTGGACCAGAAATATGTTCAGTTATGGACTCCTGTCTGGCTAATATAACATCGCAAGAAGTCAATCTGTATATATTATAGTAAGTTAAAGTTCATAAACTCTTAGGCCAGAAATATGTTCAGTAGTTCAAAAAGGGGCCTCTGTATTACTGATTTAACATCAGAATAAGTCTATGAGTTTATATCGCTTAAAACCTTTTGAGGACCCATTGACCACAAATAAGTTCAATAGGTCAGATTTGGACTTTTAAAGGGCTTATGAAGCATCAGAAGGAGTCTATAAGTAGAAAGTTCAAGATCAAGGACTCTTTGGCCAGTAATATTTTCAGAAGGTCGATTCTGGTATGGAAAGTACAAGTTCATGGACTCTTGGACCAGAAATATGTTCAATAGTGAAATATGGACAATTGTGTGGCTAATGTACTACTACCTGAAAAAGTCTATAATCATTAATAGAGAGTTCAAGATCAATCACGCTTCAGTCAGAAATATGTTCAATAAGTCAAATCTGAAATACTGCATGCTGGCTGAAGAAACATCAGATTCTAGATTCTATGAGTGTGTTTTGATTGTTCAAGATCGAGGACTCTTTTGCCAGAAAAATTTTCAGTAGGTAATTTATGGGCTGCTGTGTGGCTGATGAATCATCATAAGGAGTCTATGAGCATGTATAAAAAGTTCAAAATCGAGGACTGTTTTACCAGAAATATTTTCAGCGGGTCAATTATCGCCTGTCTGGCTACTATAACATCGCAAGAAGTCAATCTGTATATATGGAAGTTAAAGTTCAAGAACTCTTAAGTCAGAAATATGTTCATCTGTTCAAAAAGGGACCTCTGTAGTACCAATTTAACATCAGAATGATCGCAAGTTTATATCGCTTAAAACCTTTTGAGGACCCTTTGACCAGAAATAAGTTCAATATGGACTTCTATACGGCTTATGGAGCATCAGGAGGAGTCTATATAGAAAGTTCAAGATTGAGGACTCTTTGGCCAGAAATATATTCCTTGGGTCAAATATGGACTTCTTTATGGCTGACGTAACCTCAAAAGGAGTCAACGAGTATGTATAGAAAGTTCAAGTTCAAGAACTCATAGGCCAGAAATATGTTCAGTAGTTTAAAAAGGGGCCTCTGTATTACTGATTTAACATCAGAATAAGTCTATGAGTTTATATCGCTTAAAACCTTTTGAGGACCCATTGACCAGATGTACTACTACCTGAAAAAGTCTATAATCATTAATAGAGAGTTCAAGATCAATCACGCTTCTATAAGTTCAATAGGTCAGATTTGGACTTTTAAAGGGCTTATGAAGCATCAGAAGGAGTCTATAAGTAGAAAGTTCAAGATCGAGGACTCTTTGGCCAGTAATATTTTCAGTAGGTCGATTCTGGTATGGAAAGTTCAAGTTCATGGACTCTTGGACCAGAAATATGTTCAATAGTGAAATATGGACAATTGTCTGGCTGATGTACTACTACCTGAAAAAGTCTATAATCATTAATAGAGAGTTCAAGATCAATCACGCTTCAGTCAGAAATATGTTCAATATGTCAAATCTGAAATACTGCATTGCACTGTCAATGAGTATGTATATAAAGTTCAAGTTCATAGACTCTTAGGCCAGAAATTCAAGGTGTCTTGAAATATGTTCAAAATATAACATTTGAACTACTGTATGGCTGAAGATACATCGGAAGCAGTCAATGAGCATGTACAGAAAGTTCAAGATCATGGTCTCTTTGACCAGAATATGTTCAGTTGGTCAAATATGGACTTTTGTATGGCTAATGTATTATCAAGAGGAGTCCATATGCATTGAAAGTTAATGTTCAAAGACTCTTTGGACAAAAATATGTTGAGTAGTTCAGATATGGACTATGGACTTCTAAATGGCTTATGAAGCATCAGAAGGAGTCAGAACTCTTTTTCCAGTAATTAGTAGGTCAAAAATTTGTCAACTTTCTGCCTGATTTAATATTGAGAGAAGTCAGTTAGTAAGTTAATATTCAAGGTTTTTGGCCAGAAATATGTTCAGTTGGTAAAACATTTATGGCTGATATAACATCCGAACGAGTCAACAAGAATATTTAGAAAGTTCAAGTTCGAATACTCTTTGGCCAGAAATATGTTGAGTAGGTAAAAAATGGACCTCTGTATGCTTGATTTAACATCAGAAGTAGTCTGTGAGTGTATATATTTTAAAACCTTTTGAGGACCCATTGACCAGAAATATGTCAGATAAGGAATTCGAAATGGCTTATGAACCATCAGAAGGAGTCTATGAGTGTGTTTAGAAAGTTCAAGATCGAGAAATCTTTTTCCAGTAATATGTTCAGTAGTTGAAATATGGACTTCTCTGTGGCTGATTTAACATCAGAAGGAGTCTAAAAGTTTATAATAGTAAAAACATTTTGCGGACTGTTTGGCCAAAATAGTGTTCAATAGGTCAAATATGGACTGTATTTGAGTATATTTGAGTAAGTTAATATTCATGGTCTCTTGGCAGAAACATGTTTAGTAGGTCAAAAATTGAGTTTTGTATGGGTAATGTAACATCAGTAGGATTCTATAGCCTATGTCCTTCTGAGGTTTAAAACCAGGGTCCTCTGTCCAAAGAACTCTTTGGACAGAAATATGTTCAGTAGGTCAAAGAGGGACCTCTGTATACCTGCTATGATACATATAACTATACAACAACAACTAACTTATTCATTTTTGCATTGACGGGAAATTGCATTAGCTTCTGCGTTACAAATAACATGCCTCATGTGCAAGGAAAAGATAACACGATCTAATAATGATGCGTTCAATAATAATGTATTGTTATATCTAACTATATAATTTAGATCTTTTATGCAATGGAATGTTACTCCAAAAATGGTATCTCTTCAATGCACAATCGGAACGAGTTAGTTACTGTATGTATGCAATGCACTCATAGCTTATATGTTAATCTCTTTAATGGACATGGGAATGTTTTTTGTCAATGCACAAAGTTAGATTGTTTGTGCAATGCAATTCAACAACATATGTTGTCTCTTTAATGCACATGGGAATGAGTTAGTTCTGGTATGCAATGAGTGGATTGTATTTTATTTTTCAATGCACAAAGTTAGATCGTTTGTGCAATGCAACAACAGATGTTAATTTCTTTAATTCAAGTGCATAGCTTATATTTTTCAATGCACAATTTTAGATCGTTTATTGCAACGCAAAGACACATATGTCATCTCCTTAATGCACATGGGAATGAGTTAGTTCTGGTATGCAATGAAACAAGTGCATAGCTTACATGTTATTTTTCAATGCGCAAAGTTAGATCGTTTGTACAATTGCAATGCAACAAACATATGTTATCCTTTAATGCACATGGGAATGAGTTAGTTCTGGTATGCAATGCAATGCAATGCAATGCAATGCAAGTGCATAGCTTATATTTTTCAATGCACAATTTTAGATCGTTCATTGCAATGCAAAAACACATATGTCATCTCTTTAATGCACACGGGAATGAGTTAGTTCTGGTATGCAATGCAATGCAATGCAATAAAATGCAATGCAATGCAATGCAATGCAATGCAATGCAATGCAATGCAATAAAATGCAATGCAATGCAATGCAATGCAATAAAATGCAATGCAATAAAATGGAATGCAATGCAATAAAATGCAATGCAATGCAATGCAATGCAATGCAATGCAATAAAATGCAATGCAATGCAATGCAATGCAATGCAATGCAATGAAATGCAAGTGCATAACTTATATTTTTCAATTCACAATTTTAGATCGTTTATTGCAATGCAAAAACACATATGTCATCTCTTTAATGCACATGGGAATGAGTTAGTTCTGGTATGCAATGCTATGCAATGCAATAAAATGCAATGCAATGCAATGCAATGCAATAAAATGCAATGCAATAAAATGCAATGCAATGCAATAAAATGCAAAAGCATAACTTATATTTTTCAATTCACAATTTTAGATCGTTTATTGCAATGCAAAAACACATATGTCATCTCTTTAATGCACATTCCCATGAATGAGTTAGTTCTGGTATGCAATGCAATGCAATGCAATGCAATGCAATGCAATGCTATGCAATGCAATGCTATGCAATGCAATGCAATGCAATGCAATGCAATGCAATGCAATGCAATGCAATGCAATGCAATAAAATGCAATGCAATGCAAGTGCATAGCTTATATTTTTCAATGCACAATTTTAGATCGTTCATTGCAATGCAAAAACACATATGTCATCTCTTTAATGCACATGGGAATGAGTTAGTTCTGGTATGCAATGCATTGCAATGCAAGTCCATAGCTTATATTTTTCAATGCACAATTTTAGATCGTTTATTGCAATGCAAAAACACATATGTCATCTATTTAATGCACATGGGAATGAGTTAGTTCTGGTATGCAATTACAATATGTTATTTTTCAATGCACAAAGTTTGATTGTTTGTGCAATTGAAATGCAACAAACATATGTCATCTCTTTAATGCACACGGGAATGAGTTAGTTCTGGTATGCAATGCAATGCAATGCAATAAAATGCAATGCAATAAAATGCAATGCAATGCAATAAAATGCAATGCAATGCAATAAAATGCAATAAAATGCAATGCAATAAAATGCAATGCAATGCAATGCAATGCAATAAAATGCAATGCAATGCAATGCAATGCAATGCAATGCAATGCAATGCAATGCAATAAAATGCATTGCAATGCAATGCAATGCAATGCAATGCAATGCAATAAAATGCAATGCAATGCAATGCAATGAAATGCAAGTGCATAACTTATATTTTTCAATTCACAATTTTAGATCGTTTATTGCAATGCAAAAACACATATGTCATCTCTTTAATGCACATGGGAATGAGTTAGTTCTGGTATGCAATGCTATGCTATGCAATGCAATAAAATGCAATGCAATGCAATGCAATGCAATGCAATGCAATGCAATAAAATGCAATGCAATGCAATGCAATGCAATAAAATGCAAGTGCATAACTTATATTTTTCAATTCACAATTTTAGATCGTTTATTGCAATGCAAAAACACATATGTCATCTCTTTAATGCACATGGGAATGAGTTAGTTCTGGTATGCAATGCTATGCAATGCTATGCAATGCTATGCAATGCTATGCAATGCTATGCAATGCTATGCAATGCTATGCAATGCTATGCAATGCAATGCAATGCAATGCAATGCAATGCAATACAATAAAATGCAATGCAATGCAATGCAATGCAATGCAATGCAATGCAATAATATGCAATGCAATGCAATAAAATGCAATGCAATGCAAGTGCATAACTTATATTTTTCAATTCACAATTTTAGATCGTTTATTGCAATGCAAAAACACATATGTCATCTCTTTAATGCACATGGGAATGAGTTAGTTCTGGTATGCAATGCTATGCAATGCAATGCAATGCAATGCAATGCAATGCAATGCAATGCAATAAAATGCAATGCAATGAAAATGCAATGCAATGCAATGCAATGCAATGAAATGCAAGTGCATAACTTATATTTTTCAATGCACAATTTTAGATCGTTTATTGCAATGCAAAAACACAAATGTAATCTCTTTAATGCACATGGGAATGAGTTAGTTCTGGTATGCAATGCAATGCAATGCAATGCAATGCAATGCAATAAAATGCAATGCAATGCAATGCAATAAAATGCAAGTGCATAACTTATATTTTTCAATTCACAATTTTAGATCGTTTATTGCAATGCAAAAACACATATGTCATCTCTTTAATGCACATGGGAATGAGTTAGTTCTGGTATGCAATGCTATGCAATGCTATGCAATGCAATGCTATGCTATGCAATGCAATGCTATGCAATGCTATGCAATGCTATGCAATGCTATGCAATGCTATGCAATGCTATGCAATGCTATGCAATGCTATGCAATGCTATGCAATGCTATGCAATGCTATGCAATGCTATGCAATGCTATGCAATGCTATGCAATGCTATGCAATGCTATGCAATGCAATGCAATGCTATGCAATGCAATGCAATGCAATGCAATGCTATGCTATGCAATAAAATGCAATGCAATGCAATGCAATAAAATGCAATACAATAAAATGCAATGCAATGCAATGCAATGCAATGCAATAATATGCAATGCAATGCAATAATATGCAATGCAATGCAATGCAATAAAATGCAATGCAATGCAAGTGCATAACTTATATTTTTCAATTCACAATTTTAGATCGTTTATTGCAATGCAAAAACACATATGTCATCTCTTTAATGCACATGGGAATGAGTTAGTTCTGGTATGCAATGCTATGCAATGCAATGCTATGCAATGCAATGCAATGCTATGCAATGCAATGCAATGCAATGCAATGCAATGCAATGCAATGCAATAAAATGCAATGCAATGCAATGCAATGCAATGCAAGTGCATAGCTTATATTTTTCAATGCACAATTTTAGATCGTTTATTGCAATGCAAAAACACAAATGTAATCTTTTTAATGCACATGGGAATGAGTTAGTTCTGGTATGCAATGCAATGCAATAAAATGCAATGCAATACAATGCAGGTGCATAGCATATTTTTCAATGCACAATTTTAGATCATTTATTGCAATGCAAAACCACATATGTCATATCTTTAATGCACATGGGAATGAGTTAGTTCTGGTATGCAATGAAACAAGTGCATAGTTAATATGATATCTTTCAATACACAAAATTAGATCGTTTGTGCAATTGCAATGCAACAAACATATGTTATCCTTTAATGTACATGGGAATGAGTTAGTTCTCCTATGCAATGCAACAACATATGTTATCTCTTTAATGCACATGGGATTGAGTTAGTTCTGGTATGCAATGCAATGCAAGTGCATAGCTTATATTTTTAAATGCACAATTTTAGATCGTTTATTGCAATGCAAATGCAACAAACATATGTTATCCTTTAATGCACATGAGAACGAGTTAGCTCTGGTATGCAATTGAATGCAATGCAATGCAATAAAATGCAATGCAATGCAATGCAAGTGCATAGCTTATATTTTTCAATGCACAATTTTAGATCGTTCATTGCAATGCAAAAACACATACGTCATCTCTTTAATGCACACGGGAATGAGTTAGTTCTGGTATGCAATGCAATGCAATGCAATAAAATGCAATGCAATGCAATAAAATGCAATGCAATGCAATAAAATGCAATGCAATGCAATGCAATGCAATGCAATAAAATGCAATGCAATGCAATGCAATAAAATGCAAGTGCATAACTTATATTTTTCAATTCACAATTTTAGATCGTTTATTGCAATGCAAAAACACATATGTCATCTCTTTAATGCACATGGGAATGAGTTAGTTCTGGTATGCAATGCTATGCAATGCAATGCAATGCAATGCAATGCAATGCAATGCAATGCAATGCAATGCAATGCAATGCAATGCAATAAAATGCAATGCAATGCAATGCAATGCAAGTGCATAGCTTATATTTTTCAATGCACAATTTTAGATCGTTTATTGCAATGCAAAAACACAAATGTAATCTTTTTAATGCACATGGGAATGAGTTAGTTCTGGTATGCAATGCAATGCAATAAAATGCAATGCAATACAATGCAGGTGCATAGCATATTTTTCAATGCACAATTTTAGATCATTTATTGCAATGCAAAACCACATATGTCATATCTTTAATGCACATGGGAATGAGTTAGTTCTGGTATGCAATGCATTGCAATGCAAGTCCATAGCTTATATTTTTCAATGCACAATTTTAGATCGTTTATTGCAATGCAAAAACACATATGTCATCTATTTAATGCACATGGGAATGAGTTAGTTCTGGTATGCAATGCAATGCAATAAAATGCAATGCAATGCAATGCAATGCAAGTGCATAGCTTGTATTTTTCAATGCACAATTTTAGATCGTTTATTGCAATGCAAAAACACATATGTCATCTCTTTAATGCACATAGGAATTAGTTAGTTCTGGTATGCAATTACAATATGTTATTTTTCAATGTACAAAGTTTGATTGTTTGTGCAATTGAAATGCAACAAACATATGTCATCTCTTTAATGCACACGGGAATGAGTTAGTTCTGGTATGCAATGCAATGCAATAAAATGCAATGCAATAAAATGCAATGCAATGCAATGCAATGCAATGCAATGCAATGCAATGCAATGCAATGCAATGCAATGCAATAAAATGCAATAAAATGCAATGCACTGCAATAAAATGCGATGCAATGCAATAAAATGCAATGCAATGCAATAAAATGCAATGCAATGCAATGCAATGCAATGCAATGCAATGCAATGCAATAAAATGCAATGCAATGCAATGCAATGCAATGCAATGAAATGCAAGTGCATAACTTATATTTTTCAATTCACAATTTTAGATCGTTTATTGCAATGCAAAAACACATATGTCATCTCTTTAATGCACATGGGAATGAGTTAGTTCTGGTATGCAATGCTATGCAATGCAATAAAATGCAATGCAATGCAATGCAATGCAATGCAATAAAATGCAATGCAATGCAATGCAATGCAATAAAATGCAAGTGCATAACTTATATTTTTCAATTCACAATTTTAGATCGTTTATTGCAATGCAAAAACACATGTCATCTCTTTAATGCACATGGGAATGAGTTAGTTCTGCTATGCAATGCTATGCAATGCTATGCAATGCTATGCAATGCTATGCAATGCTATGCAATGCTATGCAATGCTATGCAATGCTATGCAATGCTATGCAATGCTATGCAATGCTATGCAATGCTATGCAATGCTATGCAATGCTATGCAATGCTATGCAATGCTATGCATGCTATGCAATGCTATGCAATGCTATGCAATGCTATGCTATGCAATGCAATGCTATGCAATGCAATGCAATGCAATGCTATGCAATGCAATGCAATGCAATGCTATGCAATGCAATGCAATGCAATGCAATGCAATGCAATGCAATAAAATGCAATGCAATGCAATGCAATGCAATGCAATGCAATAAAATGCAATGCAATGCAATGCAATAAAATGCAATGCAATGCAATAAAATGCAATGCAATGCAAGTGCATAACTTATATTTTTCAATTCACAATTTTAGATCGTTTATTGCAATGCAAAAACACATATGTCATCTCTTTAATGCACATGGGAATGAGTTAGTTCTGGTATGCAATGCTATGCAATGCTATGCAATGCAATGTTATGCAATGCAATGCTATGCAATGCAATGCAATGCAATGCAATGCAATGCAATGCAATGCAATGCAAGTGCATAGCTTATATTTTTCAATGCACAATTTTAGATCGTTTAATGCAATGCAAAAACACAAATGTAATCTCTTTAATGCACATGGGAATGAGTTAGTTCTGGTATGCAATGCAATGCAATAAAATGCAATGCAATGCAATACAATGCAAGTGCATAGCATATTTTTCAATGCACAATTTTAGATCATTTATTGCAATGCAAAACCACATATGTCATCTCTTTAATGCACATGGGAATGAGTTAGTTCTGGTATGCAATGAAACAAGTGCATAGTTAATATGATATCTTTCAATACACAAAATTAGATCGTTTGTGCAATTGCAATGCAACAAACATATGTTATCCTTTAATGTACATGGGAATGAGTTAGTTCTCCTATGCAATGCAACAACATATGTTATCTCTTTAATGCACATGGGATTGAGTTAGTTCTGGTATGCAATGCAATGCAATGCTATGCAATACAATGCAATGCAATGCAATGCGATGCAATGCGTTGCAATGCGATGCAATGCGATGCAATGCAATGCAATGCTATGCAATCCTATGCAATGCAATGCAATGCTATGCAATGCAATGCAATGCAATGCAATGCAATGCAATGCAATGCAATGCAATAAAATGCAATGCAATGCAATGCAATGCAAGTGCATAGCTTACATTTTTCAATGCACAATTTTAGATTGTTTATTGCAATGCAAAAACACATATGTCATCTCTTTAATGCACATGGGAATGAGTTAGTTCTGATGCAATGCAATGCAATGCAATGCAATGCAATAAAATGCAATGCAAGTGCATAGCTTATATTTTTCAATGCACAATTTTAGATCGTTTATTGCAATGCAAAAACACAAATGTCATCTCTTTAATGCACATGGGAATGAGTTAGTTCTGGTATGCAATGCAATGCAATAAAATGCAATGCAATGCAATACAATGCAAGTGCATAGCATATTTTTCAATGCACAATTTTAGATCATTTATTGCAATGCAAAACCACATATGTCATCTCTTTAATGCACATGGGAATGAGTTAGTTCTGGTATGCAATGAAACAAGTGCATAGTTAATATGATATCTTTCAATACACAAAATTAGATCGTTTGTGCAATTGCAATGCAACAAACATATGTTATCCATTAATGTACATGGGAATGAGTTAGTTCTCCTATGCAATGCAACAACATATGTTATCTCTTTAATGCACATGGGATTGAGTTAGTTCTGGTATGCAATGCAATGCAAGTGCATAGCTTATATTTTTAAATGCACAATTTTAGATCGTTTATTGCAATGCAAATGCAACAAACATGTTATCCTTTAATGCACATGGGAACGAGTAAGTTCTGGTATGCAATGCAATGCAATGCAATGCAATAAAATGCAATGCAATGCAATGCAATGCAATGCAAGTGCATAGCTTATATTTTTCAATGCACAATTTTAGATCGTTTATTGCAATGCAAAAACACATGTCATCTCTTTAATGCATATGGGAATGAGTTAGTTCTGGTATGCAATGCAATGCAATAAAATGCAATGCAATGCAAGTCCACAGCTTATATTTTTCAATGCACAATTTTAGATCGTTAATTGCAATGCAAATACACATATGTCATCTCTTGAATGCACATGGAAATGAGTTAGTTCTGGTATGCAATGAAACAAGTGCATAACATATGTTATTTTTCAATGCTCAAAGTTAGATCGTTTGTGCAATTGCAATGCAACAAACATATGTTATCCTTTAATGCACATGTGAATGAGTTAGTTCTGGTATGCAATGCAACAAATGGATAGCTTGTATGTAATTTTTTAATGCACAAAGTTAGATCGTTTGTGCAATGCAATGCAACAACACATGTTATCTATTTAATGAACATGGGAATGAGTTAGTTCTGGTATGCAATGCAATGCAACAAGTTTATAGCGTATAAGTAATTTTTCAAGGCACAACGTTAGATCGTCTGTGAAATGCAATGCAACAGCGTACAGTTTATCTCCTCAGAGCACAACGCAATGAGTATGTTATCTCTTTAATGCACATGGGAATGAGTTAGTTTGGTATGCAAGGCAATGCAACAAGTGCAAAGCTTATACGTCAGCCATACAGATGTCCATATTTGACCCAAGGAAAATCTTTCTTGCCAAAGAGTCCTCGATAGACTCCTTTTAATGTTAAATCAGCCATGCAGAAGTCCATATTTGACCTACTGGACATATTGCTGGAAAAAGCCTCCTCAATCTTGAACCTTCTCTACATACTCATAGACTACTACTACTTATTTCTGGTCAAAGTTTCTACAAAAGTTCTTAAACTAAATAAACGAATAGACTCTTTCTGATGTTAAATCAGCTTTACAGAGCTTCCTTTATGAACTGCTGAAAATTTTGTTGACCAAAGTGTCTTTGAACTTTCTCCACAATATAACTTTCTATACATGTTGACTCCTTTTGATGTTCAATCTTGAACATTAGCCATACAATAGTCCATATTTGACCTACTGAACATATTTCTGACCAGAGACCTTGAACATTAACTTCCTATGAATACTTCTCGTACTATAAAGACTTCTCGTGATGTTTTACCAGCCAGACAGTAGTCCATATTTGATCGATTGAACATATGTTTGGCCAAAGACTCCTCAAAATGTTTTTTACTATTGTCCATATTTGACATTCTGAATTTTTTTCTGGCCAAAGGTACTCGATCTTGGACTATCTATACATACTCATAGACTCCTTCTGATGCTTCATAAGCCATTTAGATGTCAATATCTGAACTATTGAACTTATTTCTGCTCAAAGGGTTCTCAAAAGTTTATAAACTATATAAAGTTATAGACTCATTCTGATGATAAATCATCAGGTCCCCTTTTTGACCTAATGAACATCTGGCCAAAGAGTTCTTGAACATTATCTTGCTATACATACAGATTGACTTCTTGTTATGTTATATTAACCAGCCAGTAGTCCATATTTGACCCAAGGAAAATATTTCTGGTAAAACAGTCCTCGATCTTGGACTTTCTATACATATTCATAGACTCCTTCTGATGCTTCATAAGCCATATAGATGTCAATATCTGACCTATCGAATTTATTTCTGGTCAAAGGGTCCTCAAGAGGTTTTAAACTAAATAAACTTATAGACTCCTTCTGATGATAAATCAGCTATACAGTGGTCCCTTTTTGACATAATGAACATATTTCTGGCCAAAGAGTTCTTGAACATTATCTTACTATACATACAGATTGACTTTTTGCGATGTTATATTAACCATCCAGTAGTCCATTTTTGCATTCATACATTCTTGCAGACTCCTTTTGATGTTACATCCGCCATACAAAAGTAATTTGTTGACCAACTTAACATATTTCTTGCCAGAGTCCTTGAACATTATCTCACTATACATACAGACTGACTTCTCGTAATGTTATATCAGGCAGAGAGTAGTCCAAATTTGACCGATTGAAACATTTTTAGTCCAAAGAATTTTCTTTACTATTATAAACTTATCAACTCCTTCTAATGTTAAATTTTTAACATTAACTTTCTATACTTATAGACTCCTTTTGACCTGCTGAACACATTTCTGGCCAAAGATTAACTTACCATAAATTCAGATCAGCCAGACACCAGTCAAAATTTTAACTACTAAAAATATTTCTGGCCAAGGAGTACTCGAAACTTTAACTTTCTACACATACTTGTTGACTCCTGATGTAAAGCCATACTGAAGTTCATATTTGACCCAACGAACATTTTTCTGGCCAATGAATCCTCGATCTCAAACTATCTATACAAGACCCCTTTTGATGCTTTATAAGCCATATAGATGTTCTTATTGAAGTCCATATCTGACTGATTAAACGTATTTCTGGTCAAAGGGTCCTCAAATGCTTTTAAATTATATACGCTTTGAGACTCCTTCTGATGATAAATCAGGCAGACAGAATTCCATATTTGACCTACTGCAGATTTGACCTAATTTTATAATACTGAGATTTTTATTGTGTTTACAGGGGCAATGCACATTAATAAACATAAATGTAAATGTGCCAGAATTAGCCTAAAAGGCTATTTTACATCTGTAGACCCTTGACAGAATGTTAAGAAAAAGTCACCCTAAAAACAGACAAAACATCACACATATACACATCATATGACCATATATACATATACACATAAATACACACATATATACGCATATACATATATCAGCCTGAAAAATTTAATATTTGGCCTACTTAACATTTTTCTGGCCAAAGAATACTCGAAACTTGAAATTTCTATACATACTCATTGACTTCTTATGTTATATCAGCCATACAGAAGTCCACTGTTGGCCCAAAGAACATATTTCTGGCCAGAGTTCTCAATCTTGAACTTTCTCAATCTGAACTTTCATAGACTCTTTCTGATTCGTCATAAGCCATATAGGTGTCCATATCTGGCGAATTGAAAATGTTTTTGGCAAAAAGGGTCCTCACAAGTTAGCTAACTGAATACTGATAGACTTATTCTGATGATAAATCACTTAAATCACTATGTGACCCTCTGAATGTATTTTTAGCCAAAGAACCATAGAACATTAACTTCATATACATATTGATTCAAGAGTCAAAATTTGACCTCTGTATGGCTGATTTATTATCAGAAGGAGTCTATGATTTTACATAGTTTAAAAATGTTTAAGGAACCTTTGACCAGAAATAATAATAGGCCATTTATGGACATATATATGGCTTATGAAAAATCAGAAGGAGACTATGAGTATGTATAGAAAGTTCAAGATTGAGGACACTTTGGCCAGAAAAATGTTCCTTGGGTCAATTATGGACTTCTGTATAGCTGACCTAACATCAGATGGAGTCACAGAGTATGTATAAAAAAGGTCAAGTTTCGAGTACTCTTTGGCAAGAAACATTTTCAGTAGGTCAAATATGAATATGTAGTAAGTTAATGTTCAAAAACTCTTAGGCCAGAAATATGTTCAGTAGTTAAAAAAGGGGCCTCTGTCTGGCTGATTTAACATCAGAAGGAGTCTATGAGTTTAAATAGTTTAAAACCATTTGAGGACCCATTGACCAGAAATGACTCTTTGGCCAGTAATATTGTCAGTAGGTCGATTCTGGTATGGAAAGGTCAAGTTCATGGACTCTTGGACCAGAAATATGTTCAATAGTGAAATATGGACAATTGTCTGGCTGATGTACTACTAACTGAAAGAGTCTATAATCATTAATAGAGAGTTCAAGATCAATCACGCTTCAGTCAGAAATATGTTCAATATGTCAAATCTGAAATACTGCATAGCAATGTCAATGAGTATGTATAGAAAGTTCAAAATCGAGGACTGTTTTACCAGAAATATTTTCAGTTATGGACTCCTGTCTGGCTAATATAACATCGCAAGAAGTCAATCTGTAAATATTATAGTAAGTTAAAGTTCAAGAACTCTTAGGTCTGAAATATGTTCATCAGTTCAAAAAGGGGCCTCTGTATAACCGATTTAACCTCAGAATGAGTCTATAAGTTTATCTCGCTTAAAACCTTTTGAGGAACCTTTGACCAGAAATAAATTCAATAGGTCAAATATGGACTTCTATATGCCTTATGGAGCATCAGGAGGAGTCTATATATAAAGTTCAAGATTGAGGACTCTTTGGCCAGAAATATATTCCTTGGGTCAAATATGGACTTCTTTATGGCTGACATAACCTTAAAAGGAGTCAACGAGTATGTATAGAAAGTTCAAGTTCAAGATCTCTTGGCCAATAATATTTTCAGTAGGTCGATTCTGGTATGGAAAGTTCAAGTTCATGGACTCTTGGACCAGAAATATATTCCTTGGGTCAAATATGGACTTCTTTATGGCTGACATAACCTCAAAAGGAGTCAACGAGTATGTATAGAAAGTTCAAGTTCATAGACTCTTATGCCAGAAATATGTTCAGTAGTTCAAAAAGGGGCCTCTGTATTACTGATTTAACATCAGAATAAGTCTATGAGTTTATATCGCTTAAAACCTTTTGAGGACCCATTGACCACAAATAAGTTCAATAGGTCAGATTTGGACTTTTAAAGGGCTTATGAAGCATCAGAAGGAGTCTATAAGTAGAAAGTTCAAGATCGAGGACTCTTTGGCCTAAATATTTTCAGTAGGTCGATTCTGGTATGGAAAGTTCAAGTACATGGACTCTTGGACCAGAAATATGTTCAATAGTGAAATATGGACAATTGTCTGGCTGATGTACTACTACCTGAAAGAGTCTATAATCATTAATAGAGAGTTCAAGATCAATCACGCTTCAGTCAGAAATATGTTCAATAAGTGAATTCTGAAATACTGCATGGCTGAAGAAACATCAGATTCTAGAGTCTATGAGTGTGTTTTGATTGTTCAAGATCGAGGACTCTTTTGCTAGAAAAATGTTCAGTAGATAATTTATGGGCTGCTGTGTGGCTGATGAATCATCATAAGGAGTCTATGAGCATGTATAAAAAGTTCAAAATCGAGGACTGTTTTACCAGAATTTTTTTCAGCGGGTAAATTATAGCCTGCCTGGCTACTATAACATCGCAAGAAGTCAATCTGTATATATGGAAGTTAAAGTTCAAGAACTCTTAAGTCAGAAATATGTTCATCTGTTCAAAAAGGGACCTCTGTATTACCGATTTAACATCAGAATGATCGCAAGCTTATATCGCTTAAAACCTTTTGAGGACCCTTTGATCAGAAATAAGTTCAATATGGACTTCTATACGGCTTATGGAGCATCAGGAGGAGTCTATATAGAAAAATCAAGATTGAGGACTCTTTGGCCAGAAATATATTCCTTGGGTCAATTATGGACTTCTTTATGGCTAACATAACCTCAAAAGGAGTCAACGAGTATGTATAGAAAGTTCAAGAACTCTTAGGCCAGAAATATGTTCAGTAGTTAGAAAAGGGGCCTCTTTATTACTGATTTCACATCAGAATAAGTCTATGAGTTTATATCGCTTAAAACCTTTTGAGGACCCATTGACCAGAAATAAGTTCAATAGGTCAGATTTGGAATTTTAAAGGGCTTATGAAGCATCAGAAGGAGTCTATAAGTAGAAAGTTCAAGATCGAGGACTCTTTGGCCAGTAATATTTTCAGTAAGTCGATTCTGGTATGGAAAGGTCAAGTTCATGGACTATTGGACCAGAAATATGTTCAATAATGAAATATGGACAATTGTCTGGCTGATGTACTACTACCTGAAAGAGTCTACAATCATTAATAGAGAGTTCAAGATCAATCACGCTTCAGTCAGAAATATGTTCAATATGTCAAATCTGAAATATTGCATGGCAATGTCAATGAGTATGTATAGAAAGTTCAAAATCGAGGACTGTTTTACCAGAAATATTTTCAGTTATGGACTCCTCTCTGGCTAATATAACATCGCAAGAAGTCAATCAGTATATATTATAGTAAGTTAAAGTTCAAGAACACTTAGGTCAGAAATATGTTCATCAGTTCAAAAAGGGGCCTCTGTATAACCGATTTAACATCAGAATATGTCTATAAGTTTATTTCGCTTCAAACCTTTAGAGGACCCTTTGACCAGAAATAAGTTCAATAGGTCAGATATGGACTTCTATATGGATTATGGAACATCAGGAGGAGTCTATATGTAAAGTTCAAGATTGAGGACTCTTTGGCCAGAAATATATTCCTTGGGTCAAATATGGACTTCTTTATGGCTGACATTACCTCACAAGGAGTCAACGAGAATGTATAGAAAGTTCAAGTTCAAGAACTATTAGGCCAGAAATATGTTCAGTAGTTCAAAAAGGGGCCTCTGTATTACTGATTTAACATCAGAATAAGTCTATGAGTTTATATCGCTTAAAACCTTTTGAGGACCCATTGACCAGAAATAAGTTCAATAGGTCAGATTTGGACTTTTAAAGGGCTTATGAAGTATCAGAAGGAGTCTATAAGTAGAAAGTTCAAGATCGAGAACTCTTTGGCCAGTAATATTTTCAGTAGGTCGATTCTAGAAAGTTCAAGTTCATGGACTCTAGGACCAGAAATATGTTCAATAGTGAAATATGGACAATTGTCTGGCTGATGTACTACTACCTGAAAAAGTCTATATATGGAAGTAAAATAATGACAAATGTTTTTGAAATAAAAAAGCCTGTTGAATTGCACTACTTGAAAAAAATATGTATTGCATTAACCATGCTTGCATTTTAATGCATTGTATTTTTAGGGCTTGCATTTTTATGGGCTGAAATTCAACATGGTTGTATATTTAAGCTGTGAATATTTCAATTCAAAACATTTCAAACACATTTTCATTCATAAAAATTCAATAATCCATTTTCACCTTTCATATTTCACTTCCAAAATATTCAAACTGTTTAAAAATACAACCTATAATATTCAACAGGCAATTTTCGGTCCACTTTATTTCGCTTTACAAATTCGCTTCCACAAATTCAGTGGTTCAAATTCGACAGTAAATTCAACATTGACATCCGGGAACTGTAGGAAAAGCAGTAGATTACCGAGCATACTCTCCATCTGCTGTTAATCGATCTCACCAGCAGGGAGTGCAAGCGCGTGTTGTTGACGAAGACCAGAGCAACAGTTAGAGCAAGCCATTCATTCATTCATTCATTCATAAACACGGATTTATAGAAATGTAAGTGTATTTGTGATTATTATGAGGGCTGTTTTTATGTTTAATTCAGTGTCTTCACGGTCCCTGTGTAGCCTACATGCATCTCTCTACCGTGAACGAGATTATAATGTTATTCCCCCGATGCTGATGTTATGTTACATTTGAGGTAGACATATTTCTCTTGGTTGTTCAACTTTAGTTGCCTTAACTTTATATCGCGGTGATGTGCTGCGCAGGTTTCCCTCAATAATTCAGGCTTGCTGGACATATAAAACGCTTAACGTATCTTAATAGACTAATACAGTGATATTATAAAAGAGCAAACTCGCACCTTATTGAGAAGGCTGTACTATATGGCTACAGGCAAACAGATGGACTCAGAATATGAACTTAACACACAAAGTTTCACGCGTTTCCCAGTGATATACTGGCTATAAAGTTGGCTTGACATTGGACATTCGCACATTTAGGGACCGTCTCTAAAGTTAAATACGACATTCCGTTTCTAACTTCAATAGCATTGGAAGAGAATGACTTGCAGTCATAAAAACAACTGTAAGTGTTCATGTAGGTGTCAGACGTGATGCACACCTTTTACATTTTTTATATTTATTCATAAATAGAAGTTTGCTATTGAAGTTAGAAACGTGTGTAGCCTAATGTCGTATGCAACTTTAGAGACGGTCCGTAAATGTGCGAATGTCCAACGTCAAGCCAACGTTATAACCAAATATAACTGGGAAACGCTTAGCGTGAAACTTTGCTTGCACGTTAAGTTTATATTCTGAGTCTGCTTTGCCTGTAGCCATAGTACAGCCTTCTCAATAAGGTGCGAGTTTGGTCTTTTATATCACTGTAGTTAAGCTACGTTAAGCGTTTAATATGTCCAGCAATCCTGAATTATTGAGGGAAACCCTAATACTGCAACACATCGCCGCGATATAAAGTTAAGGCAACTAAACAACCAAGATAAATATATGTCTATCTCAAATGTAACATTTGTTCTGTACATTTGTTTGTTCTCGTTCACGGTAGAGAGATGCATGTAGGCTACACAGGGACCGTGAAGACACGGAATTAAACATAAAAACAGCCCTCATAATAATCACAAATACACTTACATTTCTATAAATCCGTGTTAATGAATGAATGGCTTGCTCTAACTGTTGCTCTGGTCTTCGTCAACAACACGCGCTTGCACCTCCTGCTGGTGAGATCGATTAACAGCAGATGGAGATTATGCTCGGTAATCTACTGCTTTTCCTGCAGTTCCCGGATGTCAATGTTGAATTTACTGTCGAATTTGAACCACTGAATTTGTGGAAGCGAATTTGTAAAGCGAAATAAAGTGGACCGAAAATTGCCTGTTGAATATTATAGGTTGTATTTTTAAACAGTTTGAATATTTTGGAAGTGAAATATGAAAGGTGAAAATGGATTATTGAATTTTTATGAATGAAAATGTGTTTGAAATGTTTTGAATTGAAATATTCACAGCTTAAATATACAACCATGTTGAATTTCAGCCCATAAAAATGCAAGCCCTAAAAATACAATGCATTAAAATGCAAGCATGGTTAATGCAATACATATTTTTTTCAAGTAGTGCAATTCAACAGGCTTTTTTATTTCAAAAACATTTGTCATTATTTTACTTCCATATCTATAATCATTAATAGAGAGTTCAAGATCAATCACGCTTCAGTCAGAAATATGTTCAATAAGTCAAATCTGAAATACTGCATGGCTGAAGAAACATCTGATTCTAGAGTCTATGAGTGTGTTTTGATTGTTCAAGATCGAGGACTCTTTTGCCAGAAAAATTTTCAGTAGGTAATTTATGGGCTGCTGTGTGGCTGATGAATCATCATAAGGAGTCTATGAGCATGTATAAAAACTTCAAAATCGAGGACTGTTTTACCAGAAATTTTTTCAGCGGGTAAATTATAGCCTGTCTGGCTACTATAACATCGCAAGAAGTCAATCTGTATATATGGAAGTTAAAGTTCAAGAACTCTTAAGTCAGAAATATGTTCATCTGTTCAAAAAGGGACCTCTGTAGTACCAATTTAACATCAGAATGATCGCAAGTTTATATCGCTTAAAACCTTTTGAGGACCCTTTGACCAGAAATAAGTTCAATATGGACTTCTATACGGCTTATGGAGCATCAGGAGGAGTCTATATAGAAAGTTCAATATTGAGGACTCTTTGGCCAGAAATATATTCCTAGGGTCAAATATGGACGTCTTTATGGCTGACGTAACCTCAAAAGGAGTCAACGAGTATGTATAGAAAGTTCAAGTTCAAGAACTAATAGGCCAGAAATATGTTCAGTAGTTTAAAAAGGGGCCTCTGTATTACTGATTTAACATCAGAATAAGTCTATGAGTTTATATCGCTTAAAACCTTTTGAGGACCCATTGACCAGATGTACTACTACCTGAAAAAGTCTATAATCATTAATAGAGAGTTCAAGATCAATCACGCTTCTATAAGTTCAATAGGTCAGATTTGGACTTTTAAAGGGCTTATGAAGCATCAGAAGGAGTCTATAAGTAGAAAGTTCAAGATCGAGGACTTTTTGGCCAGTAATATTTTCAGTAGGTCGATTCTGGTATGGAAAGTTCAAGTTCATGGACTCTTGGACCAGAAATATGTTCAATAGTGAAATATGGACAATTGTCTGGCTGATGTACTACTACCTGAAAAAGTCTATAATCATTAATAGAGAGTTCAAGATCAATCACGCTTCAGTCAGAAATATGTTCAATATGTCAAATCTGAAATACTGCATTGCACTGTCAATGAGTATGTATAGAAAGTTCAAGTTCATAGACTCTTAGGCCAGAAATTCAAGGTGTCTTGAAATATGTTCAAAATATAACATTTGAACTACTGTATGGCTGAAGATACATCGGAAGCAGTCAATGAGCATGTACAGAAAGTTCAAGATCATGGTCTCTTTGACCAGAATATGTTCAGTTGGTCAAATATGGACTTTTGTATGGCTAATGTATTATCAAGAGGAGTCCATATGCATTGAAAGTTAATGTTCAAAGACTCTTTGGACAAAAATATGTTGAGTAGTTCAGATATGGACTATGGACTTCTAAATGGCTTATGAAGCATCAGAAGGAGTCAGAACTCTTTTTCCAGTAATTAGTAGGTCAAAAATTTGTCAACTTTCTGCCTGATTTAATATTGAGAGAAGTCAGTTAGTAAGTTAATATTCAAGGTTTGTGGCCAGAAATATGTTCAGTTGGTAAAACATTTATGGCTGATATAACATCCGAACGAGTCAACAAGAATATTTAGAAAGTTCAAGTTCGAATACTCTTTGGCCAGAAATATGTTGAGTAGGTAAAAAATGGACCTCTGTATGCTTGATTTAACATCAGAAGTAGTCTGTGAGTGTATATATTTTAAAACCTTTTGAGGACCCATTGACCAGAAATATGTCAGATAAGGAATTCGAAATGGCTTATGAACCATCAGAAGGAGTCTATGAGTGTGTTTAGAAAGTTCAAGATCGAGAAATCTTTTTCCAGTAATATGTTCAGTAGTTGAAATATGGACTTCTCTGTGGCTGATTTAACATCAGAAGGAGTCTAAAAGTTTATAATAGTAAAAACATTTTGAGGACTGTTTGGCCAAAATAGTGTTCAATAGGTCAAATATGGACTGTATTTGAGTATATTTGAGTAAGTTAATATTCATGGTCTCTTGGCAGAAACATGTTTAGTAGGTCAAAAATTGAGTTTTGTATGGGTAATGTAACATCACTAGGATTCTATAGCCTATGTCCTTCTGAGGTTTAAAACCAGGGTCCTCTGTCCAAAGAACTCTTTGGACAGAAATTCTCTATTGTTCAGGTCAATAGGTCAAAGAGGGACCTCTGTATACCTGCTATGATACATATAACTATACAACAACAACTAACTTATTCATTTTTGCATTGACGGGAAATTGCATTAGCTTCTGCGTTACAAATAACATACCTCATGTGCAAGGAAAAGATAACACGATCTAATAATGATGCGTTCAATAATAATGTATTGTTATATCTAACTATATAATTTAGATCTTTTATGCAATGGAATGTTACTCCAAAAATGGTATCTCTTCAATGCACAATCGGAACGAGTTAGTTACTGTATGTATGCAATGCACTCATAGCTTATATGTTAATCTCTTTAATGGACATGGGAATGTTTTTTGTCAATGCACAAAGTTAGATTGTTTGTGCAATGCAATTCAACAACATATGTTGTCTCTTTAATGCACATGGGAATGAGTTAGTTCTGGTATGCAATGAGTGGATTGTATTTTATTTTTCAATGCACAAAGTTAGATCGTTTGTGCAATGCAACAACAGATGTTAATTTCTTTAATTCAAGTGCATAGCTTATATTTTTCAATGCACAATTTTAGATCGTTTATTGCAACGCAAAGACACATGTCATCTCCTTAATGCACATGGGAATGAGTTAGTTCTGGTATGCAATGAAACAAGTGCATAGCTTATATGTTATTTTTCAATGCGCAAAGTTAGATCGTTTGTACAATTGCAATGCAACAAACATATGTTATCCTTTAATGCACATGGGAATGAGTTAGTTCTGGTATGCAATGCAATGCAATGCAATGCAATGCAAGTGCATAGCTTATATTTTTCAATGCACAATTTTAGATCGTTCATTGCAATGCAAAAACACATATGTCATCTCTTTAATGCACATGGGAATGAGTTAGTTCTGGTATGCAATGCATTGCAATGCAAGTCCATAGCTTATATTTTTCAATGCACAATTTTAGATCGTTCATTGCAATGCAAAAACACATATGTCATCTATTTAATGCACATGGGAATGAGTTAGTTCTGGTATGCAATGCAATGCAATAAAATGCAATGCAATGCAATGCAATGCAAGTGCATAGCTTGTATTTTTCAATGCACAATTTTAGATCGTTTATTGCAATGCAAAAACACATATGTCATCTCTTTAATGCACATAGGAATTAGTTAGTTCTGGTATGCAATTACAATATGTTATTTTTCAATGTACAAAGTTTGATTGTTTGTGCAATTGAAATGCAACAAACATATGTCATCTCTTTAATGCACACGGGAATGAGTTAGTTCTGGTATGCAATGCAATGCAATGCAATAAAATGCAATGCAATAAAATGCAATGCAATGCAATGCAATGCAATGCAATAAAATGCAATGCAATGCAATGCAATGCAATGCAATGCAATGCAATGCAATGCAATGCAATTAAATGCAATGCAATGCAATGCAATGCAATAAAATGCAATGCAATGCAATGCAATGCAATAAAATGCAATGCAATGCAATGCAATAAAATGCAATACAATGCAATGCAATGCAATGCAATAAAATGCAATGCAATGCAATGCAATAAAATGCAATGCAATGCAAGTGCATAACATATTTTTCAATTCACAATTTTAGATCGTTTATTGCAATGCAAAAACACATATGTCATCTCTTTAATGCACATGGGAATGAGTTAGTTCTGGTATGCAATGCAATGCAATGCAATGCAATGCTATGCAATGCAATGCTATGCAATGCTATGCAATGCTATGCAATGCTATGCAATGCTATGCAATGCTATGCAATGCTATGCAATGCTATGCAATGCTATGCAATGCTATGCAATGCTATGCAATGCTATGCAATGCTATGCAATGCTATGCAATGCAATGCAATGCAATAAAATGCAATGCAATGCAATGCAATGCAATGCAATGCAAGTGCATAGCTTATATTTTTCAATGCACAATTTTAGATCGTTTATTGCAATGCAAAAACACATATGTCATCTCTTTAATGCACATAGGAATTAGTTAGTTCTGGTATGCAATTACAATATGTTATTTTTCAATGCACAAAGTTTGATTGTTTGTGCAATTGAAATGCAACAAACATATGTCATCTCTTTAATGCACACGGGAATGAGTTAGTTCTGGTATGCAATGCAATGCAATAAAATGCAATGCAATGCAATGCAATGCAATAAAATGCAATGCAATGCAATGCAATGAAATGCAAGTGCATAACTTATATTTTTCAATTGACAATTTTAGATCGTTTATTGCAATGCAAAAACACATATGTCATCTCTTTAATGCACATGGGAATGAGTTAGACAGGAGCACCTGTCGTCAAAATCCCAAAAGTATGAAAAAACAAAAAAACAAAAAAAAAACATGACCCAGGACTTGAACTCAATTTTTTTGTGGATGGAGCTTAACTGCCATCAGTTTAAAGAATATCTTTTGCCTTTTAACCATGATAGGAAAGTATGAAAAAAAAAAAAAAACGATGACCCGGGACCTGTCGTCAAAATCCCAAAAGTATGAAAAAACAAAAACATGACCCGGGACTTGAACTCAATTTTTTTGTGGATGGAGCTTAACTGCCATCAGTTTAAAGAATATCTTTTGCCTTTTAACCATGATAGGAAAGTATGAAAAAAAAAAAAAAAAAAACGATGACCCGGGACCTGTCGTCAAAATCCCAAAAGTATGAAAAAACAAAAAAACAAAAAAAAACATGACCCGGGACTTGAACTCAATTTCTTTGTGGATGGAGCTTAACTGCCATAAGTTTAAAGAATATATTTTGCCTTTTAACCATGATAGGAAAGTATGAAAAAAAAAAAAAAAAAACGATGACCCGGGACCTGTCGTCAAAATCCCCAAAGTATGAAAAAACAAAAAAACAAAAAAAAAACATGACCCAGGACTTGAACTCAATTTTTTTGTGGATGGAGCTTAACTGCCATCAGTTTAAAGAATATCTTTTGCCTTTTAACCATGATAGGAAAGTATGAAAAAAAAAAAAAAACGATGACCCGGGACCTGTCGTCAAAATCCCAAAAGTATGAAAAAACAAAAACATGACCCGGGACTTGAACTCAATTTTTTTGTGGATGGAGCTTAACTGCCATCAGTTTAAAGAATATCTTTTGCCTTTTAACCATGATAGGAAAGTATGAAAAAAAAAAAAAAAAAAACGATGACCCGGGACCTGTCGTCAAAATCCCAAAAGTATGAAAAAACAAAAAAACAAAAAAAAACATGACCCGGGACTTGAACTCAATTTCTTTGTGGATGGAGCTTAACTGCCATCAGTTTAAAGAATATATTTTGCCTTTTAACCATGATAGGAAAGTATGAAAAAAAAAAAAAAAAAACGATGACCCGGGACCTGTCGTCAAAATCCCCAAAGTATGAAAAAACAAAAAAACAAAAAATAACATGACCCGGGACTTGAACTCAATTTCTTTGTGGATGGAGCTTAACTGCCATCAGTTTAAAGAATATCTTTTGCCTTTTAACCATGATAGGAAAGTATTAAAAAAAAAAAAAAACGATGACCCGGGACCTGTCGTCAAAATCCCAAAAGTATGAAAAAAAAAAAAAAAAAAAAAAAACATGACCCGGGACTTGAACTCAATTGTTTTGTGGATGGAGCTTAACTGCCATCAGTTTAAAGATTATCTTTTGCCTTTTAACAATGATAGGAAAGTATGAAAAAAAAAAAAAAAAAAAAAAAAAACGATGACCCGGGACCTGTCGTCAAAATCCCAAAAGTATGAAAAAAAAAAAACATGACCCGGGACTTGAACTACATTTTTTTTTGTGGATGGAGCTTAACTGCCATCAGTTTAAAGAATATCTTTTGCCTTTTAACCATGATAGGAAAGTATGAAAAAATCTAATTAAAAAAAACGATGACCCGGGACCTGTCGTCAAAATCCCAAAAGTATGAAAAAACAAAAAAACAATAAAAAACATGACCCGGGACTTGAACTCAATTTCTTTGTGGATGGAGCTTAACTGCCATCAGTTTAAAGAATATATTTTGCCTTTTAACAATGATAGGAAAGTATAAAAAAAAAAAAAAAACGATGACCCGGGACCTGTCGTCAAAATCCCAAAAGTATGAGAAAAAAAAAAAAAAAAAACATGACCCGGGACTTGAACTCAATTTTTTTGTGGATGGAGCTTAACTGCCATCAGTTTAAAGAATATCTTTTGCCTTTTAACCATGATAGGAAAGTATGAAAAAAAAAAAAAAAAAAACGATGACCCGGGACCTGTCGTCAAAATCCCAAAAGTATGAAAAAACAAAAAAACAAAAAAAAACATGACCCGGGACTTGAACTCAATTTTTTTGTGGATGGAGCTTAACTGCCATCAGTTTAAAGATTATCTTTTGCCTTTTAACAATGATAGGAAAGTATGAAAAAAAAACAAAAAAAAAAAAAAACGATGACCCGGGACCTGTCGTCAAAATCCCAAAAGTATGAAAAAAAAAAACATGACCCGGGACTTGAACTAAATTTTTTTTGTGGATGGAGCTTAACTGCCATCAGTTTAAAGAATATCTTTTGCCTTTTAACCATGATATGAAAGTATGAAAAAAAAAAAAAAACGATGACCCGGGGGACCTGTCGTCAAAATCCCAAAACTATGAGAAAAAAAAAAAAAAAAAACAAGACCGGGACTTGAGCTCAATTTCTTTGTGGATGGAGCTTAACTGCCATCAGTTTAAATAATATCTTTTGCCTTTTAACCATGATAGGAAAGTATGAAAAAAAACGATGACCCGGGACCTGTCGTCAAAATCCCAAAAGTATGAAAAAAAAAAAACGATGACCCGGGACTTGAACTCAATTTCTTTGTGGATGGAGCTTAACTGCCATCAGTTTAAATAATATCTTTTGCCTTTTAACCATGATAGGAAAGTATAAAAAAAAAAAAAAAAAACGATGACCCGGGACCTGTTGTCAAAATCCCAAAAGTATGAGAAAAAAAAAAAAAAAAAAAACATGACCCGGGACCTGTCGTCAAAATCCCAAAAGTATGAAAAAACAAAAAAACAAAAAAAAACATGACCCGGGACTTGAACTCAATTTCTTTGTGGATGGAGCTTAACTGCCATCAGTTTAAAGAATATATTTTGCCTTTTAACAATGATAGGAAACTATAAAAAAAAAAAAAAAACGATGACCCGGGACTTGAACTCAATTTTTTTGTGGATGGAGCTTAACTGCCATCAGTTTAAAGAATATCTTTTGCCTTTTAACCATGATAGGAAAGTATAAAAAAAAAAAAAAAAAACGATGACCCGGGACCTGTCGTCAAAATCCCAAAAGTATGAAAAAAAAAAAAAAAAAAAAAACATGACCCGGGACCTGTCGTCAAAATCCCAAAAGTATGAGAAAGAAACTAAAAAAAACATGACCCGGGACTTGAACTCAATTTCTTTGTGGATGGAGCTTAACTGCCATCAGTTTAAAGAATATCTTTTGCCTTTTAACAATTATAGGAAAGTATAAAAAAAAAAAAAAAACGATGACCCGGGACCTGTCGTCAAAATCCCAAAAGTATATAAAGAAAAAAAAAACTAAAAAAAACGATGACCCGGGACTTGAACTCAATTTCTTTGTGGATGGAGCTTAACTGCCATCAGTTTAAAGAATATATTTTGCCTTTTAACAATGATAGGAAACTATAAAAAAAAAAAAAAAAAAATGACCCGGGACTTGAACTCAATTTTTTTGTGGATGGAGCTTAACTGCCATCAGTTTAAAGAATATCTTTTGCCTTTTAACCATGATAGGAAAGTATAAAAAAAAAAAAAAAAAACGATGACCCGGGACCTGTCGTCAAAATCCCAAAAGTATGAAAAAAAAAAAAAAAAAAAAAACATGACCCGGGACCTGTCGTCAAAATCCCAAAAGTATGAGAAAAAAACTAAAAAAAACATGACCCGGGACTTGAACTCAATTTCTTTGTGGATGGAGCTTAACTGCCATCAGTTTAAAGAATATCTTTTGCCTTTTAACAATTATAGGAAAGTATAAAAAAAAAAAAAAAACGATGACCCGGGACCTGTCGTCAAAATCCCAAAAGTATATAAAGAAAAAAAAAAAAAGAAACATGACCCGGGACTTGAACTCAATTTTTTTGTGGATGGAGCTTAACTGCCATCAGTTTAAAGAATATATTTTGCCTTTTAACCATGATAGGAAAGTATGAAAAAAAAAAAAAAAAAACGATGACCCGGGACCTGTCGTCAAAATCCCAAAAGTATGAAAAAACAAAAACATGACCCGGGACTTGAACTCAATTTCTTTTTGGATGGAGCTTAACTGCCATCAGTTTAAAGATTATCTTTTGCCTTTTAACCATGATAGGAAAGTATGAAAAAAAAAAATGAAAAAATAAACATGACCCAGGACTTGAACTCAATTTTTTTGTGGATGGAGCTTAACTGCCATCAGTTTAAAGAATATCTTTTGCCTTTTAACCATGATAGGAAAGTATGAAAAAAAAAAAAAAAACGATGACCCGGGACCTGTCGTCAAAATCCCAAAAGTATGAAAAAACAAAAAAACGATGACCCGGGACTTGAACTCAATTTTTTTGTGGATGGAGCTTAACTGCCATCAGTTTAAAGAATATCTTTTGCCTTTTAACCATGATAGGAAAGTATGAAAAAAAAAAAAAAAAAAAAAAAAACGATGACCCGGACTTGAACTCAATTTCTTTGTGGATGGAGCTTAACTGCCATCAGTTTACAGAATATATTTTGCCTTTTAACAATGATAGGAAAGTATATAAAAAAAAAAAAAACGATGACCCGGGACCTGTCGTCAAAATCCCAAAAGTATGAAAAAACAAAAAAACAAAAAAAAACATGACCCGGGACTTGAACTCAATTTCTTTGTGGATGGAGCTTAACTGCCATCAGTTTAAAGAATATATTTTGCCTTTTAACAATGATAGGAAAGTATATAAAAAAAAAAAAAACGATGACCCGGGACTTGAACTCAATTTTTTTGTGGATGGAGCTTAACTGCCATCAGTTTAAAGATTATCTTTTGCCTTTTAACAATGATAGGAAAGTATGAAAAAAAAAAAAAAAACGATGACCCGGGACCTGTCGTCAAAATCCCAAAAGTATGAGAAAAAAAAAAAAAAAAAAAACATGACCCGGGACTTGAACTCAATTTTTTTGTGGATGGAGCTTAACTGCCATCAGTTTAAAGATTATCTTTTGCCTTTTAACAATGATAGGAAAGTATGAAAAAAAAAAAAAAACCGATGACCCCGGGACCTGTCGTCAAAATCCCAAAAGTATGAAAAAACAAAAAAACAAAAAAAAAACATGACCCGGGACTTGAACTCAATTTCTTTGTGGATGGAGCTTAACTGCCATCAGTTTAAAGAATATCTTTTGCCTTTTAACCATGATAGGAAAGTATGAAAAAAAAAAAAAAAAAAGATGACCCGGGACCTGTCGTCAAAATCCCAAAAGTATGAAAAAAAAAAAAAAAAAACATGACCCGGGACTTGAACTCAATTTTTTTGTGGATGGAGCTTAACTGCCATCAGTTTAAAGAATATCTTTTGCCTTTTAACCATGATAGGAAAGTATTAAAAAAAAAAAAAAAAACGATGACCCGGGACCTGTCGTCAAAATCCCAAAAGTAAGGGAACCTAGGCTGTTCGTGGGAATTTTCCCATTCATTTAAGTTGCCATTGTCAGCTCCGACACTCCGAGGTCCGCGTGCTCGAAATGGACGACACGAGCTGTCATTTCAGCGGTGCCGTGTCAGTTTTCTAAAATCGCATATAAAGTGGCCAGAATTACCATATATTAACATAGGCCCTCTGTGGACGCCTCTGGGGGCACCAGCGCACTACGGGGGGGTCCACCAAGTGCTTTTGGGGTCCGCCAACCACCTACTCTTCACCATAGTCCTCCTCAGTACCAGGAAAAGCCTATTTGTACCCCTAACCACCTATTTTCTCCTTTATCGCCACGAAGTGCCTATGGGGTCCCCTAACCACCTAAACTTCACCATAGTCTTCCTCGTCGTCCACGAAGTGCCTATTTTGACCCCTAACCACCTATCCCCTTCTTCATTGCCACGGAGTGCCTATGGGGTCCCCTGACCACCTAAACTTCACCATAGTCTTCCTCATCGTCCACGAAGTGCCTATTTTGGCCCCTAACCACCTATCCTCTTCTCCATTGCCACGAAGTGCCTATGGGGTCCCCTAACCACCTAAACTTCACCGTAGTCTTCCTCAGTACCACGAAGTGCCTATTTTGACCCCTAACCACCTATCCTCTTCTACATTGCCACGAAGTGCCTATGGGGTCCCCTAACCACCTAAACTTCACCGTAGTCTTCCTCAGTGCCACGAAGTGCCTATTTTGACCCCTAACCACCTATCACCTTCTACATTGCCACGGAGTGCCTATGGGGTCCCCTAACCACCTAAACTTCACCATAGTCTTCCTCAGTGCCACGAAGTGCCTATTTTGACCACTAACCACCTATCACCTTCTCCATTGCCACAAAGTGCCTAAACTTCACCACAGTCTTCCTCAGTGCCACGGAGTGCCTGTTTTGACCCCTAACCACCTATCCTCTCCTTCATTGCCACAATGTGCCTAAACTTCACCACAGTCCTCCTCAGTACCACGGAGTGCCTTTTCTGCCCCCTGACCACCTGTTTTTTTGTCTCAAGTCACTGTATCTCTAACTCTGTGCCGAAAAGTCACAGGGCCTCGAAATTCGGTACGAGGGTAGCCCAGTGGGCCCCAGGGCGGGATCCTTAGTTTCAAGGTCCTACGTTGATCCCAATTGTGTGTTTCGGCGGTTCGGCCTGATCCACGCATGGTTCGGCTTTCTCCATCCACAAGGGTCTTTCTGGGCCCCAGTGACTGCAGGCGGATCAAGTTTGGGGCCGCCAGGGCCCCCGGGGGCCAAACGGCAAAGCGTCCCACGTACAACTTAACCCATTGATTTTCATAGGTGTTCTGTGGACACTGGGCAACGAGTGGTTTTCTTGCGCGCGCAGACGTTCCCCTCTCTGTATGTTGTCGGGGGCCGCGCGACGCAGCTTTCTGTGAAGTTTCGGGCCCCTAGCACCTCCAGGGGCCGAACGAGGTCCGGTGACACGTGCAACCTATTCAATGCGATTTCACAGGTACTTCGTGGACGGTGGTCCGATTGCCCCGAAATCGACACGCACGTCCCGCCACGGGCCCCCGGTAAGGGTCCCAGAGTTCCGCGTCCGAAGCTGCCCGTTTGGCCGAAAAAAGACCCCCTTGACCAAGAAGCGCCTGTGAAATTTGCACTGAACAAGTTGCACGTGGGCGGGCGGAATTACGGGGGTCGAAAGGTCGCAGCACCTCCAAATTCGCCGCCCTGGTAGTCGAGGGGCCCCCGGTTCTAGATCCCGGATCGCAGGGTTCTAGATCGGTTCCAAGTGTGTGTTTTTGCAGCGCAAAATTCTCCTCACTTTGCTTCACTTTGGCCATATGTCTTTCTTATGAGTGCAAGAGGGCCTCCATTAACGGGACCATGTGCTCGGCGAAGGGTGGACGGGAAGGTCCGATCGGCCCGAAACTGACGTGTGCGTCCCGCCACGGGCCCCTGGGACGAGTTCTAGAGTTCCGTGTCCCTCGGACCTTTTATCGCGCTAATTGGCCACCAACAGCCCCATGGAATAAGTTGCACGTGGGACGTCACATAAACAGGGGCCAAGAGGGGCCGGAAGGTCGCAGCGACCCCAAATTCGACACGGCGGTAGTCCAGGGGCCCCCGGTTCTAGATCCAGAGTTTCGTGGTTCTAGATCGGTTCTAAGTATGCGTTTCAGCAAAACGGTTTGAAAGAAACGCCCGATCGTCCCGAAACTGACGTATGCGTCCCGTCGCGGGCCCCGGGGACGGGTTCTAGAGTTCCGCGGCCCTCTGACTTTTTTTCGCGCTAATTGGCCACCAACAGCCCCATGGAACAAGTTGCACGTGGGACGTTACATAAACAGGGGCCGAGAGGGGTCGGAAGGTCGCAGCGACCCCAAATTCGACACGGCGGTAGTACAGGGGCCCCCGGTTCTAGATCCAGAGTTTCGTGGTTCTAGATCGGTTCCAAGCGTGTTTTCAGTTTGACCCCTCAAGAATGTATGTCAGTCTATGAGTTCACTACGAGTGCAAGAGGCCTGTGAGAGAAACTTGAACTAGGGTTGCAAAAAAATGATCCCTGAGGTCTAGTGACTCGACCTCCTGATATGTCGTTCAGGGGCCCGGGGACTACAGGCACGCAGTGTTTGGGGCCCGTGGGAGCCACTGACACGTGCAACTTATCCCATTCATTTTCACAGGTGTTTCGTGGACGTGTGACAGAAAGGTCCGATCGGGACGAAACTGACGTGTGCGTCCCGCCACGGGCCCCTGGGACGGGTTCTAGAGTCCCGTGGCCCTCTGACCTTTTTTCGCGCTAATTGGCCACCAACAGCCCCATGGAATAAGTTGCACGTGGGACGTCAAACAAACAGGGGCCGAGAGGGGCCGAAAGGTCGCAGGACCTCGAGATTCGTCACGGACGACCGCCACGGGCCCCCGGATCGGGCCCCAGAGTTTCGTGGCTCTAAGCAATAAATCATGTGCAATTATGAAATATGTGACCTATTGATGCACTGACCACGCACAACTTACAGAGACCGTGTCAAATAAGTTACAGGTGGGCTCCAAACTTTGAACGGCTATAACTCGGGGGCCCGACCAACTAGCGACACCAAACTCGGGTCAAAGTAAGCCCCCACGGGCCGAGATACGGGGGCTAACAGGAAAGGGTGCAATTCAGAAGGAAGGGTCCCAGAGGCTCAGGACTCTGGGGTCTGAGAGGGCCCCCAGGGGACCCTCAACACCCCAAAGGACGACCCGCTGGGACTCGTCCTTTCCGAGATATTGACCGTTTTGTCCAAAAGTCCCCTATGTATAACCGGGTGTATCTTGGGAGTTAAGCCGAGTTGGAGCTCCAAACTCTGGGCATGAGGAGGGCCCTTAGGGCCCCTTCTGGTCCCACCGTCCCCAGCTCCTGGGCCCTTCCGGTTCCGAGATACGGCCACTTCCTGTCCAGCTTTGACCGGGTGTATCTCGGAAACCAAGCCGACTTGGAGGACCATACTCCGGGGTTGGGGGGGTACCCTTGGGGCCCCCCTGATCCCAGAGTATGGAGCCCCAAGTCGGCTTTGTTTCGGAGATACACCCGGTCAAAAACAGCATCCCACCTGTAACCTATTTGACAGGGCTGTCTGTGGACAGTTGAATTTTATGCAAATTATGCATAATTAATGGCTGTAATGTACATAATTGTGTTGTGGTGTGTCCCCTGAGTGGTGTACAGTAGGTTTCACCTCATAAATTACAATTTTCAGAAAATCAGACCCAAGGTTCCTGAGGATCCACTTTTTCCAACCCAAGGTTCCTGAGGATCCACCCGCTGAAAATTTCTAAGTCAAAAACAGCATCCCACCTGTAACCTATTTGACAGGGTCCCTGTAGGCTGTCTGTGGACAGTTGAATTTTATGCAAATTATGCATAATTAATGGCTGTAATGTACATAATTGTGTTGTGGTGTGTCCCCTGAGTGGTGTACAGTAGGTTTCACCTCATAAATTAAAATTTTCAGAAAATCAGACCCAAGGTTCCTGAGGATCCACTTTCTCCAACCCAAGGTTCCTGAGGATCCACCCGCTGAAAATTTCTAAGTCAAAAACAGCATCCCACCTGTAACCTATTTGACAGGGTCCCTGTAGGCTGTCTGTGGACAGTTGAATTTTATGCAAATTATGCATAATTAATGGCTGTAATGTACATAATTGTGTTGTGGTGTGTCCCCTGAGTGGTGTACAGTAGGTCTCACCTCATAAATTACAATTTTCAGAAAATCAGACCCAAGGTTCCTGAGGATCCACTTTCTCCAACCCAAGGTTCCTGAGGATCCACCCGCTGAAAATTTCTAAGTCCCCTATGTATAACCGGGTGTATCTTGGGAGTTAAGCCGAGTTGGAGCTCCAAACTCTGGGCATGAGGAGGGCCCTTAGGGACCCTTCTGGTCCCACCATCTCCAGCTCCTGGGCCCTTCCGGTTCCGAGATACGGCCACTTCCTGTCCAGCTTTGACCGGGTGTATCTCGGAAACCAAGCCGACTTGGAGGACCATACTCCGGGGTTGGGGGGGTACCCTTGGGGCCCCCCTGATCCCAGAGTATGGAGCCCCAAGTCGGCTTGGTTTCGGAGATACACCCGGTCAAAAACAGCATCCCACCTGTAACCTATTTGACAGGGTCCCTGTAGGCTGTCCGTAGACATGTCATTTTAAGGCTAACTATGCATAATTATGAACTGTAAAGTACACCAATATGTTGGATTGTCTTCCCTGTGCATTGCACTCTGTGATTTAAGCAATAAATCATGTGCAATTATGAATTATGACCTATTAATGCATTGACCACGGACAGCCTAAAGAGGTCCCGTCAAATAAGTTACAGGTGGGCCCTTCCCGAGCCCACCTGTAACCTATTTGACAGGGTCCCTGTAGGCTGTCCGTGGACATGTCATTTTAAGGCTAACTATGCATAATTATGAACTGTAAGGTACACCAATATGTTGGATTGTCTTCCCTGTGCATTGCACTCTGTGATTTAAGCAATAAATCATGTGCAATTATGAATTATGACCTATTAATGCATTGACCACGGACAGCCTAAAGAGGTCCCGTCAAATAAGTTACAGGTGGGCCCTTCCCGAGCCCACCTGTAACCTATTTGACAGGGTCCCTGTAGGCTGTCCGTGGACATGTCATTTTAAGGCTAACTATGCATAATTATGAACTGTAAGGTACACCAATATGTTGGATTGTCTTCCCTGTGCATTGCACTCTGTGATTTAGCAATAAATCATGTGCAATTATGAATTATGACCTATTAATGCATTGACCACAGACAGCCTAAAGAGATCCCGTCAAATAAGTCAAGTCAAGTCAAGTCAAGAATATTTGTATAGCGCTTTTCACAATACAGATTGTATCAAAGCAGCTTCACAGTATTAAATTAAAATAATAATAAAACGTCCATGTTTGGTAATGCTAATCAATAGTAATATTGATTGATTCATTAAATTGAATATCCCCAACTGAGCAAGCCAAAGGCAACAGTGGCAAGGAAACAAAAAACTCCATCAGGTGACCTAATGGAGAAAAAAAAAACCTTGGGAGAACCCAGGCTCAGTCGGGGGCCAGTTCTCCTCTGGCGGTTATGAACTAGAGGCCGGATTTAACTGTAAGATTAAAACATTTATATGAATGCCTGGTTAAAGAGATGCGTCTTTAATCTAGTTTTGAACTGGGAGAGCGACTCTGAGCAACGAACAGTATCAGGAAGGCTATTCCAGAGTTTTGGAGCTAAATGTGAGAATGCTCTCCCTCCTTTGGTGGACTTAGATATCCTAGGTATAACCAAAAGCCTCGAATTTAGCGATCTTAAAGAGCGCGATGGATTATAGGGCGATAGAAGATCCGTTAAATAAACTGGAGCTAAGCCGTTTAGGGCTTTATAAGTCAGTAACAATACCTTATAATTAATACGGAACTTTATAGGTAACCAGTGTAGAGATGATAAGATCGGTGTTATATGATCATATTTTCTTGACCTGGTAAGAACTCTAGCGGCTGCATTTTGGACTAACTGTAGCTTGTTTATTGAGGATGCAGGACAACCAGCTAATAGAGCATTACAGTAATCTAGTCTCGAGGTCATGAATGCATGAACTAACTTTTCTGCATCAGAAACTGATAGCATATTACGTAGCTTAGCAATGTTTCTAAGGTGGAAAAATGCCGTTTTTGTAACATATGAAATATGATTTTTAAAAGACAGGTCGCAGTCTAGTATGACACCCAGGTCTTTTACTGTAGAGGATAAAGTAGCAGGACATCCTACTATGTTAAAGTTGTATTGTGAGAGGTTTTGTGGGCGGTTTTTTGAGCCGATGAGTAGTACCTCTGTCTTGTCTGGATTTAATAGAAGAAAATTACGCGTCATCCAATCTTTTATATCTTTAACACACTCTGTCAATTTTGATAATTTAGCGTTTTCATCCGGCCGTGATGAAATATATAATTGAGTGTCATCAGCATAACAATGGAAACTAATTCCATGTTTCCTTATAATATTTCCAAGTGGCAGCATATATATTGAGAATAATAGAGGGCCTAGCACAGATCCCTGCGGCACTCCATAGTTTACTGAAGTTATGATCGATTTTTTTCCATTTAAATAGACAAAATGGTAGCGGTCTGATAAGTATGATCTAAACCAGCTTAATGCTTGTCCTTGAACGCCAGTATAATTTTGTAGTCGATCTAAGAGTATTGTGTGATCTATAGTATCGAACGCAGCACTAAGATCAAGTAAAACTAGTATTGAGATACAGCCTTGGTCTGAAGCTAAAAGTAAATCATTAGTGATTTTAACGAGCGCAGTTTCAGTGCTATGGTGCGGCCTGAATCCAGACTGAAACTTTTCATAGATGTCATTTTCTTGCAAAAAAGAGCTCAGTTGAGCGGACACAACTTTTTCTAATATTTTAGACATAAATGGAAGATTTGAAATGGGTCTATAATTTGCTAGATTATGTGGGTCTAATTGTGGTTTCTTAATGAGTGGTTTTATAACTGCCAGTTTAAATGTTTTTGGAACGTGACCTAAAGATAGAGACGAGTTAATGATATTGAGAAGAGGCTCTTCCACTACAGGTAACACTTCTTTCAGTAGTTTAGTTGGTATAGGATCTAATAAGCACGTTGTTGTTTTAGATGAAGTGATAAGTTTATTTAGCTCTTTTTGTTCTATAGTTGTAAAGCACTGTAATTGTTCTTGCGGGGTGATAATTGAGGCTGATTTATAAGGCGCGATTGAAGATTGAGTGTTTACAATTGTGGTTCTGATGCTTTCTATTTTCTCAGTGAAGAAGTTCATGAAATCATTACTGCTAAACTGTAACGGGATATTTTGGTCAGGTGACGTTGGTTTATTTATTAGTCTAGCCACGGTGGTAAATACAAATCTTGGATTATTTTGGTTGTTTTCTATTAGTTTGCGGAGATGCTCAGCCCTTGCCGCTTTTAGGGCCTTTTTATAACGTGACATACTGTCTTTCCACGCGATTCTAAAGACCTCTAAATTAGTTTGTTTCCATTTACGCTCTAATTTACGGGTTTCTCTCTTTAGAACATGCGTAGTATTGTTGTACCATGGTGCTTTACTTTTCTCTCTGACCTTTTTTAATCTAATGGATGCAACAATATCCAATGTTCTAGAGAGAATGGTGCTCATAGTGCTAGTTACTTCCTCTAATTCGTCTGTTTGTTTGGGTTCAGGCAGTAACTGAGACAAATCAGATAAGCAATTTGAGAAATTATCTATGGTGGATGGAAGGATTGTTCTGCCTGGTCGGTAACGCGGCGCAGTATGACATAGTACTGTAGTCCGTAATATACAAGTTACCAGGAAGTGGTCACTGACACCATCACTTTGTGGAATGATATCTATATCGGTTGGATCGGTTCCGTATGATATAATTAAATCGAGTGTATGATTAAGACGATGAGTTGGTCCGGTGACGTTTTGCTTGACCCCAAAGGAGTTTAATAAATCTGTAAACGCAGCCCCTAACGCATCATTTGAATTATCTACGTGTATGTTGAAATCTCCAACAATTAATGCTTTATCGACGTTGACCAATAGATCTGAGAGAAAATCTGCAAACTCTTTTAGGAAATCAGCGTAGGGCCCTGGCGGTCTATATACGGTAGCCAAGGCTAGAGATAATAGGGATTTTTTCCTTACATCTAAGAGCGTAACATTTAATACAAGTACTTCAAACGAATTACATTTGTCACCTGTTTTCTGAGTAACATTAAGAATATCTCTATAGATTGTTGCAACACCGCCGCCACGACCAATCAGACGGGGCTCATGCTTATAACCGTATCCTGGTGGAGTGGACTCATTTAGACCGAAATAGTCATTTGGTTTAAGCCAGGTTTCAGTAAGGCAAAGTACATCGATGCTATTATCTGTGACTATTTCATTTACAATAGCTGCTTTAGGTGTGAGTGATCTAATGTTCAGAAGACCTAGCTTTAGAAATTGTTTTTGTTCACAAATAGCGAGATTTTCTGTTTTAATAACAATTAGATTTTTCCTAGATCCTACAGTAGATTTATTATTTGATCTCACTAAACGAGGAATAGACACAGTTTCTATTAAATGTTCTAAACTAGTATTTATATCAATTAATTTGGTGCAGCAGAGACTGTGATTTGGATTTTTGGTAACTAGTCAAACGGTCTTTAACGACTTGGAGATGTTATCCGACAGAAGATCCGCTCCATTTCTACTTGGGTGTAAGCCATCAGCGCGGAAGAGCCTAGGACGCTCCCAAAATAGATTCCAATTATTTATAAAGAGCAGTTTCTGCTCATTGCACCATGACATTAACCATTCATTTAGCGCTAAGTTACAGGTGGGATGCTGTTTTACATTTTGATGTCATGATTGATAAAAATGCATAAAAATGTTTGAATATCAATTTTACGTTCATATTTGGGTCCCCCTGAGCGATTTGCAGCCTTCAGAACCTCCAAATTCCACTGTCCACGAACAGCCTATTTTTTTGCATTGGATAGATTGCACGTGGTACGTCCAGTTCTCAGCCTCTGGACAGAATTTGGAGGTGAAACCTGCGCTCCTGCGCTTGTCTGGATGTGCCTCGACAGCGCTGTGAATTTCAGGGAGTTTGGAGATTTTTTGGGTCGAATTTTCGAGTTTCTCCAATCTCTTTGAAATTCACACCATGGGCAGGGCACGTCCAGGTGAGAAGAGGAACGCAGGTTTCATCTCCAAATTCTGTCCAGAGGCTGAGATCTGGACGTCCCACCTACAACCTATCCCATTCAAAAATTTAGGCTGTTCGTGGACAGTGGAATTTGGAGGTTCTGAAGGCTGCGAATCGCTCAGGGGGACCCAAATATGAACGTAAAATTGATATTTAATCCTTTTTATGCATTTTTATCAATCATGACATCAAAATGTAAAAAAGATCCCACCTGTAGCTTATTCGACTGGGTTCCTGTAAGCTGTCCGTGGACGTGTCCATTTAAGGCTAACTATGCATAATTATGAACTGTAAAGTACCCCAAACACGTTTGATTGCCTTTCATGTGCACTGTAATGCATGTTTTAAGCAATAAATCATGTGTAATTATGAATTACGACCTATTAATGCATTGGCCACGGACAGCCTAAAGAGGTCCCGTCAAATAAGTTACAGGTGGGCCCTTCCCGAGCCCACCTGTAACCTATTCGACAGGGTCCCTGTAGGCTGTCTGTGGACGGTTGAAATTTTATGCAAATTATGCATAATTTATGTCTGTAATGTACATCAGTATGCTGTGTTGTGTCCCCTGAGTGGTGTACAGTAGGTTTCACCTCATAAAAGCACTGTAATTATGAAATATGACCTTTTGATGTATTGGCATCCCACCTGTAACTTAATAAGCTACTCACTGGACTTCATCACATGTGATGAAATCCCCAATTCTTTACAGGGATTCACCCGCTGAAAATGTCTAAGTCAAAAACAGCATCCCACCTGTAACCTATTTGACAGGGTCCCTGTAGGCTGTCTGTGGACGGTTGAATTTTATGCAAATTATGCATAATTAATGGCTGTAATGTACATCAGTGTGTGAGCTGTGTCCCCTGAGTGGTGTACAGTAGGTTTCACCTCATAAATTACAATTTTCAGATAACCAGACCCAAGGTTCCTGAGAATCCACTTTCTCCAACCCAAGGTTCCTGAGGATCCACCCGCTGAAAATTTCTAAGTCAAAAACAGCATCCCACCTGTAACCTATTTGACAGGGTCCCTGTAGGCTGTCTGTGGACGGTTGAATTTTATGCAAATTATGCATAATTAATGGCTGTAATGTACATCAGTGTGTGGAGCTGTGTCCCCTGAGTGGTGTACAGTAGGTTTCACCTCATAAATTACAATTTTCAGATAACCAGACCCAAGGTTCCTGAGAATCCACTTTCTCCAACCCAAGGTTCCTGAGGATCCACCCGCTGAAAATTTCTAAGTCAAAAACAGCATCCCACCTGTAACCTATTTGACAGGGTCCCTGTGTAGGCTGTCCGTGGACATGCCATTTTAAGGCTAACTATGCATAATTATGAACTGTAAAGTACACCAACATGTTGGATTGTCTTCCCTGTGCACTGTACTCTTTGATTTAAGCAATAAATCATGTGTGATTATGGATTATGACCTATTAATGCATTGACCACGGACAGCCTAAAGAGGTCCCGTCAAATAAGTTACAGGTGGGCACTACAGGAAGTGCCCACCTGTAACCTATTCTACAGGGTCCCTGTAGGCTGTCCGTGGACATGTCATTTTAAGGCTAACTATGCATAATTATGAACTGTAAAGTACACCAACATGTTGGATTGTCTTCCCTGTGCACTGTACTCTTTGATTTAAGCAATAAATCATGTGTGATTATGGATTATGACCTATTAATGCATTGACCACGGACAGCCTAAAGAGGTCCCGTCAAATAAGTTACAGGTGGGCTCTTCCTGTGGTCTTACAGGAAGTGCCCACCTGTAACCTATTCGACAGGGCCCCTGTAGGCTGTCCGTGGTCAATGCATTTTAAGGCTAACTATGCATAATTATGAACTGTAAAGTGTACCAACATGTTGGATTGTCTTCCCTGTGCGTTTTACTCTGTGATTTAAGCAATAAATCATGTGTAATTATGAATTATGACCTATTAATGCATTGACCACGGACAGCCTAAAGAGGTCCCGTCAAATAAGTTACAGGTGGGCCCTTCCCGTGCCCACCTGTGACTTTTTTGACAGGGTCCCTGCAGGCTGCCTGTGGACATAGGTGTTATAACAAATTAATTACACATGGTTTGATTACATGATCCGATCTATTAACCCTTTAACCAGTTTTAACCAATCTAATAAAATGTCTAATTCAGTTTGAATTATTGTCACAGTAATACTTGAAAAAAAGGCAGACAAGAAGTAAAAATTTCAATCAACAAACACAACTTTATTTAGAACAACAGATATGTACAGGAAAAAAAGGTCAAATATCAACGAAAACGGGGATCTGGAAAAAGGAACTCAAACAAAACGAACACTAGAACAGGATGGAACAAAAAAAAAAAAGTCTCAAAAAACGAACACTGGAACATGATGGAACAAAAAAAAAGTCTCTCAAAAAACGAACACTGGAACATGATGGAACAAAATAAAGTCTCTCAAAAAACGAACACTAGAACACTGGAACTCGAGCTCAAAAAAGGGAGCAAAAAATGAACGCGGCACCTATCTCTTTTGCCGCCGGTTCTTCATGGCCTTCCTTACTCGCTCAATGGCCTTTTTTCGGCGGCTCATGCCGACAAGGGTGGTGGAGCTCGGAGAAAACACGGCCTTCTTCACCTTTAGTGGCGAAACGTGCTTCTGGCTCGAGGCCAGCGACTTTAAGGGAGTCAGCAGCACCGTCGCCTTGCCCCTCCGGTCCGGATACTTCCTCGGGGGGGTGCTCGGTCCCTGTGGCTCCTGCTCTCGTGGGGATCCCTTAGCTTCTCCCTCCGACCCTGCCACTGCTTCTCCCTCCGACCCGCCCTTCTCCGAGGCCTCCTCCTCCTCGTGCTGGTGAAACAAATACACACAGACAAAGACAGGGTGAGCGATCGAACGTGATGTTGCAAACGGTTATGACGCTGCAGTCAAAGGAAGCCAACTTACGTCGCTGGACTCGGGGCTGGACGTCCCAGACTCCTGGTACTCCAGGCGAGTCCTCTCGGGAGTGGTGCTGCCCGACGAGAGCTCCTCTTCCGGGGACTTGGGAGCTCTTGGCTTGAGCGGCCCCTTCCCCTTGCCCTTCGCAGGCCGCTTGCGCTTCCCCGGGGACGGCTCCTTCGACGGGGAGCCCCTCTCCGGACCCTCCAGGGCGGCGTCGAAGAGCCTGCGGTGCTCCATGGCCTGCGAAGGGGTCAAGTTGGCCACGTAGAATTTGTCGGCCGTCCGCGTGTCGTGGCACATGAACTTTGAGAGCTTCACCCGGTCATCATTGGTGTGGCTGAACTTGATCTGGAAAGACAGAGGCAGAGAAAAGTCAAAACCAATGCTGCCGCCAGGGAAGACCGCCGGAACACCCGAAATACACTTACGTGACTGGCAATGGACGTCCGGACGTCGGTGAAGGTGGGGCAGCCGGGAAGGTCCATGGACTTCCAGGCCTCCTGGAAGTAATTGTTAAGATTCTTGCAGGGGTTCTGGGAGGAGGTGAAGAACAAATACTTGGCCGTGGGTCCGCCCGGCAGCTGGTCCTTCACACTGAGGAACCGCTGCACCCACCCAAACTCCTCATCAGTCAGTAGGATCTGGGCCGACCCGAAAGCCATGTTGGTCTTGTGATGAGCAACCTGCGGACACACAAGGGAGAGAGAAAAAACGCACACCTGTTACTCAGGGGAGGCGACAAACAAATAAGGCACACGATAAAAGATAAAAGTCAGACGCTCACATTGATGAGGTGCGCCTTCTCCGACGAGCATTTGCGGGCCCCCAGAACCTCCTGCAATAAGATATTTTGCAAAACGCCCCCTCTGTGGCCGTAAACACAGGAGAGCAGTGCCGCAAAGTGCCCGTAAAAGGGCCACAGGTTCTTCTGGACGGGCTCCTCCTCCAGGAGAGCTAAAGACAAAAAGGGGGGAGAAGCACAACGTCAAGGTTCAAACGTCAGTTCGGCAACAGGTGAGTACCTCGAGTCGGGGAGAAGGTAAAAAGACAACTTACTCAACAGCTCGGGGATGGCCTTGGCCGCAAGCTCCCGGCACCTCAAAAGGGTGGCCTTGCTAATTATGTTGATCTCCTTTCCCTCCTTGACCGCGGTCTGGTGGACGGCCACGCCCCTCTTGAGGGACTTCCTCAGGCTCCCCATCTCCCTGCGAAGGCCGACCAGGGCTTTGCCGGATAGGCGGCAGGACTGCGGAGGGGTTTCGGCAAGGAACCACATAAAGCAGCCGACGTTCAGCACGTAGTGCTGAATGGTGGTGACCGCCATCTTGGCCTGTCGAAGGGAGCTGATCCAACTGCAAGAAGACAAACATGGTTACAGAGGCGATAGATTATTTTCAAACCGAGCCCACGACGGGAGGACAAAGTTACTCACCTGTGTATCCTGGCCGTGTCGTTTAGGAAACGGAAGTCGGCCAGGTTGGTCTTGCCCCTCGACATGACCGCCAGAAATTTTTTAATCCGGTACACCTGACACCCAACGTTCTCCTTCAGTTTGTTGCCAGGGTCCGGGCCTTCCCTGTGCCGCCTGTACTCCTCCACGATCTCGTCTGCAAAAAAAGAAAGAAAGAGAGAGAGAGAGAGAGAGAGAGAGAACAGAGGAAGAGCAAACAGTTAGTGTTGGCACAGCCACAAGTTAAAAATGATAAAAACAGTTAAAAGCGTCACACTCACTCAGCACGGCCACGTGGTCGGGGTAATGGGGTTGGTCTTCGTCGACATCCATCTTACTGGTGGAAGGCTTCGCCCCGTCGTCCACGTCAGGCTTCTCCTCGCCGGTGTCGGGCAAGTCGCGGGGCGGCTGCTGCGTGGCAGAGGGCACCTCGGGGGAGGACTTAACGTCCTCTTCCGCAGGGCCACCTTCCTCTTCTTCAGGGCCGAGAGAGGAGAGAAGCCTTTTCGCCACCTGCCCGATTCGGGCCGAGCCCAAGGAGGTCGACCTCCTCTTCAGGATTCTATAACGCCTGGTGACCATCCTGAGCGTCTCGCTGAGGGTGTCGACCTGCCTGTTCAGGTCGCCCACCTGCGTTCTGAGGAGCTCCTTGTGTCTTTGGCAGCCCGGGTTGACGCACTCCTCCTCCTCCAGCTCCTCTGGGTCTTGGGGCATAGGCGCATCCTCCTCCATGAGCTGGGTCTGCTCCAGGTCGAGGGTGGACACCATCGGTACGGCCGGGTCGGAGGCCCTCAGGGTAGTCAGCTTCGCCAGACACACCCTCCTCTTGCAGAAGCGGAGTGCTTCGTCCTGCACCCCCACCGAGACCTCAGAGTGGGTACGGATGTGGCGGTCGAGCCGGTTTGAGAATTTCCCGCACGCCGGAATCGGGCAGAGGCCTGCACGGGCGTTCACTCGCCCCGACTCCATGGCCAGGAGCAGCTTCCTCTCGTCCGGGTTCTTCACACTGTGCACGGTGACCAGGTGCTGGCCGAGGCGGGCGTACGAACGCAAACACAGCGGGCACGTTTCCACTGGCATCTTTAAACTAGACTGGTGACGGCGAGCTCATGGACTGTCTCGTTCGGTGGTCCAGTGTGGAGTGACTAGGGTCCACTCGCTGCCTAGAGCCTCTAACTGTACACTTACCTGTAAACGGAGTGCGATTTAGAGTAATTTACTGTACGCTTACCTGTAAATGGACTGCAATTTGAAGTTATTTACTGTACGCTTACCTGTAAATCGAGTGCAATTTAAAGTAATTTACTGTACGCTTACCTGTAAATGGACTGCAATTTGAAGTTATTTACTGTACGCTTACCTGTAAATCGAGTGCAATTTAAAGTAATTTACTGTACGCTTACCTGTAAATGGAGTGCGATTTAAAGTTATTTACTGTACGCTTACCTGTAAATGGAGTGCAATTTCAAGTAATGTACTGTACGCTTACCTGTAAATGGAGTGCAATTTCAAGTAATTTACTGTACGCTTACCTGTAAATGGAGTGCAATTTCAAGTAATTTACTGTACGCTTACCTGTAAATGGAGTGCAATTTCAAGTAATTTACTGTACCCTTACCTGTAAATGGAGTGGATCGTCCCACCTACAGCTTAATAGGCTTTCCGTGGTACGACTGGAAACATTACAGGTTGGAATTACAGTTTTTATTTTAATAATTATTTTAATAATATTTATTTTATTTTAAGATGAATGTTTCATTGTAAATAAAAATGAAATAAAAAATTATACCTGTTATAACCTGTTATGAAAGCATTAAAATATGACTCGCAAATGCCCTGTCCACGGAAAGCCTGTGAGTGACACTTGTAACTTGTTTGACGTGACCTAAAAAAGCTTTCCATGGACAGGTAGTATTAATTATAATAATGCATGTCATTTTTTTCCTGTTATTAATACATGTTCTTGTTTAATATATTTTTTGAAAATGCTATTATTTTTGGAATATGTAAAAAGCGCCCCTAACCCTCAAAATTCATTTTTAAAAGACGGTGAAAGCAGCTGGTCGAACCACAAAACGGAGCCCTTCGACAAGGTAATTTACAAAGTGATATTTTGAGAATATTTCAGCCTATGTTTTATGAATTATGACCTATTAATGCATTGACCACGGACAGCCTAAAGAGGTCCCGTCAAACAAGTTACAGGTGGGCCCTTTCTCTGCCCAACTGTAACTTATTTGACAGGGTCCCTGTAAGCTGTCCGTGGTCATGCCATTTTAATGCTAATATGTCATTTTATTCCTGTTATTAATACATGTTCTTGTTTAAAATATTTTTTGAAATTGCTATTATTTTTGGAATATGTAAAAAGCGCCCCTAACGCTCAAACTTCATTTTTAAAAGACGGTGAAAGCAGCTGGTCGAACCACAGAATATTCAAAAGAAACGGAGCCCTTCGACAAGGTAATTTACAAAGTGATATTTTGAGAATATTTCAGCCTATGTTTTATGAATTATAACCTATTAATGCATTGACCACGGACAGCCTAGAGAGGTCCCGTCAAATAAGTTACAGGTGGGCCCTTTCTCTGTCCACCTATGTGAACTAACTTTGTTTCCATTTTTTAAAGATGCTGCTGACTTGTCCTCTGTGCCCGGCCAAGGTTAAGCACTTGCGGCATCACCTCCGGTCGCAGCATACAATTGAGGATCCGGAGGAGCGACAGGTGTTACTGCGTCTGGCAAGGGGGAGAATCAAGCTCTGCAACATAAGGTGCCCACAGTGTGGAATAATTTACGAGAATGTGGAGCGGCACTTTCAATCGGGCCATCCAGAGCTGACAGTAAGTATAATCTCAAACTAGCATACTTGTTTTTTGTGAATTCATTTAAAAAATGTTTTGAATAAAACTCTCTCTTCAGGGAAAAAGGGTCAAGTTGTTGACCAAACAATTGCACCAAAAAGTTGCTGAAGAACAACTTCAAGTTATAAGGGGCCGGCAACAACTTGACCCTCCAGTCCTGTCAGCTCTGGATGGCCCTGTTGAGAGCCCCCTTGCCATTCCAGAAGAGTGCCTTCAGTTGCTGGGTAGGTTTTGAATGATTTTTTGCAATGGGAATATAACATATTTTTTTACAAAATGTTGAACAAACTATTGAGTCTGTTTGTGTGTGTGTGTGTGTGTTTATTGTAGAAGAGTTTGAAATGGATGGGGCTCCAAGCTTTCTGGGTAAGTGATCAACATGCAATTATGCTATATTGTTTATACAATAACAATACATTAATAACTTTTTTTTATTGTAGACCTTCTTATGGAGAGCAGCAAGCCCCAAACGGAAGTCACAAGCCTCGGTAGGTATCAGGTGAACAATTTTTAAACTTGTACTGTATTGTTTTTACCATGAACAGCACATTAATTGAAAATTAACCTTTATTTGTTCTTCTTAGACAATTTTGTTAGATTGCCTGTGGACAAACAGGCCGTTCGTGGTCACATAGGCGGTCAGTGGGACGAATAGGCTGTTCGTGGTCAGTGGGCGGGTCCACGGGCTGTCACTTAGATTGCCTGTGGACAAACAGGCCGTTCGTGGTCACATAGGCGGTCAGTGGGACGATTAGGCTGTTCGTGGTCAGTGGGCGGGTCCACGGGCTGTCACTTAGATTGCCTGTGGACAAACAGGCCGTTCGTGGTCACATAGGCGGTCAGTGGGACGATTAGGCTGTTCGTGGTCAGTGGGCTGGTCCACGGGCTGTCACTTAGATTGCCTGTGGACAAACAGGCCGTTCGTGGTCACATAGGCGGTCAGTGGGACGAATAGGCTGTTCGTGGTCAGTGGGCGGGTCCACGGGCTGTCACTTAGATTGCCTGTGGACAAACAGGCCGTTCGTGGTCACATAGGCGGGTAGTGGGACGATTAGGCTGTTCGTGGTCAGTGAGCGGGTCCACGGGCTGTCACTTAGATTGCCTGTGGACAAACAGGCCGTTCGTGGTCACATAGGCGGTCAGTGGGACGAATAGGCTGTTCGTTTTTTCCATGAACAGCACATTAATTTAAAGAAAATTAACCTTTATTTGTTCTTCTTAGACGAATTATTCCAACAAGTTGAGACCAGTCAACAGGTCTCTTCAGGTCCACAAGGTAAGTAATAGGTGATAAGTGTACATGCATGAAACCAAGTTTTGTTGTTGTGTTATTTATTTGATTGTTAATTGTTTTTCTTTGTTTACCTTTTCCTTTTTTCATTTGCCAAGTTCTACAGGAGAGCACTGACTTGTGCACTGTGGATCTGAGTGACCTGCTTTTCTTGTAAAAAGTTTTTAATGTGTAAATGTATATAGTTTAATTATTTTATGTCATATTTTTATATTATATATTATATTTATATCATGTCCTTTTATATATCATGTTTTTAAATATAATCTGTTCTGTGTGTTGTTCATTTTCTAATTTTATAAATAATAAATGTTGTCAAATCAAGCTTTAAATAATTAAACATTTTAAATCATGGTTTTGTCTCTCTCATCTATTTCACCAAAACATACCAACTATAGCTTATTTAACTAGCTTGCCGTGGACAATGTATTTGTATGCACATTCATCATTTTTATGAGCTATTTCAGGGAATAAACTTTTAAACTACATAAACTTTTTTATATGGTGTTTCCTGTGCATTGACCCATAGCTACTCCTTAAAAATATCATTACAATTATGACCTATTAATGCATTGACCAAGGAGAGCTTATAGGGACCCTGTCAAATAAGTTACAGGTGGGCCCTTCCCGTGCCCAACAGGCCGTTCGTGGTCACATAGGCGGTCAGTGGGACGAATAGGCTGTTCGTGGTCAGTGGGCGAGTCCACGGGATGTCACTTAGATTGGCCATGGATGAGTAGGCCGTTCGTGGTCATATAGGTGGTCAGTGGGACAAATAGGCTGTTCGTGGTCAGTGGGCGGGTCCACAGGCTGTCACTTAGATTGCCTGTGGACGAATAGGCCGTTCGTGGTCACATAGGCGGTCAGTGGGACAAATAGGCTGTTCGTGGTCAGTGGGCGGGTCCACAGGCTGTCACTTAGATTGCCTGTGGACGAATAGGCCAATCGTGGTCACATAGGCGGTCAGTGGGACGAATAGGCTGTTCGTGGTCAGTGAGCGGGTCCACGGGCTGTCACTTAGATTGGCCATGGACTAATAGGCCGTTCGTGGTCATATAGGTGGTCAGTGGGATGAATAGGCTGTTCGTGGTCAGTGGGCTGGTCCACAGGCTGTCACTTAGATTGCCTGTGGACGAATAGGCCGTTCGTGGTCACATAGGCGGTCAGTGGGATGAATAGGCTGTTCGTGGTCAGTGGGCTGGTCCACAGGCTGTAACTTATATTGGCCATGGATGAACAGGCCGTTCGTGGTCATATAGGTGGTCAGTGGGACTAATAGGCTGTTCGTGGTCAGTGGGCTGGTCCACAGGCTGTCACTTAGATTGGCCATGGACTAATAGGCCGTTCGTGGTCATATAGGCGGTCAGTGGGATGAATAGGCTGTTCGTGGTCAGTGGGCTGGTCCACAGGCTGTCACTTAGATTGCCTGTGGACGAATAGGCCGTTCGTGGTCACATAGGCGGTCAGTGGGACGAATAGGCTGTTCGTGGTCACATAGGCGGTCAGTGGGACGAATAGGCTGTTCGTGGCCACATAGGCGGTCAGTGGGACTAATAGGCTGTTCGTGGTCAGTGGGCGGGTCCACAGGCTGTCACTTAGATAGCCCGTGGACAAACAGGCTGTTCGTGGTCAAATAGGCGGTCAGTGGGATGAATAGGCTGTTCGTGGTCAGTGGGCTGGTCCACAGGCTGTCACTTAGATTGCCTGTGGACGAATAGGCCGTTCGTGGTCACATAGGCGGTCAGTGGGATGAATAGGCTGTTCGTGGTCAGTGGGCTGGTCCACAGGCTGTCACTTAGATAGCCCGTGGACAAACAGGCTGTTCGTGGTCAAATAGGCGGTCAGTGGGACGAACAGGCTGTTCGTGGTCACATAGGCGGTCAGTGGGACGAATAGGCTGTTCGTGGCCACATAGGCGGTCAGTGGGACTAATAGGCTGTTCGTGGTCAGTGGGCGGGTCCACAGGCTGTCACTTAGATAGCCCGTGGACAAACAGGCTGTTCGTGGTCACATAGGCGGTCAGTGGGACGAATAGGCTGTTCGTGGTCACATAGGCGGTCAGTGGGACGAATAGGCTGTTCGTGGTCAGTGGGCGGTCAGTGGGACGAATAGGCTGTTCGTGGTCAGTGGGCGGGGCCACGGGCCGTCACTTAGGTTGGCGGTGGACGAACAGGCCGTTCGTGGTCACACGGGCGGTCAGGGGGACGAACGGGCACTTTGTGGTCACACAGGCGGTTAGGGGGACGGATAGGCTGTTCGTGTCAGTGGGCGGGGTCAGGGGGCGGTCCCGGGCGGTCAGGGAATCTGGCCGAAGTGCGGTCAGGGGGAGGCAAGTGCGCTCCGTGGACGCCCACCTGCAGCCTGTTCTGCGCGCGTCGAAACGACTGCAGGGGGGCGACGGTCGCCCCCTTGCGGCCGCTGCCCAGATTGCGGGCGATTGGGCCGAATTTCGTCGAGCTCCCGTGGGGCCCCCGAGGCCCCCAGGCCCGGGGCGACGCCTCCTGCCCGCCCCGTCGGGCCCCCCCTGCGGCCCGGCGCCGTCGGCCGGGCCCCGAAAAATCGTCTAGGGGGCGGCGCGCAGCGGTCCACTAACCTCCTACCACGGAGCGCCTGCCAGGTAGTCCGCGGACCCCTTCCCTTAGGCGATGGCCTAAAGAGAGTATGAGAAAAAAAAAAAAAAAAAAAAAACATGACCCGGGACTTGAACTCAATTTTTTTGTGGATGGAGCTTAACTGCCATCAGTTTAAAGAATATCTTTTGCCTTTTAACCATGATAGGAAAGTATGAAAAAAAAAAAAAAACGATGACCCGTCGTCAAAATCCCAAAAGTATGAAAAAACAAAAAAACAAAAAAAAACATGACCCGGGACTTGAACTCAATTTCTTTGTGGATGGAGCTTAACTGCCATCAGTTTAAAGAATATCTTTTTCCTTTTAACCATGATAGGAAAGTATGAAAAAAAAAAAAAAAACGATGACCCGGGACCAGTCGTCAAAATCCCAAAAGTATGAAAAAAACAAAAACATGACCCGGGACTTGAACTCAATTTTTTTGTGGATGGAGCTTAACTGCCATCAGTTTAAAGAATATATTTTGCCTTTTAACCATGATAGGAAAGTATATAAAAAAAAAAAAAACGATGACCCGGGACCTGTCGTCAAAATCCCAAAACTATGAAAAAAAAACAAAAAAAAAACATGACCGGGACTTGAGCTCAATTTCTTTGTGGATGGAGCTTAACTGCCATCAGTTTAAAGGATAACATATGTTTGTTGCATTTGCATTGCAATAAACGATCTAAAATTGTGCATTTAAAAATATAAGCTATGCACTTGCATTGCATTGCATACCAGAACTAACTCAATCCCATGTGCATTAAAGAGATAACATATGTTGTTGCATTGCATAGGAGAACTAACTCATTCCCATGTACATTAAAGGATAACATATTTTTGTTGCATTGCAATTGCACAAACGATCTAATTTTGTGTATTGAAATATATCATATTAACTATGCACTTGTTTCATTGCATACCAGAACTAACTCATTCCCATGTGCATTAAAGAGATGACATAAGTGGTTTTGCATTGCAATAAATGATCTAAAATTGTGCATTGAAAAATATGCTATGCACTTGCATTGTATTGCATTGCATTGCATTTTATTGCATTGCATTGCATACCAGAACTAACTCATTCCCATGTGCATTAAAGAGATTACATTTGTGTTTTTGCATTGCAATAAACAATCAAAAATTGTGCATTGAAAAATATAAGCTATGCACTTGCATTGCATTGCATTGCATTGCATTTTATTGCATTGCATTGCATTGCATTGCATAGCATTGCATTGCATTGCATAGCATTGCATACCAGAACTAACTCATTCCCATGTGCATTAAAGAGATGACATATGTGTTTTTGCATTGCAATAAACGATCTAAAATTGTGAATTGAAAAATATAAGTTATGCACTTGCATTGCATTGCATTTTATTGCATTGCATTGCATTGCATTTTATTGCATTGCATTGCATTGCATTTTATTGCATTGCATTGCATTTTATTGCATTGCATTGCATTGCATTGCATTGCATTTTATTGCATTGCATTGCATTTTATTGCATTGCATTGCATAGCATTGCATACCAGAACTAACTCATTCCCATGTGCATTAAAGAGATGACATATGTGTTTTTGCATTGCAATAAACGATCTAAAATTGTGAATTGAAAAATATAAGTTATGCACTTGCATTTTATTGCATTGCATTGCATTGCATTGCATTTTATTGCATTGCATTGCATTGCATTGCATTGCATTTTATTGCATTGCATTGCATTGCATTGCATTGCATTTTATTGCATTGCATTGCATTGCATTGCATTGCATTTTATTGCATTGCATAGCATTGCATTGTATTGCATTGCATAGCATTGCATACCAGAACTAACTCATTCCCATGTGCATTAAAGAGATGACATATGTGTTTTTGCATTGCAATAAACGATCTAAAATTGTGAATTGAAAAATATAAGTTATGCACTTGCATTTCATTGCATTGCATTGCATTGCATTTTATTGCATTGCATTGCATTGCATTGCATTGCATTGCATTGCATTTTATTGCATTGCATTGCATTGCATTGCATTGCATTTTATTGCATTGCATTGCATTGCATTGCATTGCATTGCATTTTATTGCATTGCATTTTATTGCATTGCATTACATTGCATACCAGAACTAACTCATTCCCGTGTGTATTAAAGATATGACATATGTTTGTTGCATTTCAATTGCACAAACAATCAAACTTTGTGCATTGAAAAATAACATATTGTAATTGCATAACAGAACTAACTAATTCCTATGTGCATTAAAGAGATGACATATGTGTTTTTGCATTGCAATAAACGATCTAAAATTGTGCATTGAAAAATATAAGCTATGGACTTGCATTGCCATGCATTGCATACCAGAACTAACTCATTCCCATGTGCATTAAAGAGATGACATATGTGTTTTTGCATTGCAATGAACGATCTAAAATTGTGCATTGAAAAATATAAGCTATGCACTTGCATTGCATTGCATTGCATTGCATTGCATACCAGAACTAACTCATTCCCATTTGCATTAAAGGATAACATATGTTTGTTGCATTGCAATTGTACAAACGATCTAACTTTGCGCATTGAAAAATAACATATAAGCTATGCACTTGTTTCATTGCATACCAGAACTAACTCATTCCCATGTGCATTAAGGAGATGACATATGTGTCTTTGCGTTGCAATAAACGATCTAAAATTGTGCATTGAAAAATATAAGCTATGCACTTGAATTAAAGAAATTAACATCTGTTGTTGCATTGCACAAACGATCTAACTTTGTGCATTGAAAAATAAAATACAATCCACTCATTGCATACCAGAACTAACTCATTCCCATGTGCATTAAAGAGACAACATATGTTGTTGAATTGCATTGCACAAACAATCTAACTTTGTGCATTGACAAAAAACATTCCCATGTCCATTAAAGAGATTAACATATAAGCTATGAGTGCATTGCATACATACAGTAACTAACTCCTTCCGATTGTGCATTGAAGAGATACCATTTTTGGAGTAACATTCCATTGCATAAAAGATCTAAATTATATAGTTAGATATAACAATACATTATTATTGAACGCATCATTATTAGATCGTGTTATCTTTTCCTTGCACATGAGGTATGTTATTTGTAACGCAGAAGCTAATGCAATTTCCCGTCAATGCAAAAATGAATAAGTTAGTTGTTGTTGTATAGTTATATGTGTCATAGCAGGTATACAGAGGTCCCTCTTTGACCTACTGAACATATTTCTGTCCAAAGAGTTCTTTGGACAGAGGACCCTGGTTTTAAACCTCAGAAGGACATAGGCTATAGAATCCTACTGATGTTACATTACCCATACAAAACTCAATTTTTGACCTACTAAACATGTTTCTGCCAAGAGACCATGAATATTAACTTACTCAAATATACTCAAATACAGTCCATATTTGACCTATTGAACACTATTTTGGCCAAACAGTCCTCAAAATGTTTTTACTATTATAAACTTTTAGACTCCTTCTGATGTTAAATCAGCCACAGAGAAGTCCATATTTCAACTACTGAACATATTACTGGAAAAAGATTTCTCGATCTTGAACTTTCTAAACACACTCATAGACTCCTTCTGATGGTTCATAAGCCATTTCGAATTCCTTATCTGACATATTTCTGGTCAATGGGTCCTCAAAAGGTTTTAAAATATATACACTCACAGACTACTTCTGATGTTAAATCAAGCATACAGAGGTCCATTTTTTACCTACTCAACATATTTCTGGCCAAAGAGTATTCGAACTTGAACTTTCTAAATATTCTTGTTGACTCGTTCGGATGTTATATCAGCCATAAATGTTTTACCAACTGAACATATTTCTGGCCACAAACCTTGAATATTAACTTACTAACTGACTTCTCTCAATATTAAATCAGGCAGAAAGTTGACAAATTTTTGACCTACTAATTACTGGAAAAAGAGTTCTGACTCCTTCTGATGCTTCATAAGCCATTTAGAAGTCCATAGTCCATATCTGAACTACTCAACATATTTTTGTCCAAAGAGTCTTTGAACATTAACTTTCAATGCATATGGACTCCTCTTGATAATACATTAGCCATACAAAAGTCCATATTTGACCAACTGAACATATTCTGGTCAAAGAGACCATGATCTTGAACTTTCTGTACATGCTCATTGACTGCTTCCGATGTATCTTCAGCCATACAGTAGTTCAAATGTTATATTTCAAGACACCTTGAATTTCTGGCCTAAGAGTCTATGAACTTGAACTTTCTATACATACTCATTGACAGTGCAATGCAGTATTTCAGATTTGACGTATTGAACATATTTCTGACTGAAGCGTGATTGATCTTGAACTCTCTATTAATGATTATAGACTTTTTCAGGTAGTAGTACATCAGCCAGACAATTGTCCATATTTCACTATTGAACATATTTCTGGTCCAAGAGTCCATGAACTTGTACTTTCCATACCAGAATCGACCTTCTGAGAATATTACTGGCCAAGGAGTCCTTGATCTTGAACTTTCTACTTATAGACTCCTTCTGATGCTTCATAAGCCCTTTAAAAGTCCAAATCTGACCTATTGAACTTATTTGTGGTCAATGGGTCCTCAAAAGGTTTTAAGCGATATAAACTCATAGACTTATTCTGATGTTAAATCAGTAATACAGAGGCCCCTTTTTGAACAACTGAACATATTTCTGGCCTAAGAGTTTATGAACTTGAACTTTCTATACATACTCGCTGACTCCTTTTGAGGTTATGTCAGCCATAAAGAAGTCCATATTTGACCCAAGGAATATATTTCTGGCCAAAGATTCCTCAATCTTGAACTTTATATATAGACTCCTGATGTTCCATAAGCCGTATAGAAGTTCATATCTGACCTATTGAACTTATTTCTGGTCAAAGGGTCCTCAAAAGGTTTTAAGCGAGATAAACTTATAGACTCATTCTGATGTTAAATCGGTTATACAGAGGCCCCTTTTTGGACTGATGAACATATTTCTGACCTAAGAGTTCTTGAACTTTAACTTACTATAATATATACAGATTGACTTCTTGCGATGTTATATTAGCCAGACAGGAGTCCATAACTGAAAATATTTCTGGTAAAACAGTCGTCGATTTTGAACTTTCTATACATACTCATTGACATTGCCATGCAGTATTTCAGATTTGACATACTGAACATATTTCTGACTGAAGCGTGATTGATCTTGAACTCTCTATTAATGATTATAGACTCTTTCAGGTAGTAGTACATCAGCCAGACAATTGTCAATATTTCACTATTGAACATATTTCTGGTCCAAGAGTCCATGAACCTTAACTTTCCATACCAGAATCGACCTACTGAAAATATTACTGTCCAAAGAGATCTTGAACTTGAACTTTCTATACATACTCGTTGACTCCTTTTAAGGTTATGTCAGCCATAAAGAAGTCCATAATTGACCCAAGGAATATATTTCTGGCCAAAGAGTCCTCAATCTTTAACTTTCTATATAGACTCCTCCTGATGCTCCATAAGCCGTATAGAAGTTCATATCTGACCTATTGAACTTATTTCTGGTCAAAGGGTCCTCAAAAGGTTTTAAGCGAGATAAACTTATAGACTCATTCTGATGTTAAATCGGTTATACAGAGGCCCCTTTTTGAACTGATGAACATATTTCTGGCCTAATAGTTCTTGAACTTGAACTTTCTATACATTCTCGATGACTCCTTGTGAGGTAATGTCAGCCATAAAGAAGTCCATATTTGACCCAAGGGATATATTTCTGGCCAAAGAGTCCTCAATCTTGAACTTTATATATAGACTCCTCCTGATGTTCCATAAGCCATATAGAAGTCCATATCTGACCTATTGAACATATTTCTGGTCAAAGGGTCCTCTAAAGATTTGAAGCGAAATAAACTTATAGACTAATTCTGATGTTAAATCGGTTATACAGAGGCCCCCCAGATAGCAAACTGACTCCAGAACGGATCCGCCGCGGAGGTACCACAAGCTCCGGAACGGATCCGCAAAACGGGTCCGGAACGGAGTCCACTTGCACAGCGCAACGAATCCGGAACGGATAAGGATTGCGGATCCAGACCAGATCCGCGGCAAACCCTACCCGTATCCGCTGATAAAGCAGCTTATCCGCCGCGGATCCGATCTGGACCCGTTCATTTCGGTCAGGAAACCTTTCAGATCCATTATCTGGTCAAAACTATAGCTACAGACATATTTAAAATCTAATGGTGAAATTAAAAATTAAAAATTAATAATTTTTAGCCAGTAACAATAAAAAAAAATAGGCTATTACAGACTATAAATGTATTTACACATTTTTTAAATTCATTTTTATTTTTTATTCATGTATACTTTGAATAGACCTAACAGAAAAAATTAAATCAACCATGAATTGTACCAAGACCATCATTTTATTTTTGTAAAAAAAACATTACACTAAAATGATCAAGTTTCAGTACTGTTGGGTCAAGGTTTGCTGACAGGGGGGGGGCGGCTCCTTGAGCTTCCCCTATCTGCTGCCAGGTTGAACCACCGGATTACATGTTTTGTAATGTCGTCATCTGTGGCAGCACGGGAGACATGGCTCTTTCTCACAGCACCTGTAATACACAAGCAGATTTTCCTTAAATGTCATGAAATCACATTGAAGCTACCAGTTTGAAAGGCACTTCTGCCTCCGCTTTGCGGTCCTTTATCAGCTTTAAAGAGAAATAAGAAACTACAAATTTGACTTGCTTTACATCAAGCATTACAATTCATTATTTTGTTTTTCTTTGTTTCTGATGTTCCAATACATCATACTTTCATAAAATCATGCATCACACTCTACATTGTCTGTGGACATCGTTCATTCCAAAGCCGGTGCTGGATAAATAGCGTGCATGCGTGCGACAGTGGGATATGGTGGGCTAAATTATTTACGACAACAGTAATGGACAATTCCGCTTCCAACCTGTAGGGCGACCGCAGAGGAAAAGTTCCTTGGTGATGCATTAAAACAAAAGTGTACTATCTGACATTTTTAGGTACACTGTAACTTTTGGTGCACTAGCGGTTAATGAACCGTATGGATCTTGCGGTAGAACATTACGATACTTCACAGCGGTTGGCATCCTGCGCTGTGTAAAATAGTCAGAATATAAACACTTATTATAGGTGTATTGTAGTAATAATAATAATAAATATAGCTGCAAGCAGCGATTACGGGCCCAAGCCGGTGGCACCGCCACCCTGGTGCCTTTAGTTACACTAAAGGCACCGGGCTGGCGCTGCCACCGGCTTGGGCCCTCTATCGCTGCTTGCAGCTATATTTATTTATATATATATATATATATATATATATATATATATATATATATATATATATATATATATATATATATATATATATAAAAGCCGCCACCCCGTTGCCTTTCGGGTTCCTGTGCACGACGAGCAATAACGTAACCCCGCTTTGACTGTCAAGAAGAAGTCTGCTTTAGAGCTTGTATCAGTGTGAGTCTTTCTACTCCCCTCCAAACACACACAGAAAAGGGGGGGCTGTATGTGTGTTGGGGGGGGGGGGGGCACACACACACACACACACACACACACACACACACACACACACACAGAGAGAATGGCAGGGGGAACTCTGTCAGAGAGAGACAAAACCACATTCAAACCAAAATATCTGACTTCCTGTTGGTCGGAGCTAATGACTGTAAATGAGAAAGTTGTCCGGATCGATAAGCACAATATACAGACCGAGTTTTGTTACTCTAGGTAAAAATAACCCCCCCACTTTAGTCAAAAGTATCTTGAAAGTAACACACTTCCTGCTGCCAGTTGGTGGCGCTATAACTTTGACTCACAATAGTCACATCCATGTGATCGCCCTCTTACAACAAACACGCTACTGAAGTTTCATCAAGATCAATAAATGTATGAAGACGTTATAACACATTGTGTTTTTCTTTTCTCGCCATAACTTCGTTTCCTCGCCACGGCCAAACCGTTCGAGATATCAAAAATACGTCCGCAATTTAGCGTCCTCAATGTCTTTACTTCATGTTGACCGAGTTTGGTGGCGATAGGATAATTTTTCTTGGAGGAGTATATAAAATTCCAGGGGGATTCGTTTTTAAACAACCCATAATAGCCGACTTCCTGTTGGACTGGCGTAAAACTTAGAGCACGAAAGTTGTTCGGCCCGATTAAATCTATATGTGTACCGAGTTTCATATTATTACATGCAAACGTGTTTGATATATGGACCAAGTTTTCGGACCACGTTAAAGGGGGCGCTGTTGAGCTCCCCTGCCACGCCCGGGTACCAGCTTCAGCCCGGCCCTGATGGCCGCATGTTCTGACCTGTGTGCAAAGTTTCAAGAGTTTTCGAGCACGTTAAGGGCCCCAAAAGTGCCCTTAACGTGAGAAAGGGCAGAGAAAGGGTTAAAATAAAGCCCCCCTCCTCTCTCACACACACAGACACTGAGAGAGACTGGCAAAATTCCCATCAAATCACATTCAAACCAAAATATCTGACTTCCTGTTGGTCGGAGCTAATGACTGTCAATTAGAAAGTTGTCCGGCTCGTGGAGATAAATATAGATACCGATTTTTGTTACTGTAGGTAAAACTAATACCCCATTTTTGACTAAAGGTGGCGCTACTGAGCCCCTTACCACGCCCGTTTCTGAAACTTTGCACAAGTGTACTAGGCAATAAATGTAAAGTGTCTGTCGAGTTTCATGCAATTTCAAGTATGCTAAGAGTCTCAAAAACTTTAAAAAAGAATATTAAAGTTTGATGCGTTGCCATGGCAACAGTATTTAAGATATCAATAATCCTTTCACAGGTCTACATCTGCCGTGTGTTTACATTATACAGATGAAGTTTGAAGCAAATCGGGTAAAAATAAGAGGGTGATTTCAAAGCATTTTGAAAGTGACACACTTCCTGCTGCCAGTTGGTGGCGCTATAACTTTGACTCACAATAGTCACATCCATGTGATCGGCCTCTTACAGCGAACACACTGCTGAAGTTTCATCAAGATCAATTAATGTATGAGGATGTTATAACACACTTCCTGTTTCCAATATTCGCCATAAATTCGTTTCCTCGCCACGGCCAAACCGTTCGAGATATCAAAAATCCCCTGGCAATTTATCATCCTCCATGTCTTGACTTCATGCACACCGAGTTTCGTGGTCATCCGATGAATTCTCTAGGACAAGTGTTTCAAATGCCAGAACATGCGTTTCCATACAGCCCATAATAACCGACTTCCTGTTGGACTGGCGTAAAACTTAGAGCACGAAAGTTGTTCGGCCCGATGAGATCTATATGTGTACCGAGTTTCATATTATTACATGCAAGCGTGTTTGAGATATGGACATGTTTTTGAATCCCATTCCAGGGGGCGCTGGCGAGCCCCCCTGCCACGCCCGGGTCCCAGCTTCAGTCGGGCCCTAATGGCCGCGGGTTCTGACATTTGTGCAAAGTTTCAAGAGTTTTTGAGCACGTTAAGGCCCCCAAAAGTGCCCAAAAGGTAGTAATATAATAATAATAAAGAAGAAGAATAATAATCCCATGGAAAACAATAGGGCCTTCGCCTTTTCAAGGCTTGGGCCCTAATAATGCGTTACATTTATATAGCACTTTTCTAGGTACTCAAAGTGCTTCTCATGGAAGGGGGGATCTCCTCAACCACCACCAATGTGCAAGCGTGCAGCATCCACCTGGATAATGCGACGGCAGCCATATTGTGCCAGAACGTCCACCACACACCAGCTTACTGGTGGAGAGGAGATGAATTCATGATGTACTTGCTCCTTACATACATTTTTTTAATAAAAAATAAAAAAAGTGACAGTGTACCTTCAAGGGATAAGTTTAACTTTTTTTAGCCACACAATACTTTATACATTTACTTACACAGGAGTAACTTTTTTGACTCCATCTGATTAAATGATTTTTTCCCATTCATGCCCTTCCAATTGATCCTGCTCCCAACATCATCATGGAACATGCGGGAAAGGATGTTCCATGTGACACGTTTTGTGTCATGGCCCCCAATTGTTGCCAGGGAGGAAATCTAAAATGTAACAAAAATCTGTTATTTATTATAGGCATAACAATAAGACTTTCTGATGCTGGAAGACCATTCAAAACATTTATAAAATGGCTGATAAAAATATTTTGCTTAAAACATTAAAAATAATTAACTATAACAAAATCTCTGTGCTGCCAAGATCATTCACATCCCAAGGTCATTTTAAAATGCCCCTATTATGGCTTTTAAATATTCCCTTTCATGCAATGTGTAAAATACATAGCTGTTTGTGAAATGAAAACGTTCGACAAAGTTGTAAATGCATGATAAATAAAGTTATTTCCGCCCAAAAGAAAGAATCGACTCTGAACAAAATGAGGAAATATCAACATACTTTAACAGTAAAACACTATGTAATGTAAACTTATTGGGAAAAACAACTCACCACACTACACTTCGGTTGATTATTTACAGGATTTTTGAGCCATTCCTCAAAATTCTCAACCTCTGTCATGGATGCTAATGGAAACACAACTGGGTTTTCAGGCATTTCCATGTCTTGGCCTGCTGGATTCAATTTGCTCGTCAAGTAGTTTACTTTAGTTAGAAGTTGCTCTTGTTGATGCTTTATTAGTTCCAGCAGGCTTAATATGTGGACTTCTGCAGCTGTAAAAAAAGAAAGAAAAGTATGTAATATATAAATAAATTTCTTTCTGCAACTCATTAAGGCATAATTCACTGACCAGATGAGAAATATATATATATATATATATATATATATATATATATATATATATAAATATAAATGTTTTAATAGACTCCTTAAAGAATTTAATTTAGGATTTTAATCACATATAAACATTGATCAGATAATTCTCTTAAATAGTAAATTTGACAGGACTAAGTATGCATAAAAATAAAAAAGCTGACAAAATAAACTCTATTTGAGTCTTGTATCTAATGACGTATTGCTCACCAGAGCAGGCAATACTGTCTGATCCACATCTCCCCCCCCCGCCAGGTAGGTCTGTAGACCCTGCTTGCAGAAGGGGTTTGCTCCTCTGCTGGTTTCTGTGAACAGTGAGGTGGTGAAATGGGTGGAGGTGGAGAAATGGGTGGAGGTGGAGCAGCTGTGCCGCTACTTAGGATAAAAGGTGGTGGTGCGATAACAGGAGCTGATGGTTGTGTTAAAAGTTTGCCTCTCTTTTTATGAGCATCTTCCTCCTCGCTCTCATCAGAGTCTCCCAAGAAATGACTATAAATTAGGGTGGAAAAAAACAAGCAGTAAACATCTTATTAATAATAATAAATGTAAAGCCTTCCTGTAGCTCAAACAGTAGAGTGTTAATGTAAAATATAAGGGATAATATACGTAGACTAACATCGGCTTTGGCCTTCTTTTTGGCCGAATCTCCTCCTCTTCCTCTTCAGACTGTAGATCTGATGTGTTGCACTTTAGAGATTTCTTCAAGAGTTGTCGTGCCACAAAGTAGTCATCTAAAAATTAAATAGCCTACATGTTAAACTTCAGTAGACCTTCACATTAATAGAGTAAAAAAGAACAGAACTATAGACAACAGAACAATATGAGACAATGTAATTAAAAGGATTTTCTTCCCATATAACATATTGGCAAAATACTTTGATATTTGCTTACAAAAGGCATTTAGATTATTTAAAAAGAAAATAGCATACCACATGATTTAATAACTCTGGCATCATATTTTTTCCAGTCAGGTCCAGGTTCCTCAGAATTTTTCACTGCCCTGTTCACTCTCTCATCATTTTTGTAGTTTGGCCAATAGATAACTCCATCACTGTACCAATTTTGTGGCACCACTGCTACGGTTTTGTTTAGCAGGAACTCAATTAAGTGAAACATCCTTAAACGAGAAGGAAGTAACAAACAGCACCAGATAAATTGAACTTCCTGTTTCAAGAACAGGTCAGTACATCTACCTTGGGTTATTTCACGAAGTGCATGGTGTAATTGCATATGGGTCACTTTTAAATTAAAATGAACTGTCAACTTACTGTTAAGTTGCTTTGAAACAATATGTATTGTATAACGTGCTATATAAACAAACATGACTTTGAACACATTGAACAAGCAACTTACAGTAAAGTAAAGTACTTACAGTTAATTGTTATCCAATTTCAGACTGCAGTGTTTGTGATGATGCATGGTAATGTCATTTTTTGTCATTGTATCTGGTCCTAATTCTACATAAACACCTGTCAATCAAAACTAATGTGCAAGCATCAATTCTTACAGCTAATATTAGAACACAAGAGCTAAAACTATCATCCCCAGAAAAAACTAAGCTAAGAATGAATAATCTGAAAATGCCTTTACCTTTTAACTGGTAATTATAAAAAAAGAAAAACTGATAAGCCTCTTTAACCTTAAAGTTTTAGTTCACCCAATAATGAAAAAAAAAAGAAAGAAAGAATGAGAGCGAGTAAATTATCTTAAAATATTTGTACTTCTTGGGTGAACTAAACCTTTTACCCGATGAGGTAAAACAACACATTTTTGGAGAAGCTCTGAAGCTTTAACACACTTAAGTATATCTGATGTTTCTGAAATAGTATGGATATTCAGATAGTCAGAATTGAATGGGTAAGTGAAGAACAAAGACTTCTCTGAAAATTCTTTGTACACTACGTAGACTCCATCACTGCATTCCACAATGTTATGTATCATGCAAATCTCGTTTCCAATGACAAAGACATTATTCCCAGTTGAAACTTTAACAGTCCACTTGTCACAGGCCATCTCACCATACTGTGCTTTCACTGACAATCCATCTACAAGTGGCCCAACAAAGTGCTGTTTTTTAAAAGAGGCACCATTTAAAGGAGTGTCAGTAATTCTCATCTCAGACAATCGACGAATAATTTGGGCAAGGGGAAAGTCTGGTTTTCTGACAAGCCTTTTTAGTTTGTGTAGGTAACTTTCATAGGGAAATGCAGAAAATGAGTCAAGACAACCATGTTGTTGTACTTCATCTGCTAGATGGACCAAAGCATGTACATTATAAACAAGTTGATCTTTGCCATATATTTCCCCAAAGTGTGAAACAAAAGATCTAAGCAAGGTGCGAGCATACTGTGTGTGGTTGGATAGTCTAGGACTTACTAAAATAGCAATACCAGAGAAGAGTAGCATGAAATTGTTGTACATATTTCGGTCCAGAAAGGTACTTAATACTACAGGTCCTGTGTACAGCAGAAACTGCCTCAATTCAGTGGCCTTCCAGCGATCTAATTCCCTCAGCGTTCTGGGCTTTCGAGCAAACTCCACAGGAATATAAGGACGCATTTCTACCAGTTTAGCGGACATTCTTTCAGTTATGTTTGCAGGTACTCTGAAATTCAGAGGACCCCGGAGCCAAATTTTCAACAAACGCCTAACCACACCTAAACAAACCAAATGCATATAATCTAGAGGGAATTGTGAAACCATGCCAACACTACTGCCATTAAATGGATGTGGCCCCTCATGATGATGAACCTCATCAATCATGCTTTCAAATGTATCATCTGTCCTTAGAGCATAGTCTGTACATGGGTATGTCATGCGTCTGTTAATGTATTTACCAGGCTGAGAACATTTGTCACAACCATGGTAACCATTATGGTTCTTTGTGTTTTTAACAAAGGACCTGGCTGGTGTATCACAAATGACTGTGTCCAGCTCAAGCTTCAATGTCTTACCCTCTATGTCAAAACCTTTTTCAAGCTGTTGTAACTCAGTTAGAAAATCTTCAAGAAACTCTTTTGCTGAGCTTGGTTTCTTTGATCCACAGAATAAACCGATCACTACTGGTTCTTTCATAGGAACACTCAGTAGTAGTCCAAGAATGGGCCACAGTTGCAGACTAGAGCTCTTGAACAGAGGAAGTCCATCGATGTTAATTTGTAACTTCAAACATAAATTGTCTGCAAGTGTGTGTATGTATTTAGACAGTGTACTTCTAAGTGATGTCAGAATGCCAAAATAGTGGTACTGTCCCCCAGCTCTTTCTATGATAGAGTACTTTGTCTTAGTCCTAAGGAGGGTTCTAGCATCCTTTGGAAGATCAGGATGGCAAATGCGAAGAATGCACAATAGTGCTGTCAAAGCAACCAAAGAAATGCCAAAGTGTATGGCCCAGTTAGAAATGCTGTCAGAGAGTGAAAATGTCTCAGACAGTTCATTATCTGAATGTTCTGAATCAGATGTCTGAATCGGCCTATCACAGCTGCCAACAACGAAACCCTCCTGTATGTCAGCATCTACCTCCATGCCACCTTCCTCCTCACTAAAGACTAGTACAGTTTCAATTTCTGAACAAGTTGGATTGTCTGTACTGTTTTCAAAAAGTTCCCTATCTGTTGTCATTTGAAAGTCAGTCAAATTTGTGCAGTCATCCCTAATTTGTTTAAGTCGTTTATCTACGTCTACATGGGTCCTCCGTCTTAAGGTGGAGCTGGAGACAGGTACAGTTTTTCTATTCATTTTATCTAAAAGAAACGTTACAGAAACACAAAATACAGATTGCAACAGCGAGTTGTGGAAAAATAACTCACTTTTTTCAAAAATAATTATACAGCAGGACTCGACAATAAGTAACCAAACCAGTACAGTGTTAAATGCTGTAGTGGGGACCAGTGACAAAATATCTGGCTAAATTAAGTTGGAAAAGTATTAAATCTTACTTTACTCAGATATTCAGAGATGAAACAGTAGATCAGACTGGTAGCACTTGAACGAACTGTAAGCTGAAACAGAACGAACACACACACACACATGTTGGTGCAACAGCATTCTCCATAGGCGTAATGGTTTTTATACTGTGCAAACTGTATATTCTGTCCCCTTACACTGCCCCTATCCCTAAACCTACCCATCACACACACACACACACACACACACACACACTGCCCCTATCCCTAAACCTACCCATCACACACACACACACTGCCCCTATCCCTAAACCTACCCATCACACACACACACACACACACACTGCCCCTATCCCTAAACCTACCCATCACACACACACTGCCCCTATCCCTAAACCTACCCATCACACACACACTGCCCCTATCCCTAAACCTACCCATCACACACACACACACACACACTGCCCCTATCCCTAAACCTACCCATCACACACACACACTGCCCCTATCCCTAAACCTACCCATCACACACACACACACACACACTGCCCCTATCCCTAAACCTACCCATCACACACACACACTGCCCCTATCCCTAAACCTACCCATCACACACACACACACACACACTGCCCCTATCCCTAAACCTACCCATCACACACACACACTGCCCCTATCCCTAAACCTACCCATCACACACACACACACACTGCCCCTATCCCTAAACCTACCCATCACACACACACACTGCCCCTATCCCTAAACCTACCCATCACACACACACACACACACACACTGCCCCTATCCCTAAACCTACCCATCACACACACACACTGCCCCTATCCCTAAACCTACCCATCACACACACACACACACACTGCCCCTATCCCTAAACCTACCCATCACACACACACACTGCCCCTATCCCTAAACCTACCCATCACACACACACACACACTGCCCCTATCCCTAAACCTACCCATCACAGGAGACATGCTGCATTTTTACATTTTTAATAAAACACTGTTTTTTATGTTTTTTAAGCTATTTGATTTACGAGGACTTTTGACATGTCCTCATAAACCACCCTTAAGTTGTAATACCAATGTGATACACATGTCATTATACACATTTGTGTCCTCAGAAATCACATAAACCAACTCACACAGTCTCTTAATATGATATGAAATAATTATCTGAAGCAACATGGGGAGGTGGTTGAAAATATATTTGTCATGATGTAAACCCAAATGAACTCAAACTAATCAAAAACCAATAACTTACAGTGTCAGTATTTGACAAAATATCTGGCTAAATCAAGTTGGAAAAGTATTAAATCTTACTTTACTCAGATAGTCGGAGATGAAACTCTACTGCAACAGTTAACTTAACGTTAACGTCAGCACTTGAACGAACTGTAAGCTGAAACAGAACACACACGTAACGTTACAGTATTATATATTAATTATGTATATTACATGGGTGGAACTGTCAAAATTAAACAAAAATCTACACAAACTATAACTTACAGTTTTTTACGATCGCTATGACAGTTTTTTCAATACATTTAACAATTTTCCTAAACTCTTAACACACCAACACACCTAAAACACACAATTGTCAAAACGGTTAATTTCATGCTCAAAATCACACATTGTAAACTAAACTCCAAAACTAATTTTCAAAATACAATAATACACTAACACAATACACTATGTCTAACAAAACACTGCAAACATGTTTCAAAATCAAATAATTGTTCAAAACACTAACACATGTTCTCTTCCAACAGGAACATTTAGTCAATCATAACACAATGACAAAAAAAACACTAACATCAGCTGAAATGACAGAAACTGCATTATGTTATGTGTCAGGTCTGCTAATAGACAGTATCTTGTATTGATCATAGATTGTGTTTTGCACTGTAGTTTCTTTTTAAGCCTCTATTTATTTTAGTAAATGCATGCATTTTGTTTCTTTTGCTGCAGAAATTCAATACAAAAAATGAATGACCATCTCAGAGTAGCTTTATGTACAGTTTATGAAAAAAAAAAAAGACAGAGACAGAATTGCTGCAGTAAATACTTTATTTGCAAAAGGACATTACTGCAAGATATACCTCTCCCTTGTCCTGGTCCTTGCCCTTTCTTTCTTTCTTTCTTTCTTTCTTTCTTTCTTTCTTTCTTTCTTTCTTTCTTTCTTTCTTTCTTTCTTTTTTTCTTTCTTTCTTTCTTTCTTTGTGTTGCTCTATATTGCCCTTTTCCACACAAGATCAGCCCAAAGAGTCCTCTTTTAGAACATGGTCATGCGATTGAAAGAAACTCAACACCTGAGTGTGCTTCCTAGATGGGAATCAGCTGTAATTTATATATTTGGATAACTTCAATAAGCTGTTTCTCAGTAGCAATGGAATAAAATACAGGGAATATATTTGTGTTTCAATTCACAATATGAACAGCTGTTCACTTTGACTTTAGCCTATATAAGTTATGTTTAGAACATGATGTTATCTGTTCTGACATACAGTGTGAAAGCATTTGTAAATTTGGCAGTAAAATTACATAGTTTTGGTATTGGTTGAGCTTGTGTGTAAAAGAAGTTCAAGCATTTTAAATTTGTGTTAACTGTATGCATTTTGTGTCAAAGCAACAAGAAATGTGTTAATTGTATAGCCTACAAAGACTGATGTTGTGCTAACCGTGTTAAGAGTTTAGGAAACTTGTTAAATGTATTGAAAAAACTGTCATAGCGATTGTAAAAAACTGTAATAACGTTAGACATTCCGTGAAAAAGGTAACTTTAGGCCTAACATAATTTCTCATCTGATTTTACTGGAAAGGGGAGAAAATATGTGCTCGGTTTGATAAAAAATACGGACAGCTAACGTTAACGTTAATTTAATCACCTCACCTACCAGAGAGAAATAATTCCATCCAAAAACATTTTTACTCAAATCTCCGCCAAATCTAATGACCTAATGACCATTTGCTAATAACTATGGTTTGACACAATCATTCAGAAATAAAATCGTCGGCAACGTTATGTTGTATGAACGGTAATGTTACATGTTAAGTAACTGTACAAATAAAGCATATTTGAACTATTCTTACCGTGTTCCGTATTTGTGACTCCACCACCTGCCGTTGTAGGTTTTTCACAGCGGGATTCAGTGATAATGGCGTCATGGCGACAGTTGAAATAGGCGCGTTTGGTCAGCGGGTCCGCCCAGCGTCTGTAGTGAGCCCGCGAGTTGACAGTGCGCTGTCAGGAGGCGGGGCATATTCTGGGCGGATGACCGAATTGAGTCTGAAAGAACAGCGGACCTAGCGGCTTAAGGGCGGATCCGCCCCGGAGTCTATTGCTATCTGGGCCCTTTTTGAACTGATGAACATATTTCTGACCTAAGAGTTCTTGAACTTTAACTTACTATAATATATACTGATTGACTTCTTGCGATGTTATGTCACGGGGTGACAAATAATCCCCGGAACTAATCCCATCAGAGAAGTGTTCCCGCCGGGACACTTTTAGTGTAACACTGTCCCCAGGCTTGTGTGTGTGTCTGTCGTCATGACAACTAAATGGCAGATTGGCAACAGGTGCGGGGACTTCACTTTGAGTGCCTGATTGAGGTGGCGCCAGTGTTTGGAGAGGATAAAACACAAGAGGAAGAGAAGGCTGTGTGTTCTCCCTCTGCGTTGTGTGGTTGTTTCTTTGTCTTCCCCCGGCGATCTGGTGTGGTTCTCTCCTGTTGGGAAATGTTTGTGGAGTGTTGCAGCTGAAGGACCATCGTGAAAGAAGCGGAGTGTTGCTTGTGGGATCCGAGGGCAGTTTTGAGGAGTGGAATTCGTTGTCTGGACTGGGAAAGAGTGAGATGAGTGATTGACAAATTGAATCTCATAAACGCATGTTTTCTACACTAAATTGGATACTGGTTTGAAGTGCTTGGATCACGTTGTATACATCGCACTGAGTGAAATAGACTGATTCCTTGTCGATCTCTAGCCTCCCCCTCGTCCATTGAAACCAGCGAAGTGAAGCCGCTTGTAGTGGTGAGGAAATTATTCACCGCATCTGTCCCAACTCTGACTATCATCGGCTCTTCAGATCGAGACCTCTGGGTGAGTGTTGGCCTTACTTTGCACTTGAAGAGTGGATTTGTAGTGCTGAAATTGACGTTTCCCATCACGTTGCATGTTTGGAATTGGACTGTCGTGTGTGTGTGGAAGATTTACCTTTTATCGCCGTGCACTCCCCATGTGTTATGCTGGTCTACCGTCCATCATAAGAGTCTAGCAAGATCGATTGCAGTCACCTGTTGGATGTCAGAAGGAAAAGCCCCCGTGTGCACAACACACGTGAGAACTGTTTACCTCTGCTTGACGTTTGTGTGCTGTCTGCTCCAGTGAAAGCCCGGCTCAGCTTGTGACTCTGTCCCCTGCAACACACGTGAGAACTGTTTACCTCTGCTTGAAGTTTATGCTGTCTGTCCCAGTGAGAGCCCTGCTCAGCTTATGACTTTGTCTCCTGCCACCCCTGTGAGAGCTGTTCACCTCTATTCGAAGTGTTGATTCCGTCTGTTCCAGTGAACGTCGCTCAGCTTGTGACTCTGTCCCCTGCAACACACGTGAGAACTGTTTACCTCTGCTTGAAGTTTATGCTGTCTGTCCCAGTGAGAGCCCTGCTCAGCTTATGACTTTGTCTCCTGCCACCCCTGTGAGAGCTGTTCACCTCTATTCGAAGTGTTGATTCCGTCTGTTCCAGTGAACGTCGCTCAGCTTGTGACTTTGTCCCCTGCAACACACGTGAGAACTGTTTACCTCTGCTTGAAGTTTGTGTGCTGTCTGCTCCAGTGAAAGCCCTGCTCAGCTTATGACTCTGTCTCCTACCACCAATGTGAGAGCTGTTCACCTCTATTTGAAGTGTTGATTCCGTCTGTTCCAGTGAACGCCCGCTCAGCTTGTGACTTTGTCCCCTGCAACACACGTGAGAACTGTTTACCTCTGCTTGAAGTTTGAATGCTGTCTGTCCCAGTGAAAGCCCTGTTCAGCTATTGACTCTGTCTCCTGCCACCCATGTGAGAGCTATTCACCTCTATTTGAAGTGTTGATTCTGTCTGTGCCAGCCAAAGCCCCGCTCCGCTTGCGACTTGAGTCTGCTGTAGCCCTGAAACCCACCTGTATGGTGCGAAGTGCCCACCCTTTACAACTCCTGTGAGCCCTGATCCACCTACTCCCCTGCGATACTCACCTGTGATACTCACCTGTTCAGCGAGTTGGCACCAGAGCCAGAATGAAGTAAGCCTGACTCATTTACTTACCTGCGATACCCATCTGTTTAGTACCTACCACTGGGAGTTGGCACCAGTGCCAGAAGGAAGTAAGCCTGACCCCCCACTCACCTGTGATACCCACCTATTCAGTACCTACCACTGCGAGTTGGCACCAGCGCCAGAAGGAAGTGAGCCTGACCCCCCACTTGCCTTGGATTCCTGGGAAGAGGAAGGAAGAGGAATTTTAGATTAGGATTTTCAAATTGTTTTTATATTTAATAAAGCCTGTCATTCTTTTTATTCCTGCCTCCTGCCTCCTCCTTTGACACGCTCCTCAGGGTGATCCTGGTCTAGGGGTGGGTGCAGTCTGGCTTGGCCCACCTCGACCTGTGACAGTTATATTAGCCAGAGAGGAGTCCATAACTGAAAATATTTCTGGTAAAACAGTCCTCGATTTTGAACTTTCTATACATACTCATTGACATTGCCATGCAATATTTCAGATTTGACATATTGAACATATTTCTGACTGAAGCGTGATTGATCTTGAACTCTCTATTAATGATTATAGACTCTTTCAGGTAGTAGTACATCAGCCAGACAATTGTCCATATTTCATTATTGAACATATTTCTGGTCCAAGAGTCCATGAACTTGACCTTTCCATACCAGAATCGACCTACTGAAAATATTACTGGCCAAAGAGTCCTCGATCTTGAACTTTCTACTTATAGACTCCTTCTGATGCTTCATAAGCCCTTTAAAATTCCAAATCTGACCTATTGAACTTATTTCTGGTCAATGGGTCCTCAAAAGGTTTTAAGCGATATAAACTCATAGACTTATTCTGATGTGAAATCAGTAATAAAGAGGCCCCTTTTCTAACTACTGAACATATTTCTGGCCTAAGAGTTCTTGAACTTTCTATACATACTTGTTGACTCCTTTTGAGGTTATGTTAGCCATAAAGAAGTCCATAATTGACCCAAGGAATATATTTCTGGCCAAAGAGTCCTCAATCTTGATTTTTCTATATAGACTCCTCCTGATGCTCCATAAGCCGTATAGAAGTCCATATTGAACTTATTTCTGATCAAAGGGTCCTCAAAAGGTTTTAAGCGATATAAGCTTGCGATCATTCTGATGTTAAATCGGTAATACAGAGGTCCCTTTTTGAACAGATGAACATATTTCTGACTTAAGAGTTCTTGAACTTTAACTTCCATATATACAGATTGACTTCTTGCGATATTATAGTAGCCAGGCAGGCTATAATTTACCCGCTGAAAAAATTTCTGGTAAAACAGTCCTCGATTTTGAACTTTTTATACATGCTCATAGACTCCTTATGATGATTCATCAGCCACACAGCAGCCCATAAATTATCTACTGAACATTTTTCTAGCAAAAGAGTCCTCGATCTTGAACAATCAAAACACACTCATAGACTCTAGAATCTGATGTTTCTTCAGCCATGCAGTATTTCAGATTTGACTTATTGAACATATTTCTGACTGAAGCGTGATTGATCTTGAACTCTCTATTAATGATTATAGACTCTTTCAGGTAGTAGTACATCAGCCAGACAATTGTCCATATTTCACTATTGAACATATTTCTGGTCCAAGAGTCCATGAACTTGAACTTTCCATACCAGAATCGACCTACTGAAAATATTTAGGCCAAAGAGTCCTCGATCTTGAACTTTCTACTTATAGACTCCTTCTGATGCTTCATAAGCTCTTTAAAAGTCCAAATCTGACCTATTGAACTTATTTGTGGTCAATGGGTCCTCAAAAGGTTTTAAGCGATATAAACTCATAGACTTATTCTGATGTTAAATCAGTAATACAGAGGCCCCTTTTTGAACTACTGAACATATTTCTGGCATAAGAGTCAATGAACTTGAACTTTCTATACATACTCGTTGACTCCTTTTGAGGTTATGTCAGCCATAAAGAAGTCCATATGAAGAGTTTGGTTGCAAAACGCGATAAACGCCATTTTTTGACATTTGGATTTTATTATTGGAAATCACTGTTCAGATGTACCTTAACCTATGTGTGAATTGCTGCCATTAATACGATTTAAAAATGTACATTTTAAGGCTACTACAAAATTTATTTTTTCACAAAACGCGATATCCGCCAGCCCAGTTTCTTTACAAAGTGCGATATAGGCGGTTAGGCTGCTGCGCGACCTCAGGCTGTCACGCGAGGAGAGAGTCACCGCCGGTGAAGTGCTCCGAGTTTGCTCAGTGATTTAACGATAATATCTAAACAAAAACATATTTTTAAAAAGAGGATTTAATAGGCTAACTAAGAAACGTTTACCATTTAATTGTTTATACTGTAGGCGAGCTGTCAGTCACGTAGGCTACGTCACTGATCAACAGCTGCCTGTCAGTCAGAGAATCAAAGCTTCAGAGTCAAGCTAACGTTATGGATTTCGATTGGAGCCGGTCATTCCAGCTGCTGTTGGGAGAAAGAGGAAGGCATAATTTAAAGAAAATCATCAAAGGGAGAAGACCAAACGGGCAAGGCATTTGTCACGGGGTGACAAATAATCCCCGGAACTAATCCCATCAGAGAAGTGTTCCCGCCGGGACACTTTTAGTGTAACACTGTCCCCGGGCTTGTGTGTGTGTCTGTCGTCATGACAACTAAATGGCAGATTGGCAACAGGTGCGGGGACTTCACTTTGAGTGCCTGATTGAGGTGGCGCCAGTGTTTGGAGAGGATAAAACACAAGAGGAAGAAAAGGCTGTGTGTTCTCCCTCCGCGTTGTGTGGTTGTTTCTTTGTCTTCCCCCGGCGATCTGGTGTGGTTCTCTCCTGTTGGGAAATGTTTGTGGAGTGTTGCAGCTGAAGGACCATCGTGAAAGAAGAGGAGTGTTGCTTGTGGGATCCGAGGGCAGTTGTGAAGAGTGGAATTCGTCGTCTGGACTGGGAAAGAGTGAGATGAGTGATTGACAAATTGAATCTCATAAACGCATGTTTTCTACACTAAATTGGATACTGGTTTGAAGTGCTTGGATCACGTTGTATACATCGCACTGAGTGAAATAGACTGATTCCTTGTCGATCTCTAGCCTCCCCCTCGGCCATTGAAACCAGCGAAGTGAAGCCGCTTGTAGTGGTGAGGAAATTATTCACCGCATCTGTCCCAACTCTGACTATCATCGGCTCTTCAGATCGAGACCTCTGGGTGAGTGTTGGCCTTACTTTGCACTTGAAGAGTGGATTTGTAGTGCTGAAATTGACGTTTCCCTTCACGTTGCATGTTTGGAATTGGACTGTCGTGTGTGTGTGGAAGATTTACCTTTTATCGCCGTGCACTCCCCATGTGTTATGCTGGTCTACCGTCCATCATAAGAGTCTAGCAAGATCGATTGCAGTCACCTGTTGGATGTCAGAAGGAAAAGCCCCCGTGTGCACACTACACGTGAGAACTGTTTACCTCTGCTTGAAGTTTATGCTGTCTGTCCCAGTGAGAGCCCTACTCAGCTTATGACTTTGTCTCCTGCCACCCCTGTGAGAGCTGTTCACCTCTATTCGAAGTGTTGATTCCGTCTGTTCCAGTGAACGTCGCTCAGCTTGTGACTCTGTCCCCTGCAACACACGTGAGAACTGTTTACCTCTGCTTGAAGTTTATGCTGTCTGTCCCAGTGAGAGCCCTGCTCAGCTATTGACTCTGTCTCCTGCCACCCCTGTGAGAGCTGTTCACCTCTATTCGAAGTGTTGATTCCGTCTGTTCCAGTGAACGTCGCTCAGCTTGTGACTTTGTCCCCTGCAACACACGTGAGAACTGTTTACCTCTGCTTGAAGTTTGTGTGCTGTCTGCTCCAGTGAAAGCCCTGCTCAGCTTATGACTCTGTCTCCTACCACCAATGTGAGAGCTGTTCACCTCTATTTGAAGTGTTGATTCCGTCTGTTCCAGCGAACGTCGCTCAGCTTGTGACTTTGTCCCCTGCAACACACGTGAGAACTGTTTACCTCTGCTTGAAGTTTGTGTGCTGTCTGCCCCAGTGAAAGCCCTGCTCAGCTTATGACTCTGTCTCCTACCACCAACGTGAGAGCTGTTCACCTCTATTTGAAGCGTTGACTCCGTCTGTTCCAGTGAACGCCCGGTCAGCTTGTGACTTTGTCCCCTGCAACACACGTGAGAACTGTTTACCTCTGCTTGAAGTTTGAATGCTGTCTGTCCCAGTGAAAGCCCTGTTCAGCTATTGACTCTGTCTCCTGCCACCCATGTGAGAGCTATTCACCTCTATTTGAAGTGTTGATTCTGTCTGTGCCAGCCAAAGCCCCGCTCCGCTTGCGACTTGAGTCTGCTGTAGCCCTGAAACCCACCTGTATGGTGCGAAGTGCCCACACTTTACAACTCCTGTGAGCCCTGATCCACCTACTCCCCTGCGATACTCACCTGTGATACTCACCTGTTCAGCGAGTTGGCACCAGAGCCAGAATGAAGTAAGCCTGACTCATTTACTTACCTGCGATACCCACCTGTTTAGTACCTACCACTGGGAGTTGGCACCAGTGCCAGAAGGAAGGAAGCCTGACCCCCCATTCACCTGTGATACCCACCTGTTCAGTATCTACCACTGTGAGTTGGCACCAGCGCCAGAAGGAAGTAAGCTTGACTCAATTACTCACCTGCGACACCCACCTGTTCAGTACCTACCACTGCGAGTTGGCACCAGCGCCAGAAGGAAGTGGGCCTGACCCCCCACTTGCCTTGGATTCCTGGGAAGAGGAAGGAAGAGGAATTTTAGATTAGGATTTTCAAATTGTTTTTATATTTAATAAAGCCTGTCATTCTTTTTATTCCTGCCTCCTGCCTCCTCCTTTGACACGCTCCTCAGGGTGATCCTGGTCAAGGGGTGGGTGCAGTCTGGCTTGGCCCACCTCGACCTGTGACACATTCAGGGGAGGGAAAACATCCAAAGATTAATTGTGGTCATCGTGCGACACACACACGCACGCACGCGCGCACGCACACACAAAACATTGATTCACTAGCTTTTCTTAATGGCATTACAGTAGTAGAATATAGCCTAAGGTGGATATATAGCGTTTTGCAAAAAAAAAAAAAAAAAATTATGTTGTGTAGCCTATGTTCTGGCCAAAACTAACTCAGAATCTTATTATTATTAATCAATCTTTGTATATACTATTCCATATATTTATGATGTATTGTTTTTTTAACCAATTTAAGATGTTTGACAATGTTAAGATAAATAGGTTGCATTTTGGCATGGTTTTTGACTTATTTATGGACATAAAATTAAATAAAAAATATCCTGGATTTGAAGAATATTGTGTCCCTGGCCTTCACTGAGCTCAAGTGATAGTTTAATGTACAAAAAATTGTGAATGAACTTGACTGTTGATGTCTTAAATAATAATGTCAAATAACCAATATTTCTCAAAATGGATATATCTCATTTTGCAACGAAACTCTTCATATTTGACCCAAGGAATATATTTCTGGTCCAAGAGTCCATGAACTTGAACTTTCCATACCAGAATCGACCTACTGAAAATATTATTGGACAAAGAGATCTTGAACTTGAACTTTCTATACATACTCGTTGACTCCTTTTAAGGTTATGTCACACATAAAGAAGTCCATAATTGACCCAAGGAATATATTTCTGGCCAAAGAGTCCTCAATCTTGAACTTTCTATATAGACTCCTCCTGATGCTCCATAAGCCGTATAGAAGTTCATATCTGACCTATTGAACTTATTTCTGGTCAAAGGGCCCTCAAAAGGTTTTAAGCGATATACACTTGCGATCAATTTGATGTTAAATCGGTACTACAGAGGTCCCTTTTTGAACAGATGAACATATTTCTGACTTAAGAGTTCTTGAACTTTAACTTCCATATATCCAGATTGACTTCTTGCGATGTTATAGTAGCAAGACAGGCTATAATTGACCCGCTGAAAATATTTCTGGTAAAACAGTTCTCGATTTTGAACTTTTTATACATGCTCATAGACTCCTTATGATGATTCATCAGCCACACAGCAGCCCATAAATTACCTACTGAACATTTTTCTGGCAAAAGAGTCCTTGATCTTGAACAATCAAAACACACTCATAGACTCTAGATTCTGATGTTTCTTCAGCCATGCAGTATTTCAGATTTGACTTATAGAATATCTTTTGCCTTTTAACCATGATAGGAAAGTATGAAAAAAAAAAAAAAAAAAAAAACGATGAAACGATGACCCGGGACCTGTCGTCAAAATCCCAAAAGTATGAGAAAAAAAAAAAAAAAACATGACCCGGGACTTGAACTCAATTTCTTTGTGGATGGAGCTTAACTGCCATCAGTTTAAAGAATATGTTTTGCCTTTTAACCATGATAGGAAAGTATGAAAAAAAAAAAAAAAACGATGACCCGGGACCTTTCGTCAAAATCCCAAAAGTATGACAAAAAAACTAAAAAAAACATGACTCGGGACTTGAACTCAATTTCTTTGTGGATGGAGCTTAACTGCCATCAGTTTAAAGAATATCTTTTGCCTTTTAACCATGATAGGAAAGTATTAAAAAAAAAAAAACGATGACCCGGGACTTGAACTCAATTTTTTTGTGGATGGAGCTTAACTGCCATCAGTTTAAAGAATATATTTTGCCTTTTAACCATGATAGGAAAGTATGAAAAAAAAAACAAAAAAAAAAAAAACGATGACCCGGGACTTGAACTCAATTTCTTTGTGGATGGAGCTTAACTGCCATCAGTTTAAAGAATATATTTTGCCTTTTAACAATGATAGGAAAGTAAAAAAAAAAAAAAAAAAAAGATGACCCGGGACCTGTCGTCAAAATCCCAAAAGTATGAAAAAACAAAAAAACAAAAAAAAAACATGACCCGGGACTTGAACTCAATTTCTTTGTGGATGGAGCTTAACTGCCATCAGTTTAAAGAATATCTTTTGCCTTTTAACCATGATAGGAAAGTATAAAAAAAAAAAAAAACGATGACCCGGGACTTGAACTCAATTTCTTTGTGGATGGAGCTTAACTGCCATCAGTTTAAATAATATATTTTGCCTTTTAACAATGATAGGAAAGTATGAAAAAAAAAAAAAAACGATGACCCGGGACCTGTCGTCAAAATCCCAAAAGTATAAAAAAAATAAAAATAAAAAAAAACATGACCCGGGACTTGAACTCAATTTCTTTTTGGATGGAGCTTAACTGCCATCAGTTTAAAGAATATCTTTTGCCTTTTAACCATGATAGGAAAGTATGAAAAAAAAAACAACAACGATGACCCGGGACCTGTCGTCAAAATCCCAAAAGTATGAAAAAGAAAAAACCATGACCCGGGACTTGAACTCAATTTCTTTTTGGATGGAGCTTAACTGCCATCAGTTTAAAGAATATCTTTTGCCTTTTAACCATGATAGGAAAGTATGAAAAAAAACGATGACCCGGGACCTGTCGTCAAAATCCCAAAAGTATGAAAAAACAAAAAAACAAAAAAAAACATGACCCGGGACTTGAACTCAATTTTTTTGTGGATGGAGCTTAACTGCCATCAGTTTAAAGAATATCTTTTGCCTTTTAACAATGATAGGAAAGTATGAAAAAAAACAAAAAACGATGACCCGGGACCTGTCGTCAAAATCCCAAAACTATGAAAAAAAAAAAAAAAAAAACATGACCGGGACTTGAGCTCAATTTCTTTGTGGATGGAGCTTAACTGCCATCAGTTTAAATAATATCTTTTGCCTTTTAAACATGATAGGAAAGTATGAAAAAAAAAAAAAAAACGATGACCCGGGACCTGTCGTCAAAATCCCAAAAGTATGAAAAAACAAAAAAACAAAAAAAAACATGACCCGGGACTTGAACTCAATTTCTTTGTGGATGGAGCTTAACTGCCATCAGTTTAAAGAATATCTTTTGCCTTTTAAGCATGATAGGAAAGTATAAAAAAAAAAAAAAACGATGACCCGGGACTTGAACTCAATTTTTTTGTGGATGGAGCTTAACTGCCATCAATTTAAAGAATATCTTTTGCCTTTTAACCATGATAGGAAAGTATGAAAAAAAAAGAAAAAAAGAAAAAAAAACGATGACCCGGGACTTGAACTCAATTTCTTTGTGGATGGAGCTTAACTGCCATCAGTTTAAATAATATATTTTGCCTTTTAACAATGATAGGAAAGTATGAAAAAAAAAAAAAAACGATGACCCGTGACCTGTCGTCAAAATCCCAAAAGTATAAAAAAAAATAAATAAAAAAAAACATGACCCGGGACTTGAACTCAATTTCTTTTTGGATGGAGCTTAACTGCCATCAGTTTAAAGAATATCTTTTGCCTTTTAACCATGATAGGAAAGTATAAAAAAAAAAAAAAAACGATGACCCGGGACCTGTCGTCAAAATCCCAAAAGTATAAAAAAAAAAAAAAAAAAAAACATGACCCGGGACTTGAACTCAATTTTTATGTGGATGGAGCTTAACTGCCATCAGTTTAAAGAATATATTTTGCCTTTAAACCATGATAGGAAAGTATTAAAAAAAACAAAAAACGATGACCCGGGACCTGTCGTCAAAATCCCAAAAGTATGAGAAAAAAAACAAAAAAAAACATGACCGGGACTTGAACTCAATTTCTTTTTGGATGGAGCTTAACTGCCATCAGTTTAAAGATTATCTTTTGCCTTTTAACAATGATAGGAAAGTATGAAAAAAAAAAAAAAAAAAAAAAAAACGATGACCCGGGACCTGTCGTCAAAATCCCAAAAGTATGAGAAAAAAATTAAAAAAAACATGACCCGGGACCTGTCGTCAAAATCCCAAAAGTATGAGAAAAAAAAAAAAAAAAAAATGACCCGGGACCTGTCGTCAAAATCCCAAAAGTATGAAAAAAACAAAAACATGACCCGGGACTTGAACTCAATTTTTTTGTGGATGGAGCTTAACTGCCATCAGTTTAAAGATTATCTTTTGCCTTTTAACAATGATAGGAAAGTATGAAAAAAAAAAAAAAAAAAAAAAAAAAACGATGACCCGGGACCTGTCGTCAAAATCCCAAAAGTATGAAAAAAAAAAAAACATGACCCGGGACTTGAACTCAATTTTTTTGTGGATGGAGCTTAACTGCCATCAGTTTAAAGAATATCTTTTGCCTTTTAACCATGATAGGAAAGTAATAAAAAAAAAAAAAAAACGATGACCCGGGACCTGTCGTCAAAATCCCAAAAGTATGAAAAAAAAAAAAACATGACCCGGGACTTGAACTCAATTTCTTTGTGGATGGAGCTTAACTGCCATCAGTTTAAAGAATATCTTTTGCCTTTTAACCATGATAGGAAAGTATGAAAAAAAAAAAAAAAACGATGACCCGGGACCTGTCGTCAAAATCCCAAAAGTATGAAAAAAAAAAAAACATGACCCGGGACTTGAACTCAATTTCTTTGTGGATGGAGCTTAACTGCCATCAGTTTAAAGAATATCTTTTGCCTTTTAACCATGATAGGAAAGTATGAAAAAAAAAAAAAAAACGATGACCCGGGACCTGTCGTCAAAATCCCAAAAGTATGAAAAAAAAAAAAAAAAAAAACATGACCCGGGACTTGAACTCAATTTCTTTGTGGATGGAGCTTAACTGCCATCAGTTTAAAGAATATCTTTTGCCTTTTAACCATGATAGGAAAGTATAAAAAAAAAAAAAAACGATGACCCGGGACTTGAACTCAATTTTTTTGTGGATGGAGCTTAACTGCCATCAGTTTAAAGAATATCTTTTGCCTTTTAACAATGATAGGAAAGTATGAAAAAAAAAAAAAAAAAACGATGACCCGGGACCTGTCGTCAAAATCCCAAAAGTATGAAAAAAAAAAAAAAAAAAACATGACCCGGGACCTGTCGTCAAAATCCCAAAAGTATGAAAAAAAAGAAAAAAAAGAAACATGACCCGGGACTTGAACTCAATTTTTTTGTGGATGGAGCTTAACTGCCATCAGTTTAAAGAATATATTTTGCCTTTTAACCATGATAGGAAAGTATGAAAAAAAACGATGACCCGGGACCTGTCGTCAAAATCCCAAAAGTATGAAAAAACAAAAAAACAAAAAAAAACATGACCCGGGACTTGAACTCAATTTTTTTGTGGATGGAGCTTAACTGCCATCAGTTTAAAGAATATCTTTTGCCTTTTAACCATGATAGGAAAGTATGAAAAAAAAAAAAAAAGATGACCCGGGACCTGTCGTCAAAATCCCAAAAGTATGAGAAAAAAAACAAAAAAAAACATGACCGGGACTTGAACTCAATTTCTTTTTGGATGGAGCTTAACTGCCATCAGTTTAAAGAATATCTTTTGCCTTTTAACCATGATAGGAAAGTATGAAAAAAAACGATGACCCGGGACCTGTCGTCAAAATCCCAAAAGTATGAAAAAACAAAAAAACAAAAAAAAACATGACCCGGGACTTGAACTCAATTTTTTTGTGGATGGAGCTTAACTGCCATCAGTTTAAAGAATATCTTTTGCCTTTTAACAATGATAGGAAAGTATGAAAAAAAACAAAAAACGATGACCCGTGACCTGTCGTCAAAATCCCAAAACTATGAAAAAAAAAAAAAAAAAAACATGACCGGGACTTGAGCTCAATTTCTTTGTGGATGGAGCTTAACTGCCATCAGTTTAAATAATATCTTTTGCCTTTTAACCATGATAGGAAAGTATGAAAAAAAAAAAAAAAACGATGACCCGGGACCTGTCGTCAAAATCCCAAAAGTATGAAAAAACAAAAAAACAAAAAAAAACATGACCCGGGACTTGAACTCAATTTCTTTGTGGATGGAGCTTAACTGCCATCAGTTTAAAGAATATCTTTTGCCTTTTAAGCATGATAGGAAAGTATAAAAAAAAAAAAAAACGATGACCCGGGACTTGAACTCAATTTTTTTGTGGATGGAGCTTAACTGCCATCAGTTTAAAGAATATCTTTTGCCTTTTAACCATGATAGGAAAGTATGAAAAAAAAAAGAAAAAAAGAAAAAAAAACGATGACCCGGGACTTGAACTCAATTTCTTTGTGGATGGAGCTTAACTGCCATCAGTTTAAATAATATATTTTGCCTTTTAACAATGATAGGAAAGTATGAAAAAAAAAAAAAAACGATGACCCGTGACCTGTCGTCAAAATCCCAAAAGTATAAAAAAAAAAAAAAAAAAAAAAACATGACCCGGGACTTGAACTCAATTTATTTTTGGATGGAGCTTAACTGCCATCAGTTTAAAGAATATCTTTTGCCTTTTAACCATGATAGGAAAGTATGAAAAAATCTAATTAAAAAAAACGATGACCCGGGACCTGTCGTCAAAATCCCAAAAGTATGAAAAAACAAAAAAACAATAAAAAACATGACCCGGGACTTGAACTCAATTTCTTTGTGGATGGAGCTTAACTGCCATCAGTTTAAAGAATATATTTTGCCTTTTAACAATGATAGGAAAGTATAAAAAAAAAAAAAAAACGATGACCCGGGACCTGTCGTCAAAATCCCAAAAGTATGAGAAAAAAAAAAAAAAAAAACATGACCCGGGACTTGAACTCAATTTTTTTGTGGATGGAGCTTAACTGCCATCAGTTTAAAGAATATCTTTTGCCTTTTAACCATGATAGGAAAGTATGAAAAAAAAAAAAAAAAAAACGATGACCCGGGACCTGTCGTCAAAATACCAAAAGTATGAAAAAAAAAAAAAAAAAAAACATGACCCGGGACTTGAACTCAATTTTTATGTGGATGGAGCTTAACTGCCATCAGTTTAAAGAATATATTTTGCCTTTAAACCATGATAGGAAAGTATTAAAAAAAACAAAAAACGATGACCCGGGACCTGTCGTCAAAATCCCAAAAGTATGAGAAAAAAAACAAAAAAAAACATGACCGGGACTTGAACTCAATTTCTTTTTGGATGGAGCTTAACTGCCATCAGTTTAAAGATTATCTTTTGCCTTTTAACAATGATAGGAAAGTATGAAAAAAAAAAAAAAAAAAAAAAAAACGATGACCCGGGACCTGTCGTCAAAATCCCAAAAGTATGAGAAAAAAATAAAAAAAAACATGACCCGGGACCTGTCGTCAAAATCCCAAAAGTATGACACAAAAAAAAAAAAAAAAATGACCCGGGACCTGTCGTCAAAATCCCAAAAGTATGAAAAAAACAAAAACATGACCCGGGACTTGAACTCAATTTTTTTGTGGATGGAGCTTAACTGCCATCAGTTTAAAGATTATCTTTTGCCTTTTAACAATGATAGGAAAGTATGAAAAAAAAAAAAAAAAAAAAAAAAACGATGACCCGGGACCTGTCGTCAAAATCCCAAAAGTATGAAAAAAAAAAAAACATGACCCGGGACTTGAACTCAATTTCTTTGTGGATGGAGCTTAACTGCCATCAGTTTAAAGAATATCTTTTGCCTTTTAACCATGATAGGAAAGTATGAAAAAAAAAAAAAAACGATGACCCGGGACCTGTCGTCAAAATCCCAAAAGTATGAAAAAAAAAACAAAAAAAAACATGACCCGGGACTTGAACTCAATTTCTTTGTGGATGGAGCTTAACTGCCATCAGTTTAAAGAATATCTTTTGCCTTTTAACCATGATAGGAAAGTATATAAAAAAAAAAAAACGATGACCCGGGACTTGAACTCAATTTTTTTGTGGATGGAGCTTAACTGCCATCAGTTTAAAGAATATATTTTGCCTTTTAACCATGATAGGAAAGTATGAAAAAAAAAAAAAAAAAAAAAAAAAAACGATGACCCGGGACTTGAACTCAATTTCTTTGTGGATGGAGCTTAACTGCCATCAGTTTAAAGAATATATTTTGCCTTTTAACAATGATAGGAAAGTATAAAAAAAAAAAAAAAACGATGACCCGGGACCTGTCGTCAAAATCCCAAAAGTATGAAAAAACAAAAAAACAAAAAAAAACATGACCCGGGACTTGAACTCAATTTCTTTGTGGATGGAGCTTAACTGCCATCAGTTTAAAGAATATATTTTGCCTTTTAACCATGATAGGAAAGTATGAAAAAAAAAAAAAAAAAACGATGACCCGGGACCTGTCGTCAAAATCCCAAAAGTATGAAAAAAAAAAAAAAAAAAAAAAAACATGACCCGGGACTTGAACTCAATTTTTTTGTGGATGGAGCTTAACTGCCATCAGTTTAAAGAATATATTTTGCCTTTTAACAATGATAGGAAAGTATAAAAAAATAAAAAAAACGATGACTTGAACTCAATTTTTTTGTGGATGGAGCTTAACTGCCATCAGTTTAAAGATTATCTTTTGCCTTTTAACAATGATAGGAAAGTATGAAAAAAAAAAAAAAAAAAAAAAACGATGACCCGGGACCTGTCGTCAAAATCTCAAAAGTATGAAAAAAAAAAAAAAAAAACCATGACCCGGGACCTGTCGTCAAAATCCCAAAAGTATGAAAAAAAAAAAAACATGACCCGGGACTTGAACTCAATTTTTTTGTGGATGGAGCTTAACTGCCATCAGTTTAAAGAATATCTTTTGCCTTTTAACCATGATAGGAAAGTATGAAAAAAAAAAAAAAAACGATGACCCGGGACCTGTCGTCAAAATCCCAAAAGTATGAAAAAAAAAAAAAAAAAAAACATGACCCGGGACTTGAACTCAATTTCTTTGTGGATGGAGCTTAACTGCCATCAGTTTAAAGAATATCTTTTGCCTTTTAACCATGATAGGAAAGTATAAAAAAAAAAAAAACGATGACCCGGGACTTGAACTCAATTTTTTTGTGGATGGAGCTTAACTGCCATCAGTTTAAAGAATATCTTTTGCCTTTTAACCATGATAGGAAAGTATGAAAAAAAAAAAAAAAAAAAAACGATGACCCGGGACTTGAACTCAATTTCTTTGTGGATGGAGCTTAACTGCCATCAGTTTAAAGAATATATTTTGCCTTTTAACAATGATAGGAAAGTATATAAAAAAAAAAAAACGATGACCCGGGACCTGTCGTCAAAATCCCAAAAGTATGAAAAAACAAAAAAACAAAAAAAAAACATGACCCGGGACTTGAACTCAATTTCTTTGTGGATGGAGCTTAACTGCCATCAGTTTAAAGAATATATTTTGCCTTTTAACAATGATAGGAAAGTATAAAAAAAAAAAAAAAAACGATGAACCGGGACTTGAACTCAATTTTTTTGTGGATGGAGCTTAACTGCCATCAGTTTAAAGAATATATTTTGCCTTTTTACAATGATAGGAAAGTATATAAAAAAAAAAAAAACGATGACCCGGGACCTGTCGTCAAAATCCCAAAAGTATGAAAAAACAAAAAAACAAAAAAAAACATGACCCGGGACTTGAACTCAATTTTTTTGTGGATGGAGCTTAACTGCCATCAGTTTAAAGAATATCTTTTGCCTTTTAACCATGATAGGAAAGTATGAAAAAAAAAAAAAAAGATGACCCGGGACCTGTCGTCAAAATCCCAAAAGTATGAGAAAAAAAACAAAAAAAAACATGACCGGGACTTGAACTCAATTTCTTTTTGGATGGAGCTTAACTGCCATCAGTTTAAAGAATATCTTTTGCCTTTTAACCATGATAGGAAAGTATGAAAAAAAACGATGACCCGGGACCTGTCGTCAAAATCCCAAAAGTATGAAAAAACAAAAAAACAAAAAAAAACATGACCCGGGACTTGAACTCAATTTCTTTGTGGATGGAGCTTAACTGCCATCAGTTTAAAGAATATCTTTTGCCTTTTAACCATGATAGGAAAGTATGGAAAAAAAAAAAAAAACGATGACCCGGGACCTGTCGTCAAAATCCCAAAAGTATGAAAAAAAAAAAAACCATGACCCGGGACTTGAACTAAATTTTTTTTGTGGATGGAGCTTAACTGCCATCAGTTTAAAGAATATCTTTTGCCTTTTAACCATGATAGGAAAGTATAAAAAAAAAAAAAAAAACATGACCCGGGACCTGTCGTCAAAATCCCAAAACTATGAAAAAAAAAAAAAAAAAAAACATGACCGGGACTTGAACTCAATTTCTTTGTGGATGGAGCTTAACTGCCATCAGTTTAAAGAATATCTTTTGCCTTTTAACCATGATAGGAAAGTATGAAAAAAAAAAAAAAAACGATGACCCGGGACCTGTCGTCAAAATCCCAAAAGTATGAAAAAAACAAAAACATGACCCGGGACTTGAACTAAATTTTTTTGTGGATGGAGCTTAACTGCCATCAGTTTAAAGATTATCTTTTGCCTTTTAACAATGATAGGAAAGTATGAAAAAAAAAAAAAAAAAAAAAAAAAACGATGACCGGGACTTGAGCTCAATTTCTTTGTGGATGGAGCTTAACTGCCATCAGTTTAAAGAATATCTTTTGCCTTTTAACCATGATAGGAAAGTATGAAAAAAAAACAAAAAAAAACGATGACCCGGGACCTGTCGTCAAAATCCCAAAAGTATGAAAAAACAAAAAAACAAAAAAAAACATGACCCGGGACTTGAACTCAATTTCTTTGTGGATGGAGCTTAACTGCCATCAGTTTAAAGAATATCTTTTGCCTTTTAACCATGATAGGAAAGTATATAAAAAAAAAAAAAACGATGACCCGGGACCTGTCGTCAAAATCCCAAAACTATGAAAAAAAAAAAAAAAAAAAACATGACCGGGACTTGAGCTCAATTTCTTTGTGGATGGAGCTTAACTGCCATCAGTTTAAAGAATATCTTTTGCCTTTTAACCATGATAGGAAAGTATAAAAAAAAAAAAAACGATGACCCGGGACTTGAACTCAATTTTTTTGTGGATGGAGCTTAACTGCCATCAGTTTAAAGAATATCTTTTGCCTTTTAACCATGATAGGAAAGTATGAAAAAAAAAAAAAAAAAAAAAACGATGACCCGGGACTTGAACTCAATTTCTTTGTGGATGGAGCTTAACTGCCATCAGTTTAAAGAATATATTTTGCCTTTTAACAATGATAGGAAAGTATATAAAAAAAAAAAAACGATGACCCGGGACCTGTCGTCAAAATCCCAAAAGTATGAAAAAACAAAAAAACAAAAAAAAAACATGACCCGGGACTTGAACTCAATTTCTTTGTGGATGGAGCTTAACTGCCATCAGTTTAAAGAATATATTTTGCCTTTTAACAATGATAGGAAAGTATAAAAAAAAAAAAAAAACGATGAACCGGGACTTGAACTTAATTTTTTTGTGGATGGAGCTTAACTGCCATCAGTTTAAAGAATATATTTTGCCTTTTTACAATGATAGGAAAGTATAAAAAAAAAAAAAAAACGATGACCCGGGACCTGTCGTCAAAATCCCAAAAGTATGAAAAAACAAAAAAACAAAAAAAAACATGACCCGGGACTTGAACTCAATTTCTTTGTGGATGGAGCTTAACTGCCATCAGTTTAAAGAATATCTTTTGCCTTTTAACCATGATAGGAAAGTATGGAAAAAAAAAAAAAAACGATGACCCGGGACCTGTCGTCAAAATCCCAAAACTATGAAAGAAAAAAAAAAAAAAACATGACCGGGACTTGAGCTCAATTTCTTTGTGGATGGAGCTTAACTGCCATCAGTTTAAAGAATATCTTTTGCCTTTTAACCATGATAGGAAAGTATGAAAAAAAAAAAAAAAACGATGACCCGGGACCTGTCGTCAAAATCCCAAAAGTATGAAAAAAACAAAAACATGACCCGGGACTTGAACTAAATTTTTTTGTGGATGGAGCTTAACTGCCATCAGTTTAAAGATTATCTTTTGCCTTTTAACAATGATAGGAAAGTATGAAAAAAAAAAAAAAAAAAAAAAAAAACGATGACCCGGGACCTGTCGTCAAAATCCCAAAAGTATGAAAAAAAAAAACCATGACCCGGGACTTGAACTAAATTTTTTTTGTGGATGGAGCTTAACTGCCATCAGTTTAAAGAATATCTTTTGCCTTTTAACCATGATAGGAAAGTATAAAAAAAAAAAAAAAACGATGACCCGGGACCTGTCGTCAAAATCCCAAAACTATGAAAAAAAAAAAAAAAAAAAACATGACCGGGACTTGAGCTCAATTTCTTTGTGGATGGAGCTTAACTGCCATCAGTTTAAAGAATATCTTTTGCCTTTTAACCATGATAGGAAAGTATGAAAAAAAAACAAAAAAAAACGATGACCCGGGACCTGTCGTCAAAATCCCAAAAGTATGAAAAAACAAAAAAACAAAAAAAAACATGACCCGGGACTTGAACTCAATTTCTTTGTGGATGGAGCTTAACTGCCATCAGTTTAAAGAATATCTTTTGCCTTTTAACCATGATAGGAAAGTATAAAAAAAAAAAAAACGATGACCCGGGACTTGAACTCAATTTTTTTGTGGATGGAGCTTAACTGCCATCAGTTTAAAGAATATCTTTTGCCTTTTAACCATGATAGGAAAGTATGAAAAAAAAAAAAAAAAAAAAAAAAAACGATGACCCGGGACTTGAACTCAATTTCTTTGTGGATGGAGCTTAACTGCCATCAGTTTAAAGAATATATTTTGCCTTTTAACAATGATAGGAAAGTATATAAAAAAAAAAAAAACGATGACCCGGGACCTGTCGTCAAAATCCCAAAAGTATGAAAAAACTAAAAAACAAAAAAAAAACATGACCCGGGACTTGAACTCAATTTCTTTGTGGATGGAGCTTAACTGCCATCAGTTTAAAGAATATATTTTGCCTTTTAACAATGATAGGAAAGTATAAAAAAAAAAAAAAAACGATGACCCGGGACTTGAACTCAATTTTTTTGTGGATGGAGCTTAACTGCCATCAGTTTAAAGAATATCTTTTGCCTTTTAACCATGATAGGAAAGTATGAAAAAAAAAAAAAAAACCGATGACCCGGAACCTGTCGTCAAAATCCCAAAAGTATGAAAAAACAAAAAAACAAAAAAAAAACATGACCCGGGACTTGAACTCAATTTCTTTGTGGATGGAGCTTAACTGCCATCAGTTTAAAGAATATATTTTGCCTTTTAACAATGATAGGAAAGTATAAAAAAATAAAAAAAACGATGACTTGAACTCAATTTTTTTGTGGATGGAGCTTAACTGCCATCAGTTTAAAGATTATCTTTTGCCTTTTAACAATGATAGGAAAGTATGAAAAAAAAAAAAAAAAAAAAAAACGATGACCCGGGACCTGTCGTCAAAATCCCAAAAGTATGAGAAAAAAAAAAAAAAAAACATGACCCGGGACCTGTCGTCAAAATCCCAAAAGTATGAAAAAAAAAAAAACATGACCCGGGACTTGAACTCAATTTTTTTGTGGATGGAGCTTAACTGCCATCAGTTTAAAGAATATCTTTTGCCTTTTAACCATGATAGGAAAGTATGAAAAAAAAAAAAAAAACGATGACCCGGGACCTGTCGTCAAAATCCCAAAAGTATGAAAAAAAAAAAAAAAAAAACATGACCCGGGACTTGAACTCAATTTCTTTGTGGATGGAGCTTAACTGCCATCAGTTTAAAGAATATCTTTTGCCTTTTAACCATGATAGGAAAGTATGAAAAAAATAAAAAAAACGATGACCCGGGACCTGTCGTCAAAATCCCAAAAGTATGAAAAAAAAAGAAAAAAAAAACGATGACCCGGGACTTGAACTCAATTTCTTTGTGGATGGAGCTTAACTGCCATCAGTTTAAAGAATATATTTTGCCTTTTAACAATGATAGGAAAGTATAAAAAAAAAAAAAAAACGATGACCCGGGACCTGTCGTCAAAATCGTCTCCGGTTACTTTCGTAACCTCGGTTCCCTGAAAGGCAAGGAACGAGACATTACGGATGTCGTATATGGGAACTCCTCTCCTCCTTCACTTCCGCTGAAATCTTATATGGGAACTCCTCTCCTCCTTCACTTCCGCTGAAATCTTATAGGCTAACTCCAGCAAGCTGGCCAATTGACGCAAATATGCAAATACTGAAACACCGTTGCAGATATAATGCAAGTGCAGCGTCAATTACATCAGAATCGAACAAACGCTAAAATCAATAGCGAACACGGCGGCGAGCGTAATGTCTCGTTCCTTGCCTTTCAGGGAACCGAGGTTACGAAAGTAACCGGAGACGTTCCCTATCAAGGCTACGGAACTTCGACATTACGGATGTCGTATATGGGAACTGTATAAAATCCCGCCGTGGTAGCACAGCGACCACTACAACAGAAACAACAGAACCCAATACAAAGACCGCCCCCCCAGTATGCGAGCATCCGATAGGCCGAGATTGACCAATAGCGAATCTCCAACCTCTGATTGGTCCAAAGAGACCAATCACAAGCTCACAAAACACTGCCGGAATTTGCATATCCCGAGCAATTTAAACTGGGGGAAGTTTGCACTGTGTCGAGCAACAGGGCAACAACAGTAATCAACGAGATCAACGCATAGCGGTGACAACTGCAAAACATACACAATAGCACATAGAACAACTCATGAGCAAAACGCAGAGCAGCTCATCTAATGCTATAAAAGAAAAATCAACTCACTGAAAGCACCCGAGACGCTACGGAGGGCAAATCCAACTTGTAAAACCTGGCAAACGTGTTCTGAGAAGACCAGCCAGCTGCAAGGCATAAATCCTGGATAGACATACCCTTAGTCCATGCCCATGAGGAAGCGATCGCCCTGGTAGAATGGGCTTTCACGTTAAGGGGGCATTCCTGCCCCAGGCAATCGTAAGCCAAAACAATAGCGTCCACAATCCAGTGAGCAAGCCTCTGCTTAGAGACCCCCTGTCCTTTGTTGCACCCACCAAAGCACACAAACAGCTGGTCGGATTGTCGAAAAGCGGCCGAGCGAGAAATGTATTCCCGGAGCGCTCTGACTGGGCAAACAGAACCTTGAGCATCCGATCCCTGAGAGGATGAAGGCTCCGCGGACAGGGCAGGCAGTGAAACGATCTGCGCTCTGAACGGGGTATTGAGCGACTTAGGAACGTAACCCGGCCTCGGTCTGAGAGTTACATTACAGTTTCCCGGTCCAAAGCGAATACAATCTTCACTTACAGAGAAAGCCTGTAAATCCCCAACCCGCTTCGCCGAAGCGAGAGCGAGAAGCAGTGCCGTTTTAACCGATAGCTCTTTAATGGCAATCGTGGCTAAGGGCTCGAAAGGCGGTCGTGACAAAGCCTCCAAGACCAAAGCTAAATCCCACGGCGGCACCGAAGGCGGCCGTGCAGGGCATAATCTCCTAGCTCCCTTGAGGAACCGTGTCACCGACGCATGTCTACCGATAGACTGTCCGTCAACAGGGGGGTGAAACGTGGCAATAGCGGCCACATATACCTTCAGAGTGGATGGTAGGCTCCCTTCATCCATCCTGTACTGAAGGAAGCGTAGAATATCCGACACAGAACAGTTCGCTGGGTCTATTCCGATATCCTGACACCATTTTGAGAACACACCCCACTTCAGAGCATACAGGCGTCTGGTGGACGGAGCTCGTGCCTCCGCGATGGTCTTCAAAACCCGCGAGTGCAGCGCGTCCCGCCCGCTCAGCGACCCTGCAGCGGCCACACATGGAGGCTCCACAGCCTGGGGCTGGGATGCCAGATCGTTCCGCTCGCCTGAGACAGAAGGTCCTTCCTGAGCGGGATCTCCCATGGCTGTCCTGCTAGTAACTCTACCAAATCCGCGAACCAGGGCTGATTCGGCCAGTTCGGGGCTACCAGAGTCACCGCCGCCTTCTCCTCCCTGATTTTGCACAACACCCTGGGCAAAATTTTTACCGGAGGAAAAGCATAGAGACAGACTCTCGGCCATCGTGCAGTCAGCGCGTCCATCTCCCGGGGTGAACGGGACAGCGAGAAGAACATCTGACAATGTGCGTTCTCGCTCGTCGCAAAGAGGTCTACCTCCGCTCTGCCGAAATGTTTCCATATCAGCTGAACCGTCCTGGGGTGAAGTCTCCATTCCCCCTGAGGAATCCCGTTCCTCGAGAGCATATCCGCTCCGCGATTTAGAACACCGGGGATGTGAGCTGCTCTCACCGAGAGGAAAAACCGGTCCGCCCACAGCAGAAGGGATTCCGCCTGCTTGAATAGGGCTCTGGAATGTACACCGCCTTGGCGATTTATGTACGAGACTACGGAAGTGTTGTCTGTCCGAATCAACACATGCCGCTGCTCCAGCTGAGACCGAAAGGTTTTGAGAGCTAGAGAGACCGCTTCCAGTTCCAAGCGATTTATGTGCCATTCCATCTGCTTCTCTGACCACTGGCCTGAGGCGGGCTTGCCCAAGCAGACCGCTCCCCATCCGGTGGACGACGCGTCTGTCAGGACCTCCACTCGCCGCGTCACTATGCCCATAGGGACACCTGAGCTGAAGAGATTCGGGTTCTTCCACGGGGCCAGGGCGCGGGCGCATCCGTGGGTGACCATAATGCGCTTGTGGCCGGAATACCACGCACTCGGGGGGACGCGCGCTTTCAGCCAGTGTTGAAGCGGTCTCATATGTAGCAGCCCCAGATGACACACTGAAGAAGCCGCTGCCATCCGTCCCAACAGCCTCTGAAACTCCTTCAGTGGGACGAGCCTGCCAGGTCTGAAGAGACCGAGAGAAGAGCTCAGAGCCTCCGCTCGCTCGGGGGAGAGGCGCGCTCTCATTCTCACCGAATCCAAACATACTCCCAGGAATGTGGTAGTCTGGCTCGGTGTGAGCACACTTTTCTGAACGTTCACCCTCAAACCGAGCATCTCTAAGTGTCGCAGGAGGGTTTCCACATGGCTGACTAGCGTTTCTCTCGACTGAGCGAGAATCAGCCAGTCGTCCAGATAGTTCAAGACGCGCATCCCGTTCGACCTGAGGGGTGAAAGTGCCGCGTCTATACATTTTGAAAATGTCCGGGGAGCGAGAGCTAGTCCAAACGGAAGCACCGTGTATTGGTACACCGAGTTCTCGAACGCAAACCTCAGGAATCGCCTGTGACGCTTTACTATCTGGATGTGAAAGTACGCGTCCTTTAAATCCACTGAAGCGAACCAATCCCCGGGGCGAATTTGCGCCAGGATTTGCTTCAGAGTAGTCATCCTGAAGGCGCGCTTGTGAAGAGCTCTGTTGACAGGTCTCAGATCCAGTATGGGGCGGAGACCTCCTCCCTTCTTTGGCACTACAAAATAGCGACTGTAGAAACCGCTCTCCCGCTCGCTCGGGGGAACCGGTTCTATCGCCCTCTTCTCGAGCAAGTTGCACACTTCCTGCCTTAGCACATGAACATTTTGAGGCAAAGTTAAAGACTGGATTACGCCGCGGAAGCGGGGTGGTCTGCGTTTGAACTGAAGTGTGTACCCGTGCCGAATTATATTTAACACCCACGGCGAAATCTCCGGAATAGCTTCCCACGCTGCCTGAAAAGGACTCAGCGTGGGCTGATCTAAACCTGCGGTCATCGCCGCTGTATGAGGGCTGGGAATAGACACCTCGCGCTCCCCACGAGGTGCCTTTATAGTTATTGACTGTGACTCTGCGCTGCCCGAAGGCGGGGCGGGTAACACAGTGTGTGGTGCAAGAGGGGAAAAAAGCACTGTTTGTGAAGTGGTAGTTTGTTTTATTGAACAAATTTGTGCACAAGAAACAACATTCACAACATTCACAGCACAATTGCACTTGTCGCTCATTGAACGTTGAGGGACTACGTGCGGTAGCGCGCGTCGCTTGGACGCAGGGCCGACCTGATGCTCTCCTCTCCTCTTGCCCAAGCGGTCAGGATGACTGCTTCGGTCTCGCTGGGGACGCGGCGACCTTCCTGCCTCGCGGGCTCTGAGCCGTCCTCTTCTTACCCGCTCCGTGCCACTGGCCGCCCGGGCCTGTTCTACGAGCATCCGGCTCGGGGCGGGGTGCTGCTTGCCTTCTGGCCGCCGCCTGAGGTTGACGGCCCGAAGCAGAGGACGAGCGAGAGCGAGGCTGCGGTGGAGGCGGGGGCGCCCTCCGCGGGATCACATGGCTCATCGCTTTCGCCTTCTTCTGGGTCTCGGAGAAGCGTTCCGTGACTTTTTCGACCGCGTCACCGAATAACCCTGAAGAGGAGATGGGTGCGTTCAGCAGCGTCTTCCTATCCGCTTCCTGCACATCCGAGAGGGTGAGCCACAGGTGTCTGTGAAGGACCACCATAAATCCCATCGAACGGCCTATCGCCTGGGCCGAGCGCTTCGTGGCCAGGAGCGCGAGGTCCGTGGCTGAACGAAGATCCCTGATGGCGTCAGCGTCGACAGAGGCGGCGCCATCCAGTGACTTCAGCAGCTTTGCCTGCAGTACCTGAAGGACGGCCATGGCGTGCAGCGCGGATACTGCCTCCCCCGCCGCACCGTAGGCCTTGTTAGCCTGGTGGGCCGTGAATCTGCAGGCTCTGGACGGCAGGCTGCGGTCCGAGCCCAGGGCGGAAGCCGACGGGCAGAGGTGCGCGGCAACTGTCTCCTCGACGGGGGGGATGCGGAGGTAGCCGTGGTCCTCCGCTTCGTCCACGGGGGGAAACATGGCCTGGGTGGAAGTGAGGGTGCGCGCCGATTGCGGGGCCACCCACGACTTCACCACGTGCTCGTGCACGTCCGGAAAGAACGGGGTTCCCCTTTTCGAAGCGGCCTGGCGGCGGCTCGATTGGAGGAACCACGTGTCGAGTTTGCTCTTGGAGGGCTCATCCGGAGCTTTTCAAGAGAGGTCCAGTTCCTCGACGGCCTTGGAGAGGATTCGAAAAAGCTCGTCCTGCAGGTCCGCCGGGGTCTCGTGCTCCGCAGCCGTCGGCTCCGGTGCGGCCTGCTCTGCACCCCAGTCGTTCTCGGAGGCAGACAGAGACATGGAGTCTTCCTCCTCACTCGCCCCGAAGGACACGAAGTCAGCAACTCCGTGAGGGGGGCGAAAAACGGGGTCCGGGAAACTCACCGGGGGTCGAACCTCGACTCCGCGGTTGGGGGGGCCCACCAGCGGCTCGTTGGCGGCAGTGGGCCCGATCCCCGCTGCTGCGCGAGCTTCGTCCCGTCTGGCCTTGAGATTCCGAAGGGACATGTCCGCACAGAGCTCGCAGGACCCGCCATCCCTGAGAGCCGACTCGGCATGGGCCAGCCCCATGCACACGATACAAAACAGGTGCTTGTCCGGGGGCACGATGGGGCCCGAGCACAGGTTGCAGATAGTCGCCATCGGATGCAGAAGACAGTAGAGGTATCTTCGGCGCACCTTCGACGACGGCGAATATCTGTTCTTAAGTAGAAAGTCGTAGTTGAAGTATCAGCTGTCTAGCACACGATTTGAGCGTGAAGAGAGAGATTCTGATGTAATTGACGCTGCACTTGCATTATATCTGCAACGGTGTTTCAGTATTTGCATATTTGCGTCAATTGGCCAGCTTGCTGGCGTTAGCCTATAAGATTTCAGCGGAAGTGAAGGAGGAGAGGAGTTCCCATATACGACATCCGTAATGTCGAAGTTCCGTAGCCTTGATAGGGAACCCAAAAGTATGAAAAAACAAAAAAACAAAAAAAAACATGACCCGGGACTTGAACTCAATTTCTTTGTGGATGGAGCTTAACTGCCATCAGTTTAAAGAATATCTTTTGCCTTTTAACCATGATAGGAAAGTATGAAAAAAAAACAAAAAACGATGACCCGGGACCTGTCGTCAAAATCCCAAAAGTATGAAAAAAACAAAAACATGACCCGGGACTTGAACTAAATTTTTTTGTGGATGGAGCTTAACTGCCATCAGTTTAAAGATTATCTTTTGCCTTTTAACAATGATAGGAAAGTATGAAAAAAAAAAAAAAAAAAAAAAAAAACGATGACCCGGGACCTGTCGTCAAAATCCCAAAAGTATGAAAAAAAAAAAACATGACCCGGGACTTGAACTAAATTTTTTTTGTGGATGGAGCTTAACTGCCATCAGTTTAAAGAATATCTTTTGCCGTTTAACCATGATAGGAAAGTATGAAAAAAAAACAGAAAAAAACGATGACCCGGGACTTGAACTCAATTTTTTTGTGGATGGAGCTTAACTGCCATCAGTTTAAAGAATATCTTTTGCCTTTTAACCATGATAGGAAAGTATGAAAAAAAAAAAAAAAAAAAAAAAAAAACGATGACCCGGGACTTGAACTCAATTTCTTTGTGGATGGAGCTTAACTGCCATCAGTTTAAAGAATATATTTTGCCTTTTAACAATGATAGGAAAGTATATAAAATAAAAAAAAACGATGACCCGGGACCTGTCGTCAAAATCCCAAAAGTATGAAAAAACAAAAAAACAAAAAAAAAACATGACCCGGGACTTGAACTCAATTTCTTTGTGGATGGAGCTTAACTGCCATCAGTTTAAAGAATATATTTTGCCTTTTAACAATGATAGGAAAGTATAAAAAAAAAAAAAAAACGATGACCCGGGACTTGAACTCAATTTTTTTGTGGATGGAGCTTAACTGCCATCAGTTTAAAGAATATCTTTTGCCTTTTAACCATGATAGGAAAGTATGAAAAAAAAAAAAAAACCGATGACCCGGGACCTGTCGTCAAAATCCCAAAAGTATGAAAAAAAAAAAAAAAAAAAAAAACATGACCCGGGACTTGAACTCAATTTTTTTGTGGATGGAGCTTAACTGCCATCAGTTTAAAGAATATCTTTTGCCTTTTAACCATGATAGGAAAGTATGAAAAAAAAAAAAAAAAAAAAAAAAACGATGACCCGGGACCTGTCGTCAAAATCCCAAAAGTATGAGAAAAAAAAGAAAAAAAAACATGACCCGGGACCTGTCGTCAAAATCCCAAAAGTATGAAAAAAAAAAAACATGACCCGGGACTTGAACTCAATTTTTTTGTGGATGGAGCTTAACTGCCATCAGTTTAAAGATTATCTTTTGCCTTTTAACAATGATAGGAAAGTATGAAAAAAAAAAAAAAAAAAAAAAAAAAAACGATGACCCGGGACCTGTCGTCAAAATCCCAAAAGTATGAGAAAAAAAAAAAAAAAAACATGACCCGGGACCTGTCGTCAAAATCCCAAATGTATGAAAAAAAAAAAAACATGACCCGGGACTTGAACTCAATTTTTTTGTGGATGGAGCTTAACTGCCATCAGTTTAAAGAATATCTTTTGCCTTTTAACCATGATAGGAAAGTATGAAAAAAAAAAAAAAAACGATGACCCGGGACCTGTCGTCAAAATCCCAAAAGTATGACAAAAAAACTAAAAAAAACATGACCCGGGACTTGAACTCAATTTCTTTGTGGATGGAGCTTAACTGCCATCAGTTTAAAGAATATCTTTTGCCTTTTAACCATGATAGGAAAGTATATAAAAAATAAAAAAAAACGATGACCCGGGACTTGAACTCAATTTTTTTGTGGATGGAGCTTAACTGCCATCAGTTTAAAGATTATCTTTTGCCTTTTAACAATGATAGGAAAGTATGAAAAAAAAAAAAAAAAAAACGATGACCCGGGACCTGTCGTCAAAATCCCAAAAGTATGAGAAAAAAAAAAAAAAAAAACATGACCCGGGACTTGAACTCAATTTCTTTGTGGATGGAGCTTAACTGCCATCAGTTTAAAGAATATCTTTTGCCTTTTAACCATGATAGGAAAGTATAAAAAAAAAAAAAAACGATGACCCGGGACTTGAATTCAATTTTTTTGTGGATGGAGCTTAACTGCCATCAGTTTAAAGAATATCTTTTGCCTTTTAACCATGATAGGAAAGTATGAAAAAAAAAAAAAAAAAAAAAAAAAAACGATGACCCGGGACTTGAACTCAATTTTTTTGTGGATGGAGCTTAACTGCCATCAGTTTAAAGAATATATTTTGCCTTTTAACAATGATAGGAAAGTATAAAAAAAAAAAAAAAACGATGACCCGGGACCTGTCGTCAAAATCCCAAAAGTATGAAAAAACAAAAAAACAAAAAAAAACATGACCCGGGACTTGAACTCAATTTCTTTGTGGATGGAGCTTAACTGCCATCAGTTTAAAGAATATATTTTGCCTTTTAACCATGATAGGAAAGTATGAAAAAAAAAAAAAAAAACGATGACCCGGGACCTGTCGTCAAAATCCCAAAAGTATGAAAAAAAAAAAAAAAAAAAAAAAAACATGACCCGGGACTTGAACTCAATTTTTTTGTGGATGGAGCTTAACTGCCATCAGTTTAAAGAATATATTTTGCCTTTTAACAATGATAGGAAAGTATAAAAAAAAAAAAAAAACGATGACTTGAACTCAATTTTTTTGTGGATGGAGCTTAACTGCCATCAGTTTAAAGATTATCTTTTGCCTTTTAACAATGATAGGAAAGTATAAAAAAAAAAAAAAAAAAAAAAAAAAAACGATGACCCGGGACCTGTCGTCAAAATCCCAAAAGTATGAAAAAAAAAAAAAAAAAAACATGACCCGGGACCTGTCGTCAAAATCCCAAAAGTATGAAAAAAAAAAAAACATGACCCGGGACTTGAACTCAATTTTTTTGTGGATGGAGCTTAACTGCCATCAGTTTAAAGAATATCTTTTGCCTTTTAACCATGATAGGAAAGTATGAAAAAAAAAAAAAAAACGATGACCCGGGACCTGTCGTCAAAATCCCAAAAGTATGAAAAAAAAAAAAAAAAAAAACATGACCCGGGACTTGAACTCAATTTCTTTGTGGATGGAGCTTAACTGCCATCAGTTTAAAGAATATCTTTTGCCTTTTAACCATGATAGGAAAGTATAAAAAAAAAAAAAAAACGATGACCCAGGACTTGAACTCAATTTTTTTGTGGATGGAGCTTAACTGCCATCAGTTTAAAGAATATCTTTTGCCTTTTAACCATGATAGGAAAGTATAAAAAAAAAAAAAACGATGACCCGGGACTTGAACTCAATTTTTTTGTGGATGGAGCTTAACTGCCATCAGTTTAAAGAATATCTTTTGCCTTTTAACCATGATAGGAAAGTATGAAAAAAAAAAAAAAAAAAAAAAAAAAAAACGATAACCCGGGACTTGAACTCAATTTCTTTGTGGATGGAGCTTAACTGCCATCAGTTTAAAGAATATATTTTGCCTTTTAACAATGATAGGAAAGTATATAAAAAAAAAAAAACGATGACCCGGGACCTGTCGTCAAAATCCCAAAAGTATGAAAAAACAAAAAAACAAAAAAAAAACATGACCCGGGACTTGAACTCAATTTCTTTGTGGATGGAGCTTAACTGCCATCAGTTTAAAGAATATATTTTGCCTTTTAACAATGATAGGAAAGTATAAAAAAAAAAAAAAAACGATGAACCGGGACTTGATTTCAATTTTTTTGTGGATGGAGCTTAACTGCCATCAGTTTAAAGAATATATTTTGCCTTTTAACAATGATAGGAAAGTATAAAAAAAAAAAAAAAACGATGACCCGGGACCTGTCGTCAAAATCCCAAAAGTATGAAAAAACAAAAAAACAAAAAAAAACATGACCCGGGACTTAAACTCAATTTCTTTGTGGATGGAGCTTAACTGCCATCAGTTTAAAGAATATCTTTTGCCTTTTAACCATGATAGGAAAGTATGAAAAAAAAAAAAAAAACGATGACCCGGGACCTGTCGTCAAAATCCCAAAAGTATGAAAAAAACAAAAACATGACCCGGGACTTGAACTAAATTTTTTTGTGGATGGAGCTTAACTGCCATCAGTTTAAAGATTATCTTTTGCCTTTTAACAATGATAGGAAAGTATGAAAAAAAAAAAAAAAAAAAAAAAAAACGATGACCCGGGACCTGTCGTCAAAATCCCAAAAGTATGAAAAAAAAAAACCATGACCCGGGACTTGAACTAAATTTTTTTTGTGGATGGAGCTTAACTGCCATCAGTTTAAAGAATATCTTTTGCCTTTTAACCATGATAGGAAAGTATAAAAAAAAAAAAAAAACGATGACCCGGGACCTGTCGTCAAAATCCCAAAAGTATGAAAAAACAAAAAAACAAAAAAAAACATGACCCGGGACTTGAACTCAATTTCTTTGTGGATGGAGCTTAACTGCCATCAGTTTAAAGAATATCTTTTGCCTTTTAACCATGATAGGAAAGTATATAAAAAAAAAAAAAACGATGACCCGGGACCTGTCGACAAAATCCCAAAACTATGAAAAAAAAAAAAAAAAAAAACATGACCGGGACTTGAGCTCAATTTCTTTGTGGATGGAGCTTAACTGCCATCAGTTTAAAGAATATCTTTTGCCTTTTAACCATGATAGGAAAGTATGAAAAAAAAAACAAAAAAAAACGATGACCCGGGACCTGTCGTCAAAATCCCAAAAGTATGAAAAAACAAAAAAACAAAAAAAAACATGACCCGGGACTTGAACTCAATTTCTTTGTGGATGGAGCTTAACTGCCATCAGTTTAAAGAATATCTTTTGCCTTTTAACCATGATAGGAAAGTATAAAAAAAAAAAAAACGATGACCCGGGACTTGAACTCAATTTTTTTGTGGATGGAGCTTAACTGCCATCAGTTTAAAGAATATCTTTTGCCTTTTAACCATGATAGGAAAGTATGAAAAAAAAAAAAAAAAAAAAAAAAAACGATGACCCGGGACTTGAACTCAATTTCTTTGTGGATGGAGCTTAACTGCCATCAGTTTAAAGAATATATTTTGCCTTTTAACAATGATAGGAAAGTATATAAAAAAAAAAAAAACGATGACCCGGGACCTGTCGTCAAAATCCCAAAAGTATGAAAAAACAAAAAAACAAAAAAAAAACATGACCCGGGACTTGAACTCAATTTCTTTGTGGATGGAGCTTAACTGCCATCAGTTTAAAGAATATATTTTGCCTTTTAACAATGATAGGAAAGTATAAAAAAAAAAAAAAAACGATGACCCGGGACTTGAACTCAATTTTTTTGTGGATGGAGCTTAACTGCCATCAGTTTAAAGAATATCTTTTGCCTTTTAACCATGATAGGAAAGTATGAAAAAAAAAAAAAAACCGATGACCCGGAACCTGTCGTCAAAATCCCAAAAGTATGAAAAAACAAAAAAACAAAAAAAAAACATGACCCGGGACTTGAACTCAATTTTTTTGTGGATGGAGCTTAACTGCCATCAGTTTAAAGAATATATTTTGCCTTTTAACAATGATAGGAAAGTATAAAAAAATAAAAAAAACGATGACTTGAACTCAATTTTTTTGTGGATGGAGCTTAACTGCCATCAGTTTAAAGATTATCTTTTGCCTTTTAACAATGATAGGAAAGTATGAAAAAAAAAAAAAAAAAAAAAAAACGATGACCCGGGACCTGTCGTCAAAATCCCAAAAGTATGAGAAAAAAAAAAAAAAAAACATGACCCGGGACCTGTCGTCAAAATCCAAAAAGTATGAAAAAAAAAAAAACATGACCCGGGACTTGAACTCAATTTTTTTGTGGATGGAGCTTAACTGCCATCAGTTTAAAGAATATCTTTTGCCTTTTAACCATGATAGGAAAGTATGAAAAAAAAAAAAAAAACGATGACCCGGGACCTGTCGTCAAAATCCCAAAAGTATGAAAAAAAAAAAAAAAAAAACATGACCCGGGACTTGAACTCAATTTCTTTGTGGATGGAGCTTAACTGCCATCAGTTTAAAGAATATCTTTTGCCTTTTAACCATGATAGGAAGTATGAAAAAAAAAAAAAAAAAAAAAAAAAAACGATGACCCGGGACTTGAACTCAATTTCTTTGTGGATGGAGCTTAACTGCCATCAGTTTAAAGAATATATTTTGCCTTTTAACAATGATAGGAAAGTATAAAAAAAAAAAAAAAACGATGACCCGGGACCTGTCGTCAAAATCGTCTCCGGTTACTTTCGTAACCTCGGTTCCCTGAAAGGCAAGGAACGAGACATTACGGATGTCGTATATGGGAACTCCTCTCCTCCTTCACTTCCGCTGAAATCTTATAGGCTAACGCCAGCAAGCTGGCCAATTGACGCAAATATGCAAATACTGAAACACCGTTGCAGATATAATGCAAGTGCAGCGTCAATTACATCAGAATCGAACAAACGCTAAAATCAATAGCGAACACGGCGGCGAGCGTAATGTCTCGTTCCTTGCCTTTCAGGGAACCGAGGTTACGAAAGTAACCGGAGACGTTCCCTATCAAGGCTACGGAACTTCGACATTACGGATGTCGTATATGGGAACTGTATAAAATCCCGCCGTGGTAGCACAGCGACCACTACAACAGAAACAACAGAACCCAATACAAAGACCGCCCCCCCAGTATGCGAGCATCCGATAGGCCGAGATTGACCAATAGCGAATCTCCAACCTCTGATTGGTCCAAAGAGACCAATCACAAGCTCACAAAACACTGCCGGAATTTGCATATCCCGAGCAATTTAAACTGGGGGAAGTTTGCACTGTGTCGAGCAACAGGGCAACAACAGTAATCAACGAGATCAACGCATAGCGGTGACAACTGCAAAACATACACAATAGCACATAGAACAACTCATGAGCAAAACGCAGAGCAGCTCATCTAATGCTATAAAAGAAAAATCAACTCACTGAAAGCACCCGAGACGCTACGGAGGGCAAATCCAACTTGTAAAACCTGGCAAACGTGTTCTGAGAAGACCAGCCAGCTGCAAGGCATAAATCCTGGATAGACATACCCTTAGTCCATGCCCATGAGGAAGCGATCGCCCTGGTAGAATGGGCTTTCACGTTAAGGGGGCATTCCTGCCCCAGGCAATCGTAAGCCAAAACAATAGCGTCCACAATCCAGTGAGCAAGCCTCTGCTTAGAGACCCCCTGTCCTTTGTTGCACCCACCAAAGCACACAAACAGCTGGTCGGATTGTCGAAAAGCGGCCGAGCGAGAAATGTATTCCCGGAGCGCTCTGACTGGGCAAACAGAACCTTGAGCATCCGATCCCTGAGAGGATGAAGGCTCCGCGGACAGGGCTGGCAGTGAAACGATCTGCGCTCTGAACGGGGTATTGAGCGACTTAGGAACGTAACCCGGCCTCGGTCTGAGAGTTACATTACAGTTTCCCGGTCCAAAGCGAATACAATCTTCACTTACAGAGAAAGCCTGTAAATCCCCAACCCGCTTCGCCGAAGCGAGAGCGAGAAGCAGTGCCGTTTTAACCGATAGCTCTTTAATGGCAATCGAGGCTAAGGGCTCGAAAGGCGGTCGTGACAAAGCCTCCAAGACCAAAGCTAAATCCCACGGCGGCACCGAAGGCGGCCGTGCAGGGCATAATCTCCTAGCTCCCTTGAGGAACCGTGTCACCGACGCATGTCTACCGATAGACTGTCCGTCAACAGGGGGGTGAAACGCGGCAATAGCGGCCACATATACCTTCAGAGTGGATGGTAGGCTCCCTTCATCCATCCTGTACTGAAGGAAGCGTAGAATATCCGACACAGAACAGTTCGCTGGGTCTATTCCGATATCCTGACACCATTTTGAGAACACACCCCACTTCAGAGCATACAGGCGTCTGGTGGACGGAGCTCGTGCCTCCGCGATGGTCTTCAAAACCCGCGAGTGCAGCGCGTCCCGCCCGCTCAGCGACCCTGCAGCGGCCACACATGGAGGCTCCACAGCCTGGGGCTGGGATGCCAGATCGTTCCGCTCGCCTGAGACAGAAGGTCCTTCCTGAGCGGGATCTCCCATGGCTGTCCTGCTAGTAACTCTACCAAATCCGCGAACCAGGGCTGATTCGGCCAGTTCGGGGCTACCAGAGTCACCGCCGCCTTCTCCTCCCTGATTTTGCACAACACCCTGGGCAAAATTTTTACCGGAGGAAAAGCATAGAGACAGACTCTCGGCCATCGTGCAGTCAGCGCGTCCATCTCCCGGGGAGAACGGGACAGCGAGAAGAACATCTGACAATGTGCGTTCTCGCTCGTCGCAAAGAGGTCTACCTCCGCTCTGCCGAAATGTTTCCATATCAGCTGAACCGTCCTGGGGTGAAGTCTCCATTCCCCCTGAGGAATCCCGTTCCTCGAGAGCATATCCGCTCCGCGATTTAGAACACCGGGGATGTGAGCTGCTCTCACCGAGAGGAAAAACCGGTCCGCCCACAGCAGAAGGGATTCCGCCTGCTTGAATAGGGCTCTGGAATGTACACCGCCTTGGCGATTTATGTACGAGACTACGGAAGTGTTGTCTGTCCGAATCAACACATGCCGCTGCTCCAGCTGAGACCGAAAGGTTTTGAGAGCTAGAGAGACCGCTTCCAGTTCCAAGCGATTTATGTGCCATTCCATCTGCTTCTCTGACCACTGGCCTGAGGCGGGCTTGCCCAAGCAGACCGCTCCCCATCCGGTGGACGACGCGTCTGTCAGGACCTCCACTCGCCGCGTCACTATGCCCATAGGGACACCTGAGCTGAAGAGATTCGGGTTCTTCCACGGGGCCAGGGCGCGGGCGCATCCGTGGGTGACCATAATGCGCTTGTGGCCGGAATACCACGCACTCGGGGGGACGCGCGCTTTCAGCCAGTGTTGAAGCGGTCTCATATGTAGCAGCCCCAGATGACACACTGAAGAAGCCGCTGCCATCCGTCCCAACAGCCTCTGAAACTCCTTCAGTGGGACGAGCCTGCCAGGTCTGAAGAGACCGAGAGAAGAGCTCAGAGCCTCCGCTCGCTCGGGGGAGAGGCGCGCTCTCATTCTCACCGAATCCAAACATACTCCCAGGAATGTGGTAGTCTGGCTCGGTGTGAGCACACTTTTCTGAACGTTCACCCTCAAACCGAGCATCTCTAAGTGTCGCAGGAGGGTTTCCACATGGCTGACTAGCGTTTCTCTCGACTGAGCGAGAATCAGCCAGTCGTCCAGATAGTTCAAGACGCGCATCCCGTTCGACCTGAGGGGTGAAAGTGCCGCGTCTATACATTTTGAAAATGTCCGGGGAGCGAGAGCTAGTCCAAACGGAAGCACCGTGTATTGGTACACCGAGTTCTCGAACGCAAACCTCAGGAATCGCCTGTGACGCTTTACTATCTGGATGTGAAAGTACGCGTCCTTTAAATCCACTGAAGCGAACCAATCCCCGGGGCGAATTTGCGCCAGGATTTGCTTCAGAGTAGTCATCCTGAAGGCGCGCTTGTGAAGAGCTCTGTTGACAGGTCTCAGATCCAGTATGGGGCGGAGACCTCCTCCCTTCTTTGGCACTACAAAATAGCGACTGTAGAAACCGCTCTCCCGCTCGCTCGGGGGAACCGGTTCTATCGCCCTCTTCTCGAGCAAGTTGCACACTTCCTGCCTTAGCACATGAACATTTTGAGGCAAAGTTAAAGACTGGATTACGCCGCGGAAGCGGGGTGGTCTGCGTTTGAACTGAAGTGTGTACCCGTGCCGAATTATATTTAACACCCACGGCGAAATCCCCGGAATAGCTTCCCACGCTGCCTGAAAAGGACTCAGCGTGGGCTGATCTAAACCTGCGGTCATCGCCGCTGTATGAGGGCTGGGAATAGACACCTCGCGCTCCCCACGAGGTGCCTTTATAGTTATTGACTGTGACTCTGCGCTGCCCGAAGGCGGGGCGGGTAACACAGTGTGTGGTGCAAGAGGGGAAAAAAGCACTGTTTGTGAAGTGGTAGTTTGTTTTATTGAACAAATTTGTGCACAAGAAACAACATTCACAACATTCACAGCACAATTGCACTTGTCGCTCATTGAACGTTGAGGGACTACGTGCGGTAGCGCGCGTCGCTTGGACGCAGGGCCGACCTGATGCTCTCCTCTCCTCTTGCCCAAGCGGTCAGGATGACTGCTTCGGTCTCGCTGGGGACGCGGCGACCTTCCTGCCTCGCGGGCTCTGAGCCGTCCTCTTCTTACCCGCTCCGTGCCACTGGCCGCCCGGGCCTGTTCTACGAGCATCCGGCTCGGGGCGGGGTGCTGCTTGCCTTCTGGCCGCCGCCTGAGGTTGACGGCCCGAAGCAGAGGACGAGCGAGAGCGAGGCTGCGGTGGAGGCGGGGGCGCCCTCCGCGGGATCACATGGCTCATCGCTTTCGCCTTCTTCTGGGTCTCGGAGAAGCGTTCCGTGACTTTTTCGACCGCGTCACCGAATAACCCTGAAGAGGAGATGGGTGCGTTCAGCAGCGTCTTCCTATCCGCTTCCTGCACATCCGAGAGGGTGAGCCACAGGTGTCTGTGAAGGACCACCATAAATCCCATCGAACGGCCTATCGCCTGGGCCGAGCGCTTCGTGGCCAGGAGCGCGAGGTCCGTGGCTGAACGAAGATCCCTGATGGCGTCAGCGTCGACAGAGGCGGCGCCATCCAGTGACTTCAGCAGCTTTGCCTGCAGTACCTGAAGGACGGCCATGGCGTGCAGCGCGGATACTGCCTCCCCCGCCGCACCGTAGGCCTTGTTAGCCTGGTGGGCCGTGAATCTGCAGGCTCTGGACGGCAGGCTGCGGTCCGAGCCCAGGGCGGAAGCCGACGGGCAGAGGTGCGCGGCAACTGTCTCCTCGACGGGGGGGATGCGGAGGTAGCCGTGGTCCTCCGCTTCGTCCACGGGGGGAAACATGGCCTGGGTGGAAGTGAGGGTGCGCGCCGATTGCGGGGCCACCCACGACTTCACCACGTGCTCGTGCACGTCCGGAAAGAACGGGGTTCCCCTTTTCGAAGCGGCCTGGCGGCGGCTCGATTGGAGGAACCACGTGTCGAGTTTGCTCTTGGAGGGCTCATCCGGAGCTTTTCAAGAGAGGTCCAGTTCCTCGACGGCCTTGGAGAGGATTCGAAAAAGCTCGTCCTGCAGGTCCGCCGGGGTCTCGTGCTCCGCAGCCGTCGGCTCCGGTGCGGCCTGCTCTGCACCCCAGTCGTTCTCGGAGGCAGACAGAGACATGGAGTCTTCCTCCTCACTCGCCCCGAAGGACACGAAGTCAGCAACTCCGTGAGGGGGGCGAAAAACGGGGTCCGGGAAACTCACCGGGGGTCGAACCTCGACTCCGCGGTTGGGGGGGCCCACCAGCGGCTCGTTGGCGGCAGTGGGCCCGATCCCCGCTGCTGCGCGAGCTTCGTCCCGTCTGGCCTTGAGATTCCGAAGGGACATGTCCGCACAGAGCTCGCAGGACCCGCCATCCCTGAGAGCCGACTCGGCATGGGCCAGCCCCATGCACACGATACAAAACAGGTGCTTGTCCGGGGGCACGATGGGGCCCGAGCACAGGTTGCAGATAGTCGCCATCGGATGCAGAAGACAGTAGAGGTATCTTCGGCGCACCTTCGACGACGGCGAATATCTGTTCTTAAGTAGAAAGTCGTAGTTGAAGTATCAGCTGTCTAACACACGATTTGAGCGTGAAGAGAGAGATTCTGATGTAATTGACGCTGCACTTGCATTATATCTGCAACGGTGTTTCAGTATTTGCATATTTGCGTCAATTGGCCAGCTTGCTGGCGTTAGCCTATAAGATTTCAGCGGAAGTGAAGGAGGAGAGGAGTTCCCATATACGACATCCGTAATGTCGAAGTTCCGTAGCCTTGATAGGGAACCCAAAAGTATGAAAAAACAAAAAAACAAAAAAAAACATGACCCGGGACTTGAACTCAATTTCTTTGTGGATGGAGCTTAACTGCCATCAGTTTAAAGAATATCTTTTGCCTTTTAACCATGATAGGAAAGTATGAAAAAAAAAAAAAAAACGATGACCCGGGACCTGTCGTCAAAATCCCAAAAGTATGAAAAAAAAAAAACATGACCCGGGACTTGAACTAAATTTTTTTTGTGGATGGAGCTTAACTGCCATCAGTTTAAAGAATATCTTTTGCCGTTTAACCATGATAGGAAAGTATGAAAAAAAAACAGAAAAAAACGATGACCCGGGACTTGAACTCAATTTTTTTGTGGATGGAGCTTAACTGCCATCAGTTTAAAGAATATCTTTTGCCTTTTAACCATGATAGGAAAGTATGAAAAAAAAAAAAAAAAAAAAAAAAAAAAACGATGACCCGGGACTTGAACTCAATTTCTTTGTGGATGGAGCTTAACTGCCATCAGTTTAAAGAATATATTTTGCCTTTTAACAATGATAGGAAAGTATATAAAATAAAAAAAAACGATGACCCGGGACCTGTCGTCAAAATCCCAAAAGTATGAAAAAACAAAAAAACAAAAAAAAAACATGACCCGGGACTTGAACTCAATTTCTTTGTGGATGGAGCTTAACTGCCATCAGTTTAAAGAATATATTTTGCCTTTTAACAATGATAGGAAAGTATAAAAAAAAAAAAAAAACGATGACCCGGGACTTGAACTCAATTTTTTTGTGGATGGAGCTTAACTGCCATCAGTTTAAAGAATATCTTTTGCCTTTTAACCATGATAGGAAAGTATGAAAAAAAAAAAAAAACCGATGACCCGGGACCTGTCGTCAAAATCCCAAAAGTATGAAAAAAAAAAAAAAAAAAAAAAACATGACCCGGGACTTGAACTCAATTTTTTTGTGGATGGAGCTTAACTGCCATCAGTTTAAAGATTATCTTTTGCCTTTTAACAATGATAGGAAAGTATGAAAAAAAAAAAAAAAAAAAAAAAAAAAACGATGACCCGGGACCTGTCGTCAAAATCCCAAAAGTATGAGAAAAAAAAAAAAAAAAACATGACCCGGGACCTGTCGTCAAAATCCCAAAAGTATGAAAAAAAAAAAAAAAAGAATCATGACCCGGGACTTGAACTCAATTTTTTTGTGGATGGAGCTTAACTGCCATCAGTTTAAAGAATATATTTTGCCTTTTAACCATGATAGGAAAGTATGAAAAAAAAAAAAAACGATGACCCGGGACCTGTCGTCAAAATCCCAAAAGTATGAGAAAAAAAACAAAAAAAAACATGACCGGGACTTGAACTCAATTTCTTTTTGGATGGAGCTTTAACTGCCATCAGTTTAAAGAATATCTTTTGCCTTTTAACCATGATAGGAAAGTATGAAAAAAAACAAAACAACGATGACCCGGGACCTGTCGTCAAAATCCCAAAAGTATGAAAAAAAAAAACCATGACCCGGGACTTGAACTCAATTTCTTTTTGGATGGAGCTTAACTGCCATCAGTTTAAAGAATATCTTTTGCCTTTTAACCATGATAGGAAAGTATGAAAAAAAAAAAAAAAAAACGATGACCCGGGACCTGTCGTCAAAATCCCAAAAGTATGAAAAAACAAAAAAACAAAAAAAAACATGACCCGGGACTTGAACTCAATTTCTTTGTGGATGGAGCTTAACTGCCATCAGTTTAAAGAATATCTTTTGCCTTTTAACCATGATAGGAAAGTATATAAAAAAAAAAAAACGATGACCCGGGACTTGAACTCAATTTTTTTGTGGATGGAGCTTAACTGCCATCAGTTTAAAGAATATCTTTTGCCTTTTAACCATGATAGGAAAGTATGAAAAAAAAAAAAAAAAGAAAAAAAAAAAAACGATGACCCGGGACTTGAACTCAATTTCTTTGTGGATGGAGCTTAACTGCCATCAGTTTAAATAATATATTTTGCCTTTTAACCATGATAGGAAAGTATATAAAAAAAAAAAAAAACGATGACCCGGGACTTGAACTCAATTTTTTTGTAGATGGAGCTTAACTGCCATCAGTTTAAAGAATATCTTTTGCCTTTTAACCATGATAGGAAAGTATGAAAAAAAAAAAAAAAAACGATGACCCGGGACCTGTCGTCAAAATCCCAAAAGTATGAAAAAACAAAAAAACAAAAAAAAACATGACCCGGGACTTGAACTCAATTTTTTTGTGGATGGAGCTTAACTGCCATCAGTTTAAAGAATATCTTTTGCCTTTTAACCATTATAGGAAAGTATTAAAAAAAAAAAAAAAAAAAAAAAAAAACGATGACCCGGGACCTGTCGTCAAAATCCCAAAAGTATGAAAAAAAATTAAACATGACCCGGGACTTGAACTCAATTTTTTTGTGGATGGAGCTTAACTGCCATCAGTTTAAAGAATATCTTTTGCCTTTTAACCATGATAGGAAAGTATGAAAAAACAAACAAAAAAAAAAAAAAACATGACCCGGGACCTGTCGTCAAAATCCCAAAAGTATGAAAAAAAAAAAAAAAAAAAAACATGACCCGGGACTTGAACTCAATTTCTTTGTGGATGGAGCTTAACTGCCATCAGTTTAAAGAATATCTTTTGCCTTTTAACCATGATAGGAAAGTATGAAAAAAAAAAAAAACGATGACCCGGGACCTGTCGTCAAAATCCCAAAAGTATAAAAAAAAAAAAAAAAAAAACCGATGACCCGGGACTTGAACTCAATTTTTTTGTGGATGGAGCTTAACTGCCATCAGTTTAAAGAATATCTTTTGCCTTTTAACCATGATAGGAAAGTATGAAAAAAAAACAGAAATCCGATGACCCGGGACCTGTCGTCAAAATCTCAAAAGTATGAAAAAACAAAAAAACAAAAAAAAACATGACCCGGGACTTGAACTCAATTTTTTTGTGGATGGAGCTTAACTGCCATCAGTTTAAAGAATATCTTTTGCCTTTTAACCATGATAGGAAAGTATGAAAAAAAAAAAAAAAACGATGACCCGGGACCTGTCGTCAAAATCCCAAAAGTATGAAAAAAAAAAAAAAAAAAACATGACCCGGGACCTGTCGTCAAAATCCCAAAAGTATGAAAAAAAAAAAAACATGACCCGGGACTTGAACTCAATTTTTTTGTGGATGGAGCTTAACTGCCATCAGTTTAAAGAATATCTTTTGCCTTTTAACCATGATAGGAAAGTATGAAAAAAAAAAAAAAAACGATGACCCGGGACCTGTCGTCAAAATCCCAAAAGTATGAAAAAAAAAAAAAAAAAAAACTTGACCCGGGACTTGAACTCAATTTCTTTGTGGATGGAGCTTAACTGCCATCAGTTTAAAGAATATCTTTTGCCTTTTAACCATGATAGGAAAGTATAAAAAAAAAAAAAAACGATGACCCGGGACTTGAACTCAATTTTTTTGTGGATGGAGCTTAACTGCCATCAGTTTAAAGAATATCTTTTGCCTTTTAACCATGATAGGAAAGTATGAAAAAAAAAAAAAAAAAAAAAAAAAAACGATGACCCGGGACTTGAACTCAATTTCTTTGTGGATGGAGCTTAACTGCCATCAGTTTAAAGAATATATTTTGCCTTTTAACAATGATAGGAAAGTATAAAAAAAAAAAAAAAACGATGACCCGGGACCTGTCGTCAAAATCCCAAAAGTATGAGAAAAAAAAAAAAAAAAACATGACCCGGGACTTGAACTCAATTTCTTTGTGGATGGAGCTTAACTGCCATCAGTTTAAAGAATATCTTTTGCCTTTTAACAATTATAGGAAAGTAAAAAAAAAAAAAAAAAACGATGACCCGGGACCTGTCGTCAAAATCACAAAAGTATGAAAAAACAAAAAAACAAAAAAAAACATGACCCGGGACTTGAACTCAATTTTTTTGTGGATGGAGCTTAACTGCCATCAGTTTAAAGAATATCTTTTGCCTTTTAACAATGATAGGAAAGTATGAAAAAAAAAAAAAACGATGACCCGGGACCTGTCGTCAAAATCACAAAAGTATGAAAAAACAAAAAAACAAAAAAAAACATGACCCGGGACTTGAACTCAATTTTTTTGTGGATGGAGCTTAACTGCCATCAGTTTAAAGAATATCTTTTGCCTTTTAACAATGATAGGAAAGTATGAAAAAAAAAAAAAAACGATGACCCGGGACCTGTCGTCAAAATCCCAAAAGTATGAGAAAAAAACTAAAAAAAACATGACCCGGGACTTGAACTCAATTTCTTTTTGGATGGAGCTTAACTGCCATCAGTTTAAAGAATATCTTTTGCCTTTTAACCATGATAGGAAAGTATATAAAAAAAAAAAAAACGATGACCCGGGACCTGTCGTCAAAATCCCAAAAGTATGAAAAAAAAAAAAAAAAAAAACATGACCCGGGACTTGAACTCAATTTTTTTGTGGATGGAGCTTAACTGCCATCAGTTTAAAGATTATCTTTTGCCTTTTAACAATGATAGGAAAGTATGAAAAAAAAAAAAAAAAAAAAAAAAACGATGACCCGGGACCTGTCGTCAAAATCCCAAAAGTATGAGAAAAAAAAAAAAAAAAACATGGCCCGGGAGACTTGAACTCAATTTTTTTGTGGATGGAGCTTAACTGCCATCAGTTTAAAGAATATCTTTTGCCTTTTAACCATGATAGGAAAGTATAAAAAAAAAAAAAAAAACCGATGACCCGGGACCTGTCGTCAAAATCCCAAAAGTATGAAAAAAAAAAACCATGACCCGGGACCTGTCGTCAAAATCCCAAAAGTATGTGAGAAAAAAAAAAAAAAACATGGCCCGGGACTTGAACTCAATTTTTTTGTGGATGGAGCTTAACTGCCATCAGTTTAAATAATATCTTTTGCCTTTTAACCATGATAGGAAAGTATGAAAAAAAAAAAAAAAACGATGACCCGTCGTCAAAATCCCAAAAGTATGAAAAAACAAAAAAACAAAAAAAAACATGACCCGGGACTTGAACTCAATTTCTTTGTGGATGGAGCTTAACTGCCATCAGTTTAAAGAATATCTTTTGCCTTTTAACCATGATAGGAAAGTATGAAAAAAAAAAAAAAAACGATGACCCGGGACCTGTCGTCAAAATCCCAAAAGTATGAAAAAAAAAAAAACATGACCCGGGACTTGAACTCAATTTTTTTGTGGATGGAGCTTAACTGCCATCAGTTTAAAGAATATCTTTTGCCTTTTAACCATGATAGGAAAGTATGAAAAAAAAAAAAAAAACGATGACCCGGGACCTGTCGTCAAAATCCCAAAAGTATGAAAAAAAAAAAAAAAAACATGACCCGGGACTTGAACTCAATTTCTTTGTGGATGGAGCTTAACTGCCATCAGTTTAAAGAATATCTTTTGCCTTTTAACCATGATAGGAAAGTATGAAAAAAAAAAAAAAACGATGACCCGGGACCTGTCGTCAAAATCCCAAAAGTATGAAAAAACAAAAAAACAAAAAAAAACATGACCCGGGACTTGAAGTCAATTTCTTTGTGGATGGAGCTTAACTGCCATCAGTTTAAAGAATATATTTTGCCTTTTAACAATGATAGGAAAGTATAAAAAAAAAAAAAAACGATGACCCGGGACTTGAACTCAATTTTTTTGTGGATGGAGCTTAACTGCCATCAGTTTAAAGAATATCTTTTGCCTTTTAACCATGATAGGAAAGTATGAAAAAAAAAACAGAAATCCGATGACCCGGGACCTGTCGTCAAAATCCCAAAAGTGTGAAAAAACAAAAAAACAAAAAAAAACATGACCCGGGACTTGAACTCAATTTTTTTGTGGATGGAGCTTAACTGCCATCAGTTTAAAGAATATCTTTTGCCTTTTAACCATGATAGGAAAGTATGAAAAAAAAAAAAAAAACGATGACCCGGGACCTGTCGTCAAAATCCCAAAAGTATGAAAAAAAAAAAAAAAAAAAAAAAACATGACCCGGGACTTGAACTCAATTTTTTTGTGGATGGAGCTTAACTGCCATCAGTTTAAAGAATATATTTTGCCTTTTAACAATGATAGGAAAGTATAAAAAAATAAAAAAAACGATGACTTGAACTCAATTTTTTTGTGGATGGAGCTTAACTGCCATCAGTTTAAAGATTATCTTTTGCCTTTTAACAATGATAGGAAAGTATAAAAAAAAAAAAAAAACGATGACCCGGGACCTGTCGTCAAAATCCCCAAAGTATGAAAAAACAAAAACATGACCCGGGACTTGAACTCAATTTCTTTGTGGATGGAGCTTAACTGCCATCAGTTTAAAGAATATATTTTGCCTTTTAACAATGATAGGAAAGTATAAAAAAAAAAAAAAAACGATGACCCGGGACCTGTCGTCAAAATCACAAAAGTATGAAAAAACAAAAAAACAAAAAAAAACATGACCCGGGACTTGAACTCAATTTTTTTGTGGATGGAGCTTAACTGCCATCAGTTTAAAGAATATCTTTTGCCTTTTAACCATGATAGGAAAGTATTAAAAAAAAAAAAAAAAACGATGACCCGGGACCTGTCGTCAAAATCCCAAAAGTATGAGAAAAAAAAAAAAAAAAAACATGACCCGGGACTTGAACTCAATTTTTTTGTGGATGGAGCTTAACTGCCATCAGTTTAAAGATTATCTTTTGCCTTTTAACAATGATAGGAAAGTATAAAAAAAAAAAAAAAACGATGACCCGGGACCTGTCGTCAAAATCCCCAAAGTATGAAAAAACAAAAACATGACCCGGGACTTGAACTCAATTTCTTTGTGGATGGAGCTTAACTGCCATCAGTTTAAAGAATATATTTTGCCTTTTAACAATGATAGGAAAGTATAAAAAAAAAAAAAAAACGATGACCCGGGACCTGTCGTCAAAATCACAAAAGTATGAAAAAACAAAAAAACAAAAAAAAACATGACCCGGGACTTGAACTCAATTTTTTTGTGGATGGAGCTTAACTGCCATCAGTTTAAAGAATATCTTTTGCCTTTTAACCATGATAGGAAAGTATTAAAAAAAAAAAAAAAAACGATGACCCGGGACCTGTCGTCAAAATCCCAAAAGTATGAGAAAAAAAAAAAAAAAAAACATGACCCGGGACTTGAACTCAATTTTTTTGTGGATGGAGCTTAACTGCCATCAGTTTAAAGAATATCTTTTGCCTTTTAACCATGATAGGAAAGTATGAAAAAAAAAAAAAAAACGATGACCCGTCGTCAAAATCCCAAAAGTATGAAAAAACAAAAAAACAAAAAAAAACATGACCCGGGACTTGAACTCAATTTCTTTGTGGATGGAGCTTAACTGCCATCAGTTTAAAGAATATCTTTTGCCTTTTAACCATGATAGGAAAGTATGAAAAAAAAAAAAAAAACGATGACCCCGGGACCTGTCGTCAAAATCCCAAAAGTATGAAAAAAAAAAAAACATGACCCGAGACTTGAACTAAATTTTTTTGTGGATGGAGCTTAACTGCCATCAGTTTAAAGATTATCTTTTGCCTTTTAACAATGATAGGAAAGTATGAAAAAAAAAAAAAAAAAAAAAATTAGATGACCCGGGACCTGTCGTCAAAATCCCAAAAGTATGAAAAAAAAAAACCATGACCCGGGACTTGAACTAAAAATTTTTTGTGGATGGAGCTTAACTGCCATCAGTTTAAAGAATATCTTTTGCCTTTTAACCATGATAGGAAAGTATAAAAAAATAAAAAAAACGATGACCCGGGACCTGTCGTCAAAATCCCAAAACTATGAAAAAAAACAAAAACAAAACATGACCGGGACTTGAGCTCAATTTCTTTGTGGATGGAGCTTAACTGCCATCAGTTTAAAGAATATCTTTTGCCTTTTAACCATGATAGGAAAGTATGAAAAAAAAAAAAAAAAAAAAAAAAAAAAAACGATGACCCGGAACTTGAACTCAATTTCTTTGTGGATGGAGCTTAACTGCCATCAGTTTAAAGAATATATTTAGCCTTTTAACAATGATAGGAAAGTATATAAAAAAAAAAAAAAACGATTGACCCGGGACTTGAACTCAATTTTTTTGTGGATGGAGCTTAACTGCCATCAGTTTAAAGAATATCTTTTGCCTTTTAACCATGATAGGAAAGTATAAAAAAAAAAAAAAAACGATGACCCGGGGACCTGTCGTCAAAATCCCAAAAGTATGAGAAAAAAAACAACAAAAAAAACATGACCCGGGACTTGAACTCAATTTCTTTGTGGATGGAGCTTAACTGCCATCAGTTTAAAGATTATCTTTTGCCTTTTAACAATGATAGGAAAGTATGAAAGAAAAAAAAAAAAAAAAAAAACGATGACCCAGGACCTGTCGTCAAAATCCCAAAAGTATGAAAAAAAAAAAAACATGACCCGGGACTTGAACTAAATTTTTTTTGTGGATGGAGCTTAACTGCCATCAGTTTAAAGAATATCTTTTGCCTTTTAACCATGATAGGAAAGTATTAAAAAAAAAAAAAAACGATGACCCGGGACCTGTCGTCAAAATCCCAAAACTATGAGAAAAAAAAAAAAAAAAAAACATGACCGGGACTTGAGCTCAATTTCTTTGTGGATGGAGCTTAACTGCCATCAGTTTAAATAATATCTTTTGCCTTTTAACCATGATAGGAAAGTATAAAAAAAAAAAAAAAAAACGATGACCCGGGACCTGTCGTCAAAATCCCAAAAGTATGAAAAAACAAAAAAACAAAAAAAAACATGACCCGGGACTTGAACTCAATTTCTTTGTGGATGGAGCTTAACTGCCATCAGTTTAAAGAATATCTTTTGCCTTTTAACCATGATAGGAAAGTATAAAAAAAAAAAAAAAACGATGACCCGGGACTTGAACTCAATTTTTTTGTGGATGGAGCTTAACTGCCATCAGTTTAAAGAATATCTTTTGCCTTTTAACCATGATAGGAAAGTATGAAAAAAAAAAAAAAAACGATGACCCGGGACCTGTCGTCAAAATCACAAAAGTATGAAAAAACAAAAAAACAAAAAAAAACATGACCCGGGACTTGAACTCAATTTCTTTGTGGATGGAGCTTAACTGCCATCAGTTTAAATAATATATTTTGCCTTTTAACAATGATAGGAAAGTATAGAAAAAAAAAAAAAACGATGACCCGGGACTTGAACTCAATTTTTTTGTGGATGGAGCTTAACTGCCATCAGTTTAAAGAATATCTTTTGCCTTTTAACCATGATAGGAAAGTATTAAAAAAAAAAAAAAAACGATGACCCGGGACCTGTCGTCAAAATCCCAAAAGTATGAGAAAAAAAAAAAAAAAAAACATGACCCGGGACTTGAACTCAATTTTTTTGTGGATGGAGCTTAACTGCCATCAGTTTAAAGAATATCTTTTGCCTTTTAACAATGATAGGAAAGTATGAAAAAAAAAAAAAAAAAAAAAAAACGATGACCCAGGACCTGTCGTCAAAATCCCAAAAGTATGAAAAAAAAAAAAACATGACCCGGGACTTGAACTAAATTTTTTTTGTGGATGGAGCTTAACTGCCATCAGTTTAAAGAATATCTTTTGCCTTTTAACCATGATAGGAAAGTATGAAAAAAAAAAAAAACGATGACCCGGGACCTGTCGTCAAAATCCCAAAACTATGAGAAAAAAAAAAAAAAAAAAACATGACCGGGACTTGAGCTCAATTTCTTTGTGGATGGAGCTTAACTGCCATCAGTTTAAATAATATCTTTTGCCTTTTAACCATGATAGGAAAGTATGAAAAAAAAAAAAAAAAACGATGACCCGGGACCTGTCGTCAAAATCCCAAAAGTATGAAAAAACAAAAAAACAAAAAAAAACATGACCCGGGACTTGAACTCAATTTCTTTGTGGATGGAGCTTAACTGCCATCAGTTTAAAGAATATCTTTTGCCTTTTAACCATGATAGGAAAGTATAAAAAAAAAAAAAAACGATGACCCGGGACTTGAACTCAATTTTTTTGTGGATGGAGCTTAACTGCCATCAGTTTAAAGAATATCTTTTGCCTTTTAACCATGATAGGAAAGTATGAAAAAAAAAAAAAAAACGATGACCCGGGACCTGTCGTCAAAATCACAAAATGGAGCTTAACTGCCATCAGTTTAAATAATATATTTTGCCTTTTAACAATGATAGGAAAGTATAGAAAAAAAAAAAAAACGATGACCCGGGACTTGAACTCAATTTTTTTGTGGATGGAGCTTAACTGCCATCAGTTTAAAGAATATCTTTTGCCTTTTAACCATGATAGGAAAGTATAAAAAAAAAAAAAAAACCGATGACCCGGGACCTGTCGTCAAAATCCCAAAAGTATGAGAAAAAAAAAAAAAAAAAACATGACCCGGGACTTGAACTCAATTTTTTTGTGGATGGAGCTTAACTGCCATCAGTTTAAAGAATATCTTTTGCCTTTTAACCATGATAGGAAAGTATTAAAAAAAAAAAAAAACCGATGACCCGGGACCTGTCGTCAAAATCCCAAAAGTATGAGAAAAAAAAAAAAAAAAAAAAAAAAAACATGACCCGGGACTTGAACTCAATTTTTTTGTGGATGGAGCTTAACTGCCATCAGTTTAAAGAATATCTTTTGCCTTTTAACCATGATAGGAAAGTATGAAAAAAAAAAAAAAAACGATGACCCGTCGTCAAAATCCCAAAAGTATAAAAACAAAAAAAAACATGACCCGGGACTTGAACTCAATTTCTTTGTGGATGGAGCTTAACTGCCATCAGTTTAAAGAATATCTTTTGCCTTTTAACCATGATAGGAAAGTATGAAAAAAAAAAAAAAAAAAAAAAAAAACGATGACCCGGGACTTGAACTCAATTTCTTTGTGGATGGAGCTTAACTGCCATCAGTTTAAAGAATATATTTTGCCTTTTAACAATGATAGGAAAGTATAAAAAAAAAAAAAAAAAACGATGACCCGGGACTTGAACTCAATTTTTTTGTGGATGGAGCTTAACTGCCATCAGTTTAAAGAATATCTTTTGCCTTTTAACCATGATAGGAAAGTATAAAAAAAAAAAAAAAAAACGATGACACGGGACCTGTCGTCAAAATCCCAAAAGTATGAGAAAAAAAAAAAAAAAAAAAACATGACCCGGGACTTGAACTCAATTTTTTTGTGGATGGAGCTTAACTGCCATCAGTTTAAAGATTATCTTTTGCCTTTTAACAATGATAGGAAAGTATGAAAAAAAAAAAAAAAAAACGATGACCCGGGACCTGTCGTCAAAATCCCAAAAGTATGAAAAAAAAAAAAAAAAAAAAAAACATGACCCGGGACTTGAACTCAATTTTTTTGTGGATGGAGCTTAACTGCCATCAGTTTAAAGATTATCTTTTGCCTTTTAACAATGATAGGAAAGTATGAAAAAAAAACAAACAAAAAAAAAAACGATGACCCGGGACCTGTCGTCAAAATCCCAAAAGTATGAGAAAAAAAAAAAAAAAACATGACCCGGGACCTGTCGTCAAAATCCCAAAAGTATGAAAAAAAAAAAACATGACCCGGGACTTGAACTCAATTTTTTTGTGGATGGAGCTTAACTGCCATCAGTTTAAAGAATATCTTTTGCCTTTTAACCATGATAGGAAAGTATGAAAAAAAAAAAAAAAAACGATGACCCGGGACCTGTCGTCAAAATCCCAAAAGTATGAAAAAAAAAAAAAAAAAAAACATGACCCGGGACTTGAACTAAATTTCTTTGTGGATGGAGCTTAACTGCCATCAGTTTAAAGAATATCTTTTGCCTTTTAACCATGATAGGAAAGTATGAAAAAAAAAAAAAAAAACGATGACCCGGGACTTGAACTCAATTTCTTTGTGGATGGAGCTTAACTGCCATCAGTTTAAAGAATATATTTTGCCTTTTAACAATGATAGGAAAGTATAAAAAAAAAAAAAAAACGATGACCCGGGACTTGAACTCAATTTTTTTGTGGATGGAGCTTAACTGCCATCAGTTTAAAGAATATCTTTTGCCTTTTAACCATGATAGGAAAGTATGAAAAAAAAAAAAAAAAACGATGACCCGGGACTTGAACTCAATTTCTTTGTGGATGGAGCTTAACTGCCATCAGTTTAAAGAATATATTTTGCCTTTTAACAATGATAGGAAAGTATATAAAAAAAAAAAAAACGATGACCCGGGACTTGAACTCAATTTTTTTGTGGATGGAGCTTAACTGCCATCAGTTTAAAGAATATCTTTTGCCTTTTAACCATGATAGGAAAGTATGAAAAAAAAAAAAAAAAAACGATGACCCGGGACCTGTCGTCAAAATCCCAAAAGTATGAGAAAAAAAAAAAAAAACATGACCCGGGACCTGTCGTCAAAATCCCAAAAGTATGAAAAAAAAAAAACATGACCCGGGACTTGAACTCAATTTTTTTGTGGATGGAGCTTAACTGCCATCAGTTTAAAGAATATCTTTTGCCTTTTAACCATGATAGGAAAGTATGAAAAAAAAAAAAAAAAACGATGACCCGGGACCTGTCGTCAAAATCCCAAAAGTATGAAAAAAAAAAAAAAAAAAAACATGACCCGGGACTTGAACTCAATTTCTTTGTGGATGGAGCTTAACTGCCATCAGTTTAAAGAATATCTTTTGCCTTTTAACCATGATAGGAAAGTATAAAAAAAAAAAAAAACGATGACCCGGGACTTGAACTCAATTTTTTTGTGGATGGAGCTTAACTGCCATCAGTTTAAAGAATATCTTTTGCCTTTTAACCATGATAGGAAAGTATGAAAAAAAAAAAAAAAAAAAAAAAAAAACGATGACCCGGGACTTGAACTCAATTTCTTTGTGGATGGAGCTTAACTGCCATCAGTTTAAAGAATATCTTTTGCCTTTTAACCATGATAGGAAAGTATGAAAAAAAAAAAAAAAAAACGATGACCCGGGACCTGTCGTCAAAATCCCAAAAGTATGAAAAAAAAAAAAAAAAAAAAAAACATGACCCGGGACTTGAACTCAATTTTTTTGTGGATGGAGCTTAAATGCCATCAGTTTAAAGAATATCTTTTGCCTTTTAACCATGATAGGAAAGTATAAAAAAAAAAAAAAAAAACGATGACCCGGGACCTGTCGTCAAAATCCCAAAAGTATAAAAAAAAAAAAAAAAAAAAAAACATGACCCGGGACTTGAACTCAATTTTTTTGTGGATGGAGCTTAACTGCCATCAGTTTAAAGATTATCTTTTGCCTTTTAACAATGATAGGAAAGTATGAAAAAAAATAAAAAAAAAAATTAAAAAAAAACGATGACCCGGGACCTGTCGTCAAAATCCCAAAAGTATGAAAAAAAAAAAAACATGACCCGGGACTTGAACTCAATTTCTTTGTGGATGGAGCTTAACTGCCATCAGTTTAAAGAATATCTTTTGCCTTTTAACCATGATAGGAAAGTATAAAAAAAAAAAAAAACGATGACCCGGGACTTGAACTCAATTTTTTTGTGGATGGAGCTTAACTGCCATCAGTTTAAAGAATATCTTTTGCCTTTTAACCATGATAGGAAAGTATGAAAAAAAAAAAAAAAAAAAAAAAAAAAACGATGACCCGGGACTTGAACTCAATTTCTTTGTGGATGGAGCTTAACTGCCATCAGTTTAAAGAATATATTTTGCCTTTTAACAATGATAGGAAAGTATATAAAAAAAAAAAAAACGATAACCCGGGACTTGAACTCAATTTTTTTGTGGATGGAGCTTAACTGCCATCAGTTTAAAGAATATCTTTTGCCTTTTAACCATGATAGGAAAGTATGAAAAAAAAAAAAAAAAACGATGACCCGGGACCTGTCGTCAAAATCCCAAAAGTATGAGAAAAAAAAAAAAAAAACATGACCCGGGACCTGTCGTCAAAATCCCAAAAGTATGAAAAAAAAAAAAAAAAAAAAAAACATGACCCGGGACTTGAACTCAATTTTTTTGTGGATGGAGCTTAACTGCCATCAGTTTAAAGAATATCTTTTGCCTTTTAACCATGATAGGAAAGTATTAAAAAAAAAAAAAAAAACGATGACCCGGGACCTGTCGTCAAAATCCCAAAAGTATAAAAAAAAAAAAAAAAAAAAAAACATGACCCGGGACTTGAACTCAATTTTTTTGTGGATGGAGCTTAACTGCCATCAGTTTAAAGATTATCTTTTGCCTTTTAACAATGATAGGAAAGTATGAAAAAAAAAAAAAAAAAAAAAAAAACCGATGACCCGGGACCTGTCGTCAAAATCCCAAAAGTATGAGAAAAAAAAAAAAAAAAAAAAAAAAAACATGACCCGGGACTTGAACTCAATTTTTTTGTGGATGGAGCTTAACTGCCATCAGTTTAAAGAATATCTTTTGCCTTTTAACCATGATAGGAAAGTATGAAAAAAAAAAAAAAAACGATGACCCGTCGTCAAAATCCCAAAAGTATAAAAACAAAAAAAAACATGACCCGGGACTTGAACTCAATTTCTTTGTGGATGGAGCTTAACTGCCATCAGTTTAAAGAATATCTTTTGCCTTTTAACCATGATAGGAAAGTATGAAAAAAAAAAAAAAAAAAAAAAAAAACGATGACCCGGGACTTGAACTCAATTTCTTTGTGGATGGAGCTTAACTGCCATCAGTTTAAAGAATATATTTTGCCTTTTAACAATGATAGGAAAGTATAAAAAAAAAAAAAAAAAAACGATGACCCGGGACTTGAACTCAATTTTTTTGTGGATGGAGCTTAACTGCCATCAGTTTAAAGAATATCTTTTGCCTTTTAACCATGATAGGAAAGTATAAAAAAAAAAAAAAAAAACGATGACACGGGACCTGTCGTCAAAATCCCAAAAGTATGAGAAAAAAAAAAAAAAAAAAAACATGACCCGGGACTTGAACTCAATTTTTTTGTGGATGGAGCTTAACTGCCATCAGTTTAAAGATTATCTTTTGCCTTTTAACAATGATAGGAAAGTATGAAAAAAAAAAAAAAAAAACGATGACCCGGGACCTGTCGTCAAAATCCCAAAAGTATGAAAAAAAAAAAAAAAAAAAAAAACATGACCCGGGACTTGAACTCAATTTTTTTGTGGATGGAGCTTAACTGCCATCAGTTTAAAGATTATCTTTTGCCTTTTAACAATGATAGGAAAGTATGAAAAAAAAACAAACAAAAAAAAAAACGATGACCCGGGACCTGTCGTCAAAATCCCAAAAGTATGAGAAAAAAAAAAAAAAAACATGACCCGGGACCTGTCGTCAAAATCCCAAAAGTATGAAAAAAAAAAAACATGACCCGGGACTTGAACTCAATTTTTTTGTGGATGGAGCTTAACTGCCATCAGTTTAAAGAATATCTTTTGCCTTTTAACCATGATAGGAAAGTATGAAAAAAAAAAAAAAAAACGATGACCCGGGACCTGTCGTCAAAATCCCAAAAGTATGAAAAAAAAAAAAAAAAAAAACATGACCCGGGACTTGAACTAAATTTCTTTGTGGATGGAGCTTAACTGCCATCAGTTTAAAGAATATCTTTTGCCTTTTAACCATGATAGGAAAGTATGAAAAAAAAAAAAAAAAACGATGACCCGGGACTTGAACTCAATTTCTTTGTGGATGGAGCTTAACTGCCATCAGTTTAAAGAATATATTTTGCCTTTTAACAATGATAGGAAAGTATAAAAAAAAAAAAAAAACGATGACCCGGGACTTGAACTCAATTTTTTTGTGGATGGAGCTTAACTGCCATCAGTTTAAAGAATATCTTTTGCCTTTTAACCATGATAGGAAAGTATGAAAAAAAAAAAAAAAAACGATGACCCGGGACTTGAACTCAATTTCTTTGTGGATGGAGCTTAACTGCCATCAGTTTAAAGAATATATTTTGCCTTTTAACAATGATAGGAAAGTATATAAAAAAAAACAAAACGATGACCCGGGACTTGAACTCAATTTTTTTGTGGATGGAGCTTAACTGCCATCAGTTTAAAGAATATCTTTTGCCTTTTAACCATGATAGGAAAGTATGAAAAAAAAAAAAAAAAAACGATGACCCGGGACCTGTCGTCAAAATCCCAAAAGTATGAGAAAAAAAAAAAAAAACATGACCCGGGACCTGTCGTCAAAATCCCAAAAGTATGAAAAAAAAAAAACATGACCCGGGACTTGAACTCAATTTTTTTGTGGATGGAGCTTAACTGCCATCAGTTTAAAGAATATCTTTTGCCTTTTAACCATGATAGGAAAGTATGAAAAAAAAAAAAAAAAACGATGACCCGGGACCTGTCGTCAAAATCCCAAAAGTATGAAAAAAAAAAAAAAAAAAAACATGACCCGGGACTTGAACTCAATTTCTTTGTGGATGGAGCTTAACTGCCATCAGTTTAAAGAATATCTTTTGCCTTTTAACCATGATAGGAAAGTATAAAAAAAAAAAAAAACGATGACCCGGGACTTGAACTCAATTTTTTTGTGGATGGAGCTTAACTGCCATCAGTTTAAAGAATATCTTTTGCCTTTTAACCATGATAGGAAAGTATGAAAAAAAAAAAAAAAAAAAAAAAAAAACGATGACCCGGGACTTGAACTCAATTTCTTTGTGGATGGAGCTTAACTGCCATCAGTTTAAAGAATATCTTTTGCCTTTTAACCATGATAGGAAAGTATGAAAAAAAAAAAAAAAAAACGATGACCCGGGACCTGTCGTCAAAATCCCAAAAGTATGAAAAAAAAAAAAAAAAAAAAAAACATGACCCGGGACTTGAACTCAATTTTTTTGTGGATGGAGCTTAAATGCCATCAGTTTAAAGAATATCTTTTGCCTTTTAACCATGATAGGAAAGTATAAAAAAAAAAAAAAAAAACGATGACCCGGGACCTGTCGTCAAAATCCCAAAAGTATAAAAAAAAAAAAAAAAAAAAAAACATGACCCGGGACTTGAACTCAATTTTTTTGTGGATGGAGCTTAACTGCCATCAGTTTAAAGATTATCTTTTGCCTTTTAACAATGATAGGAAAGTATGAAAAAAAATAAAAAAAAAAATAAAAAAAAAACGATGACCCGGGACCTGTCGTCAAAATCCCAAAAGTATGAAAAAAAAAAAAACATGACCCGGGACTTGAACTCAATTTCTTTGTGGATGGAGCTTAACTGCCATCAGTTTAAAGAATATCTTTTGCCTTTTAACCATGATAGGAAAGTATAAAAAAAAAAAAAAACGATGACCCGGGACTTGAACTCAATTTTTTTGTGGATGGAGCTTAACTGCCATCAGTTTAAAGAATATCTTTTGCCTTTTAACCATGATAGGAAAGTATGAAAAAAAAAAAAAAAAAAAAAAAAAAAACGATGACCCGGGACTTGAACTCAATTTCTTTGTGGATGGAGCTTAACTGCCATCAGTTTAAAGAATATATTTTGCCTTTTAACAATGATAGGAAAGTATATAAAAAAAAAAAAAACGATAACCCGGGACTTGAACTCAATTTTTTTGTGGATGGAGCTTAACTGCCATCAGTTTAAAGAATATCTTTTGCCTTTTAACCATGATAGGAAAGTATGAAAAAAAAAAAAAAAAACGATGACCCGGGACCTGTCGTCAAAATCCCAAAAGTATGAGAAAAAAAAAAAAAAAACATGACCCGGGACCTGTCGTCAAAATCCCAAAAGTATGAAAAAAAAAAAAAAAAAAAAAAACATGACCCGGGACTTGAACTCAATTTTTTTGTGGATGGAGCTTAACTGCCATCAGTTTAAAGAATATCTTTTGCCTTTTAACCATGATAGGAAAGTATTAAAAAAAAAAAAAAAAACGATGACCCGGGACCTGTCGTCAAAATCCCAAAAGTATAAAAAAAAAAAAAAAAAAAAAAACATGACCCGGGACTTGAACTCAATTTTTTTGTGGATGGAGCTTAACTGCCATCAGTTTAAAGATTATCTTTTGCCTTTTAACAATGATAGGAAAGTATGAAAAAAAAAAAAAAACAAAAAAAAAAAAAAACGATGACCCGGGACCTGTCGTCAAAATCCCAAAAGTATGAAAAAAAAAAAAACATGACCCGGGACTTGAACTCAATTTCTTTGTGGATGGAGCTTAACTGCCATCAGTTTAAAGAATATCTTTTGCCTTTTAACCATGATAGGAAAGTATGAAAAAAAAAAAAAACGCGAAATCCCAAAAGTATGAAAAAAAAAAAAAAAAAAAAAACATGACCCGGGACCTGTCGTCAAAATCCCAAAAGTATGAAAAAAAAAAAAAAAAAAAACATGACCCGGGACTTGAACTCAATTTTTTTGTGGATGGAGCTTAACTGCCATCAGTTTAAAGAATATCTTTTGCCTTTTAACCATGATAGGAAAGTATGAAAAAAAAAAAAAAACGATGACCCGGGACCTGTCGTCAAAATCCCAAAAGTATGACAAAAAAACTAAAAAAAACATGACCCGGGACTTGAACTCAATTTCTTTGTGGATGGAGCTTAACTGCCATCAGTTTAAAGAATATCTTTTGCCTTTTAACCATGATAGGAAAGTATAAAAAAACAAAAAACGATGACCCGGGACTTGAACTCAATTTTTTTGTGGATGGAGCTTAACTGCCATCAGTTTAAAGAATATCTTTTGCCTTTTAACCATGATAGGAAAGTATGAAAAAAAAAAAAAAAAAAAAAAAAAAAAACGATGACCCGGGACTTGAACTCAATTTTTTTGTGGATGGAGCTTAACTGCCATCAGTTTAAAGAATATCTTTTGCCTTTTAACCATGATAGGAAAGTATTAAAAAAAAAAAAAAACGATGACCCGGGGACCTGTCGTCAAAATCCCAAAAGTATGAGAAAAAAAACAACAAAAAAAACATGACCCGGGACTTGAACTCAATTTCTTTGTGGATGGAGCTTAACTGCCATCAGTTTAAAGATTATCTTTTGCCTTTTAACAATGATAGGAAAGTATGAAAAAAAAAAAAAAAAAAAAAAAACGATGACCCAGGACCTGTCGTCAAAATCCCAAAAGTATGAAAAAAAAAAAAACATGACCCGGGACTTGAACTAAATTTTTTTTGTGGATGGAGCTTAACTGCCATCAGTTTAAAGAATATCTTTTGCCTTTTAACCATGATAGGAAAGTATGAAAAAAAAAAAAAAACGATGACCCGGGACCTGTCGTCAAAATCCCAAAACTATGAGAAAAAAAAAAAAAAAAAACATGACCGGGACTTGAGCTCAATTTCTTTGTGGATGGAGCTTAACTGCCATCAGTTTAAATAATATCTTTTGCCTTTTAACCATGATAGGAAAGTATGAAAAAAAAAAAAAAAAACGATGACCCGGGACCTGTCGTCAAAATCCCAAAAGTATGAAAAAACAAAAAAACAAAAAAAAACATGACCCGGGACTTGAACTCAATTTCTTTGTGGATGGAGCTTAACTGCCATCAGTTTAAAGAATATCTTTTGCCTTTTAACCATGATAGGAAAGTATAAAAAAAAAAAAAAACGATGACCCGGGACTTGAACTCAATTTTTTTGTGGATGGAGCTTAACTGCCATCAGTTTAAAGAATATCTTTTGCCTTTTAACCATGATAGGAAAGTATGAAAAAAAAAAAAAAAACGATGACCCGGGACCTGTCGTCAAAATCACAAAAGTATGAAAAAACAAAAAAACAAAAAAAAAACATGACCCGGGACTTGAACTCAATTTCTTTGTGGATGGAGCTTAACTGCCATCAGTTTAAATAATATATTTTGCCTTTTAACAATGATAGGAAAGTATAGAAAAAAAAAAAAAACGATGACCCGGGACTTGAACTAAATTTTTTTGTGGATGGAGCTTAACTGCCATCAGTTTAAAGAATATCTTTTGCCTTTTAACCATGATAGGAAAGTATTAAAAAAAAAAAAAAACCGATGACCCGGGACCTGTCGTCAAAATCCCAAAAGTATGAGAAAAAAAAAAAAAAAAAACATGACCCGGGACTTGAACTCAATTTTTTTGTGGATGGAGCTTAACTGCCATCAGTTTAAAGAATATCTTTTGCCTTTTAACCATGATAGGAAAGTATGAAAAAAAAAAAAAAAACGATGACCCGTCGTCAAAATCCCAAAAGTATAAAAACAAAAAAAAACATGACCCGGGACTTGAACTCAATTTCTTTGTGGATGGAGCTTAACTGCCATCAGTTTAAAGAATATCTTTTGCCTTTTAACCATGATAGGAAAGTATGAAAAAAAAAAAAAAAAAAAAAAAAAAAAAAAACGATGACCCGGGACTTGAACTCAATTTCTTTGTGGATGGAGCTTAACTGCCATCAGTTTAAAGAATATATTTTGCCTTTTAACCATGATAGGAAAGTATGAAAAAAAAAAAAAAAAACGATGACCCGGGACCTGTCGTCAAAATCCCAAAAGTATGAAAAAAAAAAAAAAAAAAAAAGAAAAACATGACCCGGGACTTGAACTCAATTTTTTTGTGGATGGAGCTTAACTGCCATCAGTTTAAAGAATATCTTTTGCCTTTTAACAATGATAGGAAAGTATAAAAAAAAAAAAAAAACGATGACCCGGGACCTGTCGTCAAAATCCCAAAAGTATGAAAAAAACAAAAACATGACCCGGGACTTGAACTCAATTTTTTTGTGGATGGAGCTTAACTGCCATCAGTTTAAAGAATATCTTTTGCCTTTTAACCATGATAGGAAAGTATGAAAAAAAAAAAAAAACGATGACCCGGGACCTGTCGTCAAAATCCCAAAAGTATGAAAAAAAAAACAAAAAAAAACATGACCCGGGACTTGAACTCAATTTCTTTGTGGATGGAGCTTAACTGCCATCAGTTTAAAGAATATATTTTGCCTTTTAACAATGATAGGAAAGTATATAAAAAAAAAAAAAAAACGATGACCCGGGACCTGTCGTCAAAATCCCAAAAGTATGAAAAAACAAAAAAAACAAAAAAAAACATGACCCGGGACTTGAACTCAATTTTTTTGTGGATGGAGCTTAACTGCCATCAGTTTAAAGAATATCTTTTGCCTTTTAACCATGATAGGAAAGTATGAAAAAAAAAAAAAAAACGATGACCCGGGACCTGTCGTCAAAATCCCAAAAGTATGAAAAAAAAAAAAAAAACATGACCCGGGACTTGAACTCAATTTTTTTGTGGATGGAGCTTAACTGCCATCAGTTTAAAGAATATATTTTGCCTTTTAACAATGATAGGAAAGTATAAAAAAAAAAAAAAAACGATGACTTGAACTCAATTTTTTTGTGGATGGAGCTTAACTGCCATCAGTTTAAAGATTATCTTTTGCCTTTTAACAATGATAGGAAAGTATGAAAAAAAAAAAAAAAAACGATGACCCGGGACCTGTCGTCAAAATCCCAAAAGTATGAAAAAACAAAAAAACAAAAAAAAACATGACCCGGGACTTGAACTCAATTTTTTTGTGGATGGAGCTTAACTGCCATCAGTTTAAAGAATATCTTTTGCCTTTTAACCATGATAGGAAAGTATGAAAAAAAAAAAAAAAACCGATGACCCGGGACCTGTCGTCAAAATCCCAAAAGTATGAAAAAAAAAAAAAAAAAAAAAAAACATGACCCGGGACTTGAACTCAATTTTTTTGTGGATGGAGCTTAACTGCCATCAGTTTAAAGAATATCTTTTGCCTTTTAACAATGATAGGAAAGTATAAAAAAAAAAAAAAAACGATGACTTGAACTCAATTTTTTTGTGGATGGAGCTTAACTGCCATCAGTTTAAAGATTATCTTTTGCCTTTTAACAATGATAGGAAAGTATGAAAAAAAAAAAAAAAAAAAAAAAACGATGACCCGGGACCTGTCGTCAAAATCCCAAAAGTATGAGAAAAAAAAAAAAAAAAACATGACCCGGGACCTGTCATCAAAATCCCAAAAGTATGAAAAAAAAAAAAACATGACCCGGGACTTGAACTCAATTTCTTTGTGGATGGAGCTTAACTGCCATCAGTTTAAAGAATATCTTTTGCCTTTTAACCATGATAGGAAAGTATAAAAAAAAAAAAAAAACGATGACCCGGGACCTGTCGTCAAAATCCCAAAAGTATGAAAAAACAAAAAAACAAAAAAAAACATGACCCGGGACTTGAACTCAATTTCTTTGTGGATGGAGCTTAACTGCCATCAGTTTAAAGAATATCTTTTGCCTTTTAACCATGATAGGAAAGTATAAAAAAAAAAAAAAAAAAACGATGACCCGGGACCTGTCGTCAAAATCCCAAAAGTATGAGAAAAAAAAAAAAAAAAACATGACCCGGGACCTGTCGTCAAAATCCCAAAAGTATGAAAAAAAAAAACATGACCCGGGACTTGAACTCAATTTTTTTGTGGATGGAGCTTAACTGCCATCAGTTTAAAGAATATCTTTTGCCTTTTAACAATGATAGGAAAGTATGAAAAAAAAAAAAAACCGATGACCCGGGACCTGTCGTCAAAATCCCAAAAGTATGAGAAAAAAACTAAAAAAAACATGACCCGGGACTTGAACTCAATTTCTTTTTGGATGGAGCTTAACTGCCATCAGTTTAAAGAATATATTTTGCCTTTTAACAATGATAGGAAAGTATATAAAAAAAAAAAAAACGATGACCCGGGACCTGTCGTCAAAATCCCAAAAGTATGAGAAAAAAAAAAAAAAAAAAACATGACCCGGGACTTGAACTCAATTTTTTTGTGGATGGAGCTTAACTGCCATCAGTTTAAAGATTATCTTTTGCCTTTTAACAATGATAGGAAAGTATGAAAAAAAAAAAAAAAAAACGATGACCCGGGACCTGTCGTCAAAATCCCAAAAGTATGAGAAAAAAAAAAAAAAAAACATGACCCGGGACCTGTCGTCAAAATCCCAAAAGTATGAAAAAAAAAAACATGACCCGGGACTTGAACTAAATTTTTTTGTGGATGGAGCTTAACTGCCATCAGTTTAAAGAATATCTTTTGCCTTTTAACAATGATAGGAAAGTATGAAAAAAAAAAAAAAACGATGACCCGGGACCTGTCGTCAAAATCCCAAAAGTATGAGAAAAAAACTAAAAAAAACATGACCCGGGACTTGAACTCAATTTCTTTTTGGATGGAGCTTAACTGCCATCAGTTTAAAGAATATATTTTGCCTTTTAACAATGATAGGAAAGTATAAAAAAAAAAAAAAAACGATGACCCGGGACCTGTCGTCAAAATCCCAAAAGTATGAAAAAACAAAAAAACAAAAAAAAACATGACCCGGGACTTGAACTCAATTTCTTTGTGGATGGAGCTTAACTGCCATCAGTTTAAAGAATATATTTTGCCTTTTAACAATGATAGGAAAGTATATAAAAAAAAAAAAAACGATGACCCGGGACTTGAACTCAATTTTTTTGTGGATGGAGCTTAACTGCCATCAGTTTAAAGAATATCTTTTGCCTTTTAACCATGATAGGAAAGTATGAAAAAAAAAAAAAAACCGATGACCCGGGACCTGTCGTCAAAATCCCAAAAGTATGAAAAAACAAAAAAACAAAAAAAAACATGACCCGGGACTTGAACTCAATTTCTTTGTGGATGGAGCTTAACTGCCATCAGTTTAAAGAATATATTTTGCCTTTTAACAATGATAGGAAAGTATATAAAAAAAAAAAAAACGATGACCCGGGACTTGAACTCAATTTTTTTGTGGATGGAGCTTAACTGCCATCAGTTTAAAGAATATCTTTTGCCTTTTAACCATGATAGGAAAGTATGAAAAAAAAAAAAAAACCGATGACCCGGGACCTGTCGTCAAAATCCCAAAAGTATGAAAAAAAAAAAAAAAAAAAAAAAACATGACCCGGGACTTGAACTCAATTTCTTTGTGGATGGAGCTTAACTGCCATCAGTTTAAAGAATATCTTTTGCCTTTTAACCATGATAGGAAAGTATGAAAAAAAAAAAAAAACGATGACCCGGGACCTGTCGTCAAAATCCCAAAACTATGAGAAAAAAAAAAAAAAAAAACATGACCGGGACTTGAGCTCAATTTCTTTGTGGATGGAGCTTAACTGCCATCAGTTTAAATAATATCTTTTGCCTTTTAACCATGATAGGAAAGTATGAAAAAAAAAAAAAAAAACGATGACCCGGGACCTGTCGTCAAAATCCCAAAAGTATGAAAAAACAAAAAAACAAAAAAAAACATGACCCGGGACTTGAACTCAATTTCTTTGTGGATGGAGCTTAACTGCCATCAGTTTAAAGAATATCTTTTGCCTTTTAACCATGATAGGAAAGTATAAAAAAAAAAAAAAACGATGACCCGGGACTTGAACTCAATTTTTTTGTGGATGGAGCTTAACTGCCATCAGTTTAAAGAATATCTTTTGCCTTTTAACCATGATAGGAAAGTATGAAAAAAAAGAAAAAAAAAGAAAAAAAAACGATGACCCGGGACTTGAACTCAATTTCTTTGTGGATGGAGCTTAACTGCCATCAGTTTAAATAATATATTTTGCCTTTTAACAATGATAGGAAAGTATAGAAAAAAAAAAAAAAACGATGACCCGGGACTTGAACTCAATTTTTTTGTGGATGGAGCTTAACTGCCATCAGTTTAAAGAATATCTTTTGCCTTTTAACCATGATAGGAAAGTATGAAAAAAAAAAAAAAAAACGATGACCCGGGACCTGTCGTCAAAATCCCAAAAGTATGAAAAAACAAAAAAACAAAAAAAAACATGACCCGGGACTTGAACTCAATTTTTTTGTGGATGGAGCTTAACTGCCATCAGTTTAAAGAATATCTTTGGCCTTTTAACCATGATAGGAAAGTATGGAAAAAAAAAAAAAAAAAAAAAAAAAAACGATGACCCGGGACTTGAACTCAATTTTTTTGTGGATGGAGCTTAACTGCCATCAGTTTAAAGAATATCTTTTGCCTTTTAACCATGATAGGAAAGTATGAAAAAAAAAAAAAAACCGATGACCCGGGACCTGTCGTCAAAATCCCAAAAGTATGAAAAAAAAAAAAAAAAAAAAAAAACATGACCCGGGACTTGAACTCAATTTTTTTGTGGATGGAGCTTAACTGCCATCAGTTTAAAGAATATCTTTTGCCTTTTAACCATGATAGGAAAGTATGAAAAAAAAAAAAAAAAACGATGACCCGGGACCTGTCGTCAAAATCCCAAAAGTATGAAAAAAAAAAAAAAAAAAAAAAACATGACCCGGGACTTGAACTCAATTTCTTTGTGGATGGAGCTTAACTGCCATCAGTTTAAATAATATCTTTTGCCTTTTAACCATGATAGGAAAGTATGAAAAAAAAATAAATAAACGATGACCCGGGACCTGTCGTCAAAATCCCAAAAGTATGAAAAAACAAAAAAACAAAAAAAAACATGACCCGGGACTTGAACTCAATTTCTTTGTGGATGGAGCTTAACTGCCATCAGTTTAAAGAATATCTTTTGCCTTTTAACCATGATAGGAAAGTATAAAAAAAAAAAAAAACGATGACCCGGTACTTGAACTCAATTTTTTTGTGGATGGAGCTTAACTGCCATCAGTTTAAAGAATATCTTTTGCCTTTTAACCATGATAGGAAAGTATGAAAAAAAAGAAAAAAAAAGAAAAAAAAACGATGACCCGGGACTTGAACTCAATTTCTTTGTGGATGGAGCTTAACTGCCATCAGTTTAAATAATATATTTTGCCTTTTAACAATGATAGGAAAGTATAGAAAAAAAAAAAAAACGATGACCCGGGACTTGAACTCAATTTTTTTGTGGATGGAGCTTAACTGCCATCAGTTTAAAGAATATCTTTTGCCTTTTAACCATGATAGGAAAGTATGAAAAAAAAAAAAAAAAACGATGACCCGGGACCTGTCGTCAAAATCCCAAAAGTATGAAAAAACAAAAAAACAAAAAAAAACATGACCCGGGACTTGAACTCAATTTTTTTGTGGATGGAGCTTAACTGCCATCAGTTTAAAGAATATCTTTTGCCTTTTAACCATGATAGGAAAGTATGGAAAAAAAAAAAAAAAAAAGAAAAAAACGATGACCCGGGACTTGAACTCAATTTCTTTGTGGATGGAGCTTAACTGCCATCAGTTTAAAGAATATATTTTGCCTTTTAACAATGATAGGAAAGTATAAAAAAAAAAAAAAAACGATGACCCGGGACCTGTCGTCAAAATCCCAAAAGTATGAAAAAACAAAAAAACAAAAAAAAACATGACCCGGGACTTGAACTCAATTTTTTTGTGGATGGAGCTTAACTGCCATCAGTTTAAAGAATATCTTTTGCCTTTTAACCATGATAGGAAAGTATGAAAAAAAAAAAAAAAAAAAACATGACCGGGACTTGAGCTCAATTTCTTTGTGGATGGAGCTTAACTGCCATCAGTTTAAATAATATCTTTTGCCTTTTAACCATGATAGGAAAGTATAAAAAAAAAAAAAAAAAAACGATGACCCGGGACCTGTCGTCAAAATCCCAAAAGTATGAAAAAAAAAAAAAAAAAAACATGACCCGGGACCTGTCGTCAAAATCCCAAAAGTATGAAAAAAAAAAAAAAAAAAAAAAACATGACCCGGGACTTGAACTCAATTTCTTTGTGGATGGAGCTTAACTGCCATCAGTTTAAAGAATATCTTTTGCCTTTTAACCATGATAGGAAAGTATGAAAAAAAAAAAAAAAACGATGACCCGGGACCTGTCGTCAAAATCCCAAAAGTATGAAAAAAAAAAAACATGACCCGGGACTTGAACTAAATTTTTTTTGTGGATGGAGCTTAACTGCCATCAGTTTAAAGAATATCTTTTGCCTTTTAACCATGATAGGAAAGTATGAAAAAAAAGAAAAAAAAAGAAAAAAAAACGATGACCCGGGACTTGAACTCAATTTCTTTGTGGATGGAGCTTAACTGCCATCAGTTTAAATAATATATTTTGCCTTTTAACAATGATAGGAAAGTATAGAAAAAAAAAAAAAACGATGACCCGGGACTTGAACTCAATTTTTTTGTGGATGGAGCTTAACTGCCATCAGTTTAAAGAATATCTTTTGCCTTTTAACCATGATAGGAAAGTATGAAAAAAAAAAAAAAAAACGATGACCCGGGACCTGTCGTCAAAATCCCAAAAGTATGAAAAAAAAAAAAAAAAAAAAAAAAACATGACCCGGGACTTGAACTCAATTTTTTTGTGGATGGAGCTTAACTGCCATCAGTTTAAAGAATATCTTTTGCCTTTTAACCATGATAGGAAAGTATAAAAAAAAAAAAAAAAAAAACGATGACCCGGGACCTGTCGTCAAAATCCCAAAAGTATGAAAAAAAAAAAAAAAAAAACATGACCCGGGACCTGTCGTCAAAATCCCAAAAGTATGAAAAAAAAAAAAAAAAAAAAAAACATGACCCGGGACTTGAACTCAATTTCTTTGTGGATGGAGCTTAACTGCCATCAGTTTAAAGAATATCTTTTGCCTTTTAACCATGATAGGAAAGTATAAAAAAAAAAAAAAACGATGACCCGGTACTCTAACTCAATTTTTTTGTGGATGGAGCTTAACTGCCATCAGTTTAAAGAATATCTTTTGCCTTTTAACCATGATAGGAAAGTATGAAAAAAAAGAAAAAAAAAGAAAAAAAAACGATGACCCGGGACTTGAACTCAATTTCTTTGTGGATGGAGCTTAACTGCCATCAGTTTAAATAATATATTTTGCCTTTTAACAATGATAGGAAAGTATAGAAAAAAAAAAAAAACGATGACCCGGGACTTGAACTCAATTTTTTTGTGGATGGAGCTTAACTGCCATCAGTTTAAAGAATATCTTTTGCCTTTTAACCATGATAGGAAAGTATGAAAAAAAAAAAAAAAAACGATGACCCGGGACCTGTCGTCAAAATCCCAAAAGTATGAAAAAACAAAAAAACAAAAAAAAACATGACCCGGGACTTGAACTCAATTTTTTTGTGGATGGAGCTTAACTGCCATCAGTTTAAAGAATATCTTTTGCCTTTTAACCATGATAGGAAAGTATGGAAAAAAAAAGAAAAAAAAAGAAAAAAACGATGACCCGGGACTTGAACTCAATTTCTTTGTGGATGGAGCTTAACTGCCATCAGTTTAAAGAATATATTTTGCCTTTTAACAATGATAGGAAAGTATAAAAAAAAAAAAAAAACGATGACCCGGGACCTGTCGTCAAAATCCCAAAAGTATGAAAAAACAAAAAAACAAAAAAAAACATGACCCGGGACTTGAACTCAATTTTTTTGTGGATGGAGCTTAACTGCCATCAGTTTAAAGAATATCTTTTGCCTTTTAACCATGATAGGAAAGTATGAAAAAAAAAAAAAAAAACGATGACCCGGGACCTGTCGTCAAAATCCCAAAAGTATGAAAAAAAAAAAAAAAAAAAAAAAAACATGACCCGGGACTTGAACTCAATTTTTTTGTGGATGGAGCTTAACTGCCATCAGTTTAAAGAATATCTTTTGCCTTTTAACCATGATAGGAAAGTATAAAAAAAAAAAAAAAAAAACGATGACCCGGGACCTGTCGTCAAAATCCCAAAAGTATGAAAAAAAAAAAAAAAAAAACATGACCCGGGACCTGTCGTCAAAATCCCAAAAGTATGAAAAAAAAAAAAAAAAAAAAAAACATGACCCGGGACTTGAACTCAATTTTTTTGTGGATGGAGCTTAACTGCCATCAGTTTAAAGATTATCTTTTGCCTTTTAACAATGATAGGAAAGTATGAAAAAAAAAAAAAAAAAGAAAAAAAAACGATGACCCGGGACCTGTCGTCAAAATCCCAAAAGTATGAAAAAAAAAAAAAAAAAAAACATGACCCGGGACTTGAACTCAATTTCTTTGTGGATGGAGCTTAACTGCCATCAGTTTAAAGAATATCTTTTGCCTTTTAACCATGATAGGAAAGTATAAAAAAAAAAAAAAACGATGACCCGGGACTTGAACTCAATTTTTTTGTGGATGGAGCTTAACTGCCATCAGTTTAAAGAATATCTTTTGCCTTTTAACCATGATAGGAAAGTATGAAAAAAAAAAAAAAAAAAAAAAAAAAAACGATGACCCGGGACTTGAACTCAATTTCTTTGTGGATGGAGCTTAACTGCCATCAGTTTAAAGAATATATTTTGCCTTTTAACAATGATAGGAAAGTATAAAAAAAAAAAAAAAAAACGATGACCCGGGACTTGAACTCAATTTTTTTGTGGATGGAGCTTAACTGCCATCAGTTTAAAGATTATCTTTTGCCTTTTAACAATGATAGGAAAGTATGAAAAGAAAAAAAAAAAAAACGATGACCCGGGACCTGTCGTCAAAATCCCAAAAGTATGAAAAAAAAAAAAAAAAAAAAACATGACCCGGGACCTGTCGTCAAAATCCCAAAAGTATGAAAAAAAAAAAAAAAAAAAAAAACATGACCCGGGACTTGAACTCAATTTTTTTGTGGATGGAGCTTAACTGCCATCAGTTTAAAGATTATCTTTTGCCTTTTAACAATGATAGGAAAGTATGAAAAAAAAAAAAAAAAAAAAAAAAACGATGACCCGGGACCTGTCGTCAAAATCCCAAAAGTATGAGAAAAAAAAAAAAAAAACATGACCCGGGACCTGTCGTCAAAATCCCAAAAGTATGAAAAAAAAAAAAAAAAAAAAAAACATGACCCGGGACTTGAACTCAATTTTTTTGTGGATGGAGCTTAACTGCCATCAGTTTAAAGATTATCTTTTGCCTTTTAACAATGATAGGAAAGTATGAAAGAAAAAAAAAAAAAAAAAAAAACGATGACCCGGGACCTGTCGTCAAAATCCCAAAAGTATGAGAAAAAAAAAAAAAAAACATGACCCGGGACCTTTCGTCAAAATCCCAAAAGTATGAAAAAAAAAAAACATGACCCGGGACTTGAACTCAATTTTTTTGTGGATGGAGCTTAACTGCCATCAGTTTAAAGAATATCTTTTGCCTTTTAACCATGATAGGAAAGTATGAAAAAAAAAAAAAAAAACGATGACCTGGGACCTGTCGTCAAAATCCCAAAAGTATGAAAAAAAAAAAAAAAAAAAACATGACCCGGGACTTGAACTCAATTTCTTTGTGGATGGAGCTTAACTGCCATCAGTTTAAAGAATATATTTTGCCTTTTAACAATGATAGGAAAGTATAAAAAAAAAAAAAAAACGATGACCCGGGACTTGAACTCAATTTTTTTGTGGATGGAGCTTAACTGCCATCAGTTTAAAGAATATCTTTTGCCTTTTAACCATGATAGGAAAGTATGAAAAAAAAAAAAAAAAAAACGATGACCCGGGACCTGTCGTCAAAATCCCAAAAGTATGAGAAAAAAAAAAAAAAAACATGACCCGGGACCTGTCGTCAAAATCCCAAAAGTATGAAAAAAAAAAAAAAAAAAAACATGACCCGGGACTTGAACTCAATTTCTTTGTGGATGGAGCTTAACTGCCATCAGTTTAAAGAATATCTTTTGCCTTTTAACCATGATAGGAAAGTATAAAAAAAAAAAAAACCGATGACCCGGGACTTGAACTCAATTTTTTTGTGGATGGAGCTTAACTGCCATCAGTTTAAAGAATATCTTTTGCCTTTTAACCATGATAGGAAAGTATGAAAAAAAAAAAAAAAAAAAAAAACGATGACCCGGGACTTGAACTCAATTTCTTTGTGGATGGAGCTTAACTGCCATCAGTTTAAAGAATATCTTTTGCCTTTTAACCATGATAGGAAAGTATGAAAAAAAAAAAAAAAAAACGATGACCCGGGACCTGTCGTCAAAATCCCAAAAGTATGAGAAAAAAAAAAAAAAAACATGACCCGGGACCTGTCGTCAAAATCCCAAAAGTATGAAAAAAAAAAAACATGACCCGGGACTTGAACTCAATTTTTTTGTGGATGGAGCTTAACTGCCATCAGTTTAAAGAATATCTTTTGCCTTTTAACCATGATAGGAAAGTATGAAAAAAAAAAAAAAAAACGATGACCCGGGACCTGTCGTCAAAATCCCAAAAGTATGAAAAAAACAAAAAAAAAAAACATGACCCGGGACTTGAACTCAATTTCTTTGTGGATGGAGCTTAACTGCCATCAGTTTAAAGAATATCTTTTGCCTTTTAACCATGATAGGAAAGTATAAAAATAAAAAAAAACGATGACCCGGGACTTGAACTCAATTTTTTTGTGGATGGAGCTTAACTGCCATCAGTTTAAAGAATATCTTTTGCCTTTTAACCATGATAGGAAAGTATGAAAAAAAAAAAAAAAAAAAAAAAAAAACGATGACCCGGGACTTGAACTAAATTTTTTTGTGGATGGAGCTTAACTGCCATCAGTTTAAAGAATATCTTTTGCCTTTTAACCATGATAGGAAAGTATTAAAAAAAAAAAAAAACCGATGACCCGGGACCTGTCGTCAAAATCCCAAAAGTATGAGAAAAAAAAAAAAAAAAAACATGACCCGGGACTTGAACTCAATTTTTTTGTGGATGGAGCTTAACTGCCATCAGTTTAAAGAATATCTTTTGCCTTTTAACCATGATAGGAAAGTATGAAAAAAAAAAAAAAAACGATGACCCGTCGTCAAAATCCCAAAAGTATAAAAACAAAAAAAAACATGACCCGGGACTTGAACTCAATTTCTTTGTGGATGGAGCTTAACTGCCATCAGTTTAAAGAATATCTTTTGCCTTTTAACCATGATAGGAAAGTATGAAAAAAAAAAAAAAAAAAAAAAAAACGATGACCCGGGACTTGAACTCAATTTCTTTGTGGATGGAGCTTAACTGCCATCAGTTTAAAGAATATATTTTGCCTTTTAACCATGATAGGAAAGTATGAAAAAAAAAAAAAAAAACGATGACCCGGGACCTGTCGTCAAAATCCCAAAAGTATGAAAAAAAAAAAAAAAAAAAAGAAAAACATGACCCGGGACTTGAACTCAATTTTTTTGTGGATGGAGCTTAACTGCCATCAGTTTAAAGAATATCTTTTGCCTTTTAACAATGATAGGAAAGTATAAAAAAAAAAAAAAAACGATGACCCGGGACCTGTCGTCAAAATCCCAAAAGTATGAAAAAAACAAAAACATGACCCGGGACTTGAACTCAATTTTTTTGTGGATGGAGCTTAACTGCCATCAGTTTAAAGAATATCTTTTGCCTTTTAACCATGATAGGAAAGTATGAAAAAAAAAAAAAAACGATGACCCGGGACCTGTCGTCAAAATCCCAAAAGTATGAAAAAACAAAAAAAACAAAAAAAAACATGACCCGGGACTTGAACTCAATTTTTTTGTGGATGGAGCTTAACTGCCATCAGTTTAAAGAATATCTTTTGCCTTTTAACCATGATAGGAAAGTATGAAAAAAAAAAAAAAAACGATGACCCGGGACCTGTCGTCAAAATCCCAAAAGTATGAAAAAAAAAAAAAAAACATGACCCGGGACTTGAACTCAATTTTTTTGTGGATGGAGCTTAACTGCCATCAGTTTAAAGAATATATTTTGCCTTTTAACAATGATAGGAAAGTATAAAAAAAAAAAAAAAACGATGACTTGAACTCAATTTTTTTGTGGATGGAGCTTAACTGCCATCAGTTTAAAGATTATCTTTTGCCTTTTAACAATGATAGGAAAGTATGAAAAAAAAAAAAAAAAAAAAAAAACGATGACCCGGGACCTGTCGTCAAAATCCCAAAAGTATGAAAAAAAAAAAAAAAAAAACATGACCCGGGACCTGTCGTCAAAATCCCAAAAGTATGAAAAAAAAAAAAAAAAAAAAAAACATGACCCGGGACTTGAACTCAATTTCTTTGTGGATGGAGCTTAACTGCCATCAGTTTAAAGAATATCTTTTGCCTTTTAACCATGATAGGAAAGTATGAAAAAAAAAAAAAAAACGATGACCCGGGACCTGTCGTCAAAATCCCAAAAGTATGAAAAAAAAAAAACATGACCCGGGACTTGAACTAAATTTTTTTTGTGGATGGAGCTTAACTGCCATCAGTTTAAAGAATATCTTTTGCCTTTTAACCATGATAGGAAAGTATGAAAAAAAAGAAAAAAAAAGAAAAAAAAACGATGACCCGGGACTTGAACTCAATTTCTTTGTGGATGGAGCTTAACTGCCATCAGTTTAAATAATATATTTTGCCTTTTAACAATGATAGGAAAGTATAGAAAAAAAAAAAAAACGATGACCCGGGACTTGAACTCAATTTTTTTGTGGATGGAGCTTAACTGCCATCAGTTTAAAGAATATCTTTTGCCTTTTAACCATGATAGGAAAGTATGAAAAAAAAAAAAAAAAACGATGACCCGGGACCTGTCGTCAAAATCCCAAAAGTATGAAAAAAAAAAAAAAAAAAAAAAAAACATGACCCGGGACTTGAACTCAATTTTTTTGTGGATGGAGCTTAACTGCCATCAGTTTAAAGAATATCTTTTGCCTTTTAACCATGATAGGAAAGTATAAAAAAAAAAAAAAAAAAACGATGACCCGGGACCTGTCGTCAAAATCCCAAAAGTATGAAAAAAAAAAAAAAAAAAACATGACCCGGGACCTGTCGTCAAAATCCCAAAAGTATGAAAAAAAAAAAAAAAAAAAAAAACATGACCCGGGACTTGAACTCAATTTCTTTGTGGATGGAGCTTAACTGCCATCAGTTTAAAGAATATCTTTTGCCTTTTAACCATGATAGGAAAGTATAAAAAAAAAAAAAAACGATGACCCGGTACTCTAACTCAATTTTTTTGTGGATGGAGCTTAACTGCCATCAGTTTAAAGAATATCTTTTGCCTTTTAACCATGATAGGAAAGTATGAAAAAAAAGAAAAAAAAAGAAAAAAAAACGATGACCCGGGACTTGAACTCAATTTCTTTGTGGATGGAGCTTAACTGCCATCAGTTTAAATAATATATTTTGCCTTTTAACAATGATAGGAAAGTATAGAAAAAAAAAAAAAACGATGACCCGGGACTTGAACTCAATTTTTTTGTGGATGGAGCTTAACTGCCATCAGTTTAAAGAATATCTTTTGCCTTTTAACCATGATAGGAAAGTATGAAAAAAAAAAAAAAAAACGATGACCCGGGACCTGTCGTCAAAATCCCAAAAGTATGAAAAAACAAAAAAACAAAAAAAAACATGACCCGGGACTTGAACTCAATTTTTTTGTGGATGGAGCTTAACTGCCATCAGTTTAAAGAATATCTTTTGCCTTTTAACCATGATAGGAAAGTATGGAAAAAAAAAGAAAAAAAAAGAAAAAAACGATGACCCGGGACTTGAACTCAATTTCTTTGTGGATGGAGCTTAACTGCCATCAGTTTAAAGAATATATTTTGCCTTTTAACAATGATAGGAAAGTATAAAAAAAAAAAAAAAACGATGACCCGGGACCTGTCGTCAAAATCCCAAAAGTATGAAAAAACAAAAAAACAAAAAAAAACATGACCCGGGACTTGAACTCAATTTTTTTGTGGATGGAGCTTAACTGCCATCAGTTTAAAGAATATCTTTTGCCTTTTAACCATGATAGGAAAGTATGAAAAAAAAAAAAAAAAACGATGACCCGGGACCTGTCGTCAAAATCCCAAAAGTATGAAAAAAAAAAAAAAAAAAAAAAAAACATGACCCGGGACTTGAACTCAATTTTTTTGTGGATGGAGCTTAACTGCCATCAGTTTAAAGAATATCTTTTGCCTTTTAACCATGATAGGAAAGTATAAAAAAAAAAAAAAAAAAAACGATGACCCGGGACCTGTCGTCAAAATCCCAAAAGTATGAAAAAAAAAAAAAAAAAAACATGACCCGGGACCTGTCGTCAAAATCCCAAAAGTATGAAAAAAAAAAAAAAAAAAAAAAACATGACCCGGGACTTGAACTCAATTTTTTTGTGGATGGAGCTTAACTGCCATCAGTTTAAAGATTATCTTTTGCCTTTTAACAATGATAGGAAAGTATGAAAAAAAAAAAAAAAAAGAAAAAAAAACGATGACCCGGGACCTGTCGTCAAAATCCCAAAAGTATGAAAAAAAAAAAAAAAAAAAAACATGACCCGGGACTTGAACTCAATTTCTTTGTGGATGGAGCTTAACTGCCATCAGTTTAAAGAATATCTTTTGCCTTTTAACCATGATAGGAAAGTATAAAAAAAAAAAAAAACGATGACCCGGGACTTGAACTCAATTTTTTTGTGGATGGAGCTTAACTGCCATCAGTTTAAAGAATATCTTTTGCCTTTTAACCATGATAGGAAAGTATGAAAAAAAAAAAAAAAAAAAAAAAAAAAACGATGACCCGGGACTTGAACTCAATTTCTTTGTGGATGGAGCTTAACTGCCATCAGTTTAAAGAATATATTTTGCCTTTTAACAATGATAGGAAAGTATAAAAAAAAAAAAAAAAAACGATGACCCGGGACTTGAACTCAATTTTTTTGTGGATGGAGCTTAACTGCCATCAGTTTAAAGATTATCTTTTGCCTTTTAACAATGATAGGAAAGTATGAAAAGAAAAAAAAAAAAAACGATGACCCGGGACCTGTCGTCAAAATCCCAAAAGTATGAAAAAAAAAAAAAAAAAAAAACATGACCCGGGACCTGTCGTCAAAATCCCAAAAGTATGAAAAAAAAAAAAAAAAAAAAAAACATGACCCGGGACTTGAACTCAATTTTTTTGTGGATGGAGCTTAACTGCCATCAGTTTAAAGATTATCTTTTGCCTTTTAACAATGATAGGAAAGTATGAAAAAAAAAAAAAAAAAAAAAAAAACGATGACCCGGGACCTGTCGTCAAAATCCCAAAAGTATGAGAAAAAAAAAAAAAAAACATGACCCGGGACCTGTCGTCAAAATCCCAAAAGTATGAAAAAAAAAAAAAAAAAAAAAAACATGACCCGGGACTTGAACTCAATTTTTTTGTGGATGGAGCTTAACTGCCATCAGTTTAAAGATTATCTTTTGCCTTTTAACAATGATAGGAAAGTATGAAAGAAAAAAAAAAAAAAAAAAAAACGATGACCCGGGACCTGTCGTCAAAATCCCAAAAGTATGAGAAAAAAAAAAAAAAAACATGACCCGGGACCTTTCGTCAAAATCCCAAAAGTATGAAAAAAAAAAAACATGACCCGGGACTTGAACTCAATTTTTTTGTGGATGGAGCTTAACTGCCATCAGTTTAAAGAATATCTTTTGCCTTTTAACCATGATAGGAAAGTATGAAAAAAAAAAAAAAAAACGATGACCTGGGACCTGTCGTCAAAATCCCAAAAGTATGAAAAAAAAAAAAAAAAAAAACATGACCCGGGACTTGAACTCAATTTCTTTGTGGATGGAGCTTAACTGCCATCAGTTTAAAGAATATATTTTGCCTTTTAACAATGATAGGAAAGTATAAAAAAAAAAAAAAAACGATGACCCGGGACTTGAACTCAATTTTTTTGTGGATGGAGCTTAACTGCCATCAGTTTAAAGAATATCTTTTGCCTTTTAACCATGATAGGAAAGTATGAAAAAAAAAAAAAAAAAAACGATGACCCGGGACCTGTCGTCAAAATCCCAAAAGTATGAGAAAAAAAAAAAAAAAACATGACCCGGGACCTGTCGTCAAAATCCCAAAAGTATGAAAAAAAAAAAAAAAAAAAACATGACCCGGGACTTGAACTCAATTTCTTTGTGGATGGAGCTTAACTGCCATCAGTTTAAAGAATATCTTTTGCCTTTTAACCATGATAGGAAAGTATAAAAAAAAAAAAAACCGATGACCCGGGACTTGAACTCAATTTTTTTGTGGATGGAGCTTAACTGCCATCAGTTTAAAGAATATCTTTTGCCTTTTAACCATGATAGGAAAGTATGAAAAAAAAAAAAAAAAAAAAAAACGATGACCCGGGACTTGAACTCAATTTCTTTGTGGATGGAGCTTAACTGCCATCAGTTTAAAGAATATCTTTTGCCTTTTAACCATGATAGGAAAGTATGAAAAAAAAAAAAAAAAAACGATGACCCGGGACCTGTCGTCAAAATCCCAAAAGTATGAGAAAAAAAAAAAAAAAACATGACCCGGGACCTGTCGTCAAAATCCCAAAAGTATGAAAAAAAAAAAACATGACCCGGGACTTGAACTCAATTTTTTTGTGGATGGAGCTTAACTGCCATCAGTTTAAAGAATATCTTTTGCCTTTTAACCATGATAGGAAAGTATGAAAAAAAAAAAAAAAAACGATGACCCGGGACCTGTCGTCAAAATCCCAAAAGTATGAAAAAAACAAAAAAAAAAAACATGACCCGGGACTTGAACTCAATTTCTTTGTGGATGGAGCTTAACTGCCATCAGTTTAAAGAATATCTTTTGCCTTTTAACCATGATAGGAAAGTATAAAAATAAAAAAAAACGATGACCCGGGACTTGAACTCAATTTTTTTGTGGATGGAGCTTAACTGCCATCAGTTTAAAGAATATCTTTTGCCTTTTAACCATGATAGGAAAGTATGAAAAAAAAAAAAAAAAAAAAAAAAAAAACGATGACCCGGGACTTGAACTAAATTTTTTTGTGGATGGAGCTTAACTGCCATCAGTTTAAAGAATATCTTTTGCCTTTTAACCATGATAGGAAAGTATTAAAAAAAAAAAAAAACCGATGACCCGGGACCTGTCGTCAAAATCCCAAAAGTATGAGAAAAAAAAAAAAAAAAAACATGACCCGGGACTTGAACTCAATTTTTTTGTGGATGGAGCTTAACTGCCATCAGTTTAAAGAATATCTTTTGCCTTTTAACCATGATAGGAAAGTATGAAAAAAAAAAAAAAAACGATGACCCGTCGTCAAAATCCCAAAAGTATAAAAACAAAAAAAAACATGACCCGGGACTTGAACTCAATTTCTTTGTGGATGGAGCTTAACTGCCATCAGTTTAAAGAATATCTTTTGCCTTTTAACCATGATAGGAAAGTATGAAAAAAAAAAAAAAAAAAAAAAAAACGATGACCCGGGACTTGAACTCAATTTCTTTGTGGATGGAGCTTAACTGCCATCAGTTTAAAGAATATATTTTGCCTTTTAACCATGATAGGAAAGTATGAAAAAAAAAAAAAAAAACGATGACCCGGGACCTGTCGTCAAAATCCCAAAAGTATGAAAAAAAAAAAAAAAAAAAAGAAAAACATGACCCGGGACTTGAACTCAATTTTTTTGTGGATGGAGCTTAACTGCCATCAGTTTAAAGAATATCTTTTGCCTTTTAACAATGATAGGAAAGTATAAAAAAAAAAAAAAAACGATGACCCGGGACCTGTCGTCAAAATCCCAAAAGTATGAAAAAAACAAAAACATGACCCGGGACTTGAACTCAATTTTTTTGTGGATGGAGCTTAACTGCCATCAGTTTAAAGAATATCTTTTGCCTTTTAACCATGATAGGAAAGTATGAAAAAAAAAAAAAAACGATGACCCGGGACCTGTCGTCAAAATCCCAAAAGTATGAAAAAACAAAAAAAACAAAAAAAAACATGACCCGGGACTTGAACTCAATTTTTTTGTGGATGGAGCTTAACTGCCATCAGTTTAAAGAATATCTTTTGCCTTTTAACCATGATAGGAAAGTATGAAAAAAAAAAAAAAAACGATGACCCGGGACCTGTCGTCAAAATCCCAAAAGTATGAAAAAAAAAAAAAAAACATGACCCGGGACTTGAACTCAATTTTTTTGTGGATGGAGCTTAACTGCCATCAGTTTAAAGAATATATTTTGCCTTTTAACAATGATAGGAAAGTATAAAAAAAAAAAAAAAACGATGACTTGAACTCAATTTTTTTGTGGATGGAGCTTAACTGCCATCAGTTTAAAGATTATCTTTTGCCTTTTAACAATGATAGGAAAGTATGAAAAAAAAAAAAAAAAAAAAAAAACGATGACCCGGGACCTGTCGTCAAAATCCCAAAAGTATGAAAAAAAAAAAAACATGACCCGGGACTTGAACTCAATTTTTTTGTGGATGGAGCTTAACCCATTTGTGCCGGATGCTGCGCGCCGAAACATTATATCTACCGCCGGTTACTGCGTTGCGCAACTCTGAACCTCCTGCCGGCTGCTGCGTAGCGCAGCATTTTGTATTCGTCATACTTTTAATGACACGTGCAGCATATAACGCACTGTCATAGGTTCAAATACACACGAGGTGGGTCTTGTTGAGTTTTCAAAGACCACGTGACCACCCAAATGTACTGTGGTTCGCTGAAAATCACGTCAATCAATCAGACATACACGCGCATTTGTTTTGGATTTTTGAAGACGCGAGTGCGAAAATGGCAACGACAGAAGAGGATTTTGACAGCGAGGGCAGTGACATTGACTTGGAAGATAGTGAGGAGTTTGGAAGATAGTGAGAAGTTTTGCACCTTCCTCTGCACCGCGAGTGCTTCATGTACCAAATGTACCACGTCGTTCGTCACAAATGATTTGATCTGACTCTTGTCTGTCTCTCTCTCTCTGTGTGTGTGTGTGTGTGTGTGTGTGTGTGTGTGTGTGTGTGTGCGTGTGCGTGTGTGTGTGTGTGCGCGTGTGTGTGTGTGCGTGTATGTATGTGTGCGTGCGTGCGTGTGTGTGTGCGTGCGCGTCTATCTGTGCGAGGATAATGCTGATAAAGCCAAAGAGGAGAGATTTGAGCCATGGAGCTCAGAGACTGATACTCTTCCCAGTTCCTCCTCAGGACTTTCCCCACCTCTCTCTGATAACAAGATGCCTTGTTCAGTGTGTTGGCATGTTTAAAATGTTATTTGTTATATTTTATATAATTGATTTATATATTAATATATATTTTTTTCTTCCCCATATGATTTTGAGAATTTTTTGAAAAATGTGTTGTTATGTTAGTGCTAAGGGAGCATGTTTTAATCAAACCTGTGATTCTTACCTTCAAAATGTATTTTATTTCATGTTTCTAAGTGCTACAGAGGCTTAGATATTCAGGTTTTGGTAGACGTTGACAATTCGTAGTATTTTTTCAGAAAACCCTCAGGAGATAAGGACATTTATCCTAGAATAACATAGGTTTTTATAGGCGTTTTTAGCAGGCGTTTTAGGAGTAAATGGGTTAACTGCCATCAGTTTAAAGAATATCTTTTGCCTTTTAACCATGATAGGAAAGTATGAAAAAAAAAAAAAAAAACGATGACCCGGGACCTGTCGTCAAAATCCCAAAAGTATGAAAAAAAAAAAAAAAAAAAAAAAACATGACCCGGGACTTGAACTCAATTTTTTTGTGGATGGAGCTTAACTGCCATCAGTTTAAAGAATATCTTTTGCCTTTTAACAATGATAGGAAAGTATAAAAAAAAAAAAAAAACGATGACTTGAACTCAATTTTTTTGTGGATGGAGCTTAACTGCCATCAGTTTAAAGATTATCTTTTGCCTTTTAACAATGATAGGAAAGTATGAAAAAAAAAAAAAAAAAAAAAAAACGATGACCCGGGACCTGTCGTCAAAATCCCAAAAGTATGAGAAAAAAAAAAAAAAAAACATGACCCGGGACCTGTCATCAAAATCCCAAAAGTATGAAAAAAAAAAAAACATGACCCGGGACTTGAACTCAATTTCTTTGTGGATGGAGCTTAACTGCCATCAGTTTAAAGAATATCTTTTGCCTTTTAACCATGATAGGAAAGTATAAAAAAAAAAAAAAAACGATGACCCGGGACCTGTCGTCAAAATCCCAAAAGTATGAAAAAACAAAAAAACAAAAAAAAACATGACCCGGGACTTGAACTCAATTTCTTTGTGGATGGAGCTTAACTGCCATCAGTTTAAAGAATATCTTTTGCCTTTTAACCATGATAGGAAAGTATAAAAAAAAAAAAAAAAAAACGATGACCCGGGACCTGTCGTCAAAATCCCAAAAGTATGAGAAAAAAAAAAAAAAAAACATGACCCGGGACCTGTCGTCAAAATCCCAAAAGTATGAAAAAAAAAAACATGACCCGGGACTTGAACTCAATTTTTTTGTGGATGGAGCTTAACTGCCATCAGTTTAAAGAATATCTTTTGCCTTTTAACAATGATAGGAAAGTATGAAAAAAAAAAAAAACCGATGACCCGGGACCTGTCGTCAAAATCCCAAAAGTATGAGAAAAAAACTAAAAAAAACATGACCCGGGACTTGAACTCAATTTCTTTTTGGATGGAGCTTAACTGCCATCAGTTTAAAGAATATATTTTGCCTTTTAACAATGATAGGAAAGTATATAAAAAAAAAAAAAACGATGACCCGGGACCTGTCGTCAAAATCCCAAAAGTATGAGAAAAAAAAAAAAAAAAAAACATGACCCGGGACTTGAACTCAATTTTTTTGTGGATGGAGCTTAACTGCCATCAGTTTAAAGATTATCTTTTGCCTTTTAACAATGATAGGAAAGTATGAAAAAAAAAAAAAAAAAACGATGACCCGGGACCTGTCGTCAAAATCCCAAAAGTATGAGAAAAAAAAAAAAAAAAACATGACCCGGGACCTGTCGTCAAAATCCCAAAAGTATGAAAAAAAAAAACATGACCCGGGACTTGAACTAAATTTTTTTGTGGATGGAGCTTAACTGCCATCAGTTTAAAGAATATCTTTTGCCTTTTAACAATGATAGGAAAGTATGAAAAAAAAAAAAAAACGATGACCCGGGACCTGTCGTCAAAATCCCAAAAGTATGAGAAAAAAACTAAAAAAAACATGACCCGGGACTTGAACTCAATTTCTTTTTGGATGGAGCTTAACTGCCATCAGTTTAAAGAATATATTTTGCCTTTTAACAATGATAGGAAAGTATAAAAAAAAAAAAAAAACGATGACCCGGGACCTGTCGTCAAAATCCCAAAAGTATGAAAAAACAAAAAAACAAAAAAAAACATGACCCGGGACTTGAACTCAATTTCTTTGTGGATGGAGCTTAACTGCCATCAGTTTAAAGAATATATTTTGCCTTTTAACAATGATAGGAAAGTATATAAAAAAAAAAAAAACGATGACCCGGGACTTGAACTCAATTTTTTTGTGGATGGAGCTTAACTGCCATCAGTTTAAAGAATATCTTTTGCCTTTTAACCATGATAGGAAAGTATGAAAAAAAAAAAAAAACCGATGACCCGGGACCTGTCGTCAAAATCCCAAAAGTATGAAAAAAAAAAAAAAAAAAAAAAAACATGACCCGGGACTTGAACTCAATTTCTTTGTGGATGGAGCTTAACTGCCATCAGTTTAAAGAATATCTTTTGCCTTTTAACCATGATAGGAAAGTATGAAAAAAAAAAAAAAACGATGACCCGGGACCTGTCGTCAAAATCCCAAAACTATGAGAAAAAAAAAAAAAAAAAACATGACCGGGACTTGAGCTCAATTTCTTTGTGGATGGAGCTTAACTGCCATCAGTTTAAAGAATATCTTTTGCCTTTTAACCATGATAGGAAAGTATAAAAAAAAAAAAAAACGATGACCCGGGACTTGAACTCAATTTTTTTGTGGATGGAGCTTAACTGCCATCAGTTTAAAGAATATCTTTTGCCTTTTAACCATGATAGGAAAGTATGAAAAAAAAGAAAAAAAAAGAAAAAAAAACGATGACCCGGGACTTGAACTCAATTTCTTTGTGGATGGAGCTTAACTGCCATCAGTTTAAATAATATATTTTGCCTTTTAACAATGATAGGAAAGTATAGAAAAAAAAAAAAAAACGATGACCCGGGACTTGAACTCAATTTTTTTGTGGATGGAGCTTAACTGCCATCAGTTTAAAGAATATCTTTTGCCTTTTAACCATGATAGGAAAGTATGAAAAAAAAAAAAAAAAACGATGACCCGGGACCTGTCGTCAAAATCCCAAAAGTATGAAAAAACAAAAAAACAAAAAAAAACATGACCCGGGACTTGAACTCAATTTTTTTGTGGATGGAGCTTAACTGCCATCAGTTTAAAGAATATCTTTGGCCTTTTAACCATGATAGGAAAGTATGAAAAAAAAAAAAAAAAAAAAAAAAAAAACGATGACCCGGGACTTGAACTCAATTTTTTTGTGGATGGAGCTTAACTGCCATCAGTTTAAAGAATATCTTTTGCCTTTTAACCATGATAGGAAAGTATGAAAAAAAAAAAAAAACCGATGACCCGGGACCTGTCGTCAAAATCCCAAAAGTATGAAAAAAAAAAAAAAAAAAAAAAAACATGACCCGGGACTTGAACTCAATTTTTTTGTGGATGGAGCTTAACTGCCATCAGTTTAAAGAATATCTTTTGCCTTTTAACCATGATAGGAAAGTATGAAAAAAAAAAAAAAAAACGATGACCCGGGACCTGTCGTCAAAATCCCAAAAGTATGAAAAAAAAAAAAAAAAAAAAAAACATGACCCGGGACTTGAACTCAATTTCTTTGTGGATGGAGCTTAACTGCCATCAGTTTAAAGAATATCTTTTGCCTTTTAACCATGATAGGAAAGTATGAAAAAAAAAACAAAAAAAAACATGACCGGGACTTGAGCTCAATTTCTTTGTGGATGGAGCTTAACTGCCATCAGTTTAAATAATATCTTTTGCCTTTTAACCATGATAGGAAAGTATGAAAAAAAAATAAATAAACGATGACCCGGGACCTGTCGTCAAAATCCCAAAAGTATGAAAAAACAAAAAAACAAAAAAAAACATGACCCGGGACTTGAACTCAATTTCTTTGTGGATGGAGCTTAACTGCCATCAGTTTAAAGAATATCTTTTGCCTTTTAACCATGATAGGAAAGTATAAAAAAAAAAAAAAACGATGACCCGGTACTTGAACTCAATTTTTTTGTGGATGGAGCTTAACTGCCATCAGTTTAAAGAATATCTTTTGCCTTTTAACCATGATAGGAAAGTATGAAAAAAAAGAAAAAAAAAGAAAAAAAAACGATGACCCGGGACTTGAACTCAATTTCTTTGTGGATGGAGCTTAACTGCCATCAGTTTAAATAATATATTTTGCCTTTTAACAATGATAGGAAAGTATAGAAAAAAAAAAAAAACGATGACCCGGGACTTGAACTCAATTTTTTTGTGGATGGAGCTTAACTGCCATCAGTTTAAAGAATATCTTTTGCCTTTTAACCATGATAGGAAAGTATGAAAAAAAAAAAAAAAAACGATGACCCGGGACCTGTCGTCAAAATCCCAAAAGTATGAAAAAACAAAAAAACAAAAAAAAACATGACCCGGGACTTGAACTCAATTTTTTTGTGGATGGAGCTTAACTGCCATCAGTTTAAAGAATATCTTTTGCCTTTTAACCATGATAGGAAAGTATGGAAAAAAAAAAAAAAAAAAGAAAAAAACGATGACCCGGGACTTGAACTCAATTTCTTTGTGGATGGAGCTTAACTGCCATCAGTTTAAAGAATATATTTTGCCTTTTAACAATGATAGGAAAGTATAAAAAAAAAAAAAAAACGATGACCCGGGACCTGTCGTCAAAATCCCAAAAGTATGAAAAAACAAAAAAACAAAAAAAAACATGACCCGGGACTTGAACTCAATTTTTTTGTGGATGGAGCTTAACTGCCATCAGTTTAAAGAATATCTTTTGCCTTTTAACCATGATAGGAAAGTATGAAAAAAAAAAAAAAAAAAAACATGACCGGGACTTGAGCTCAATTTCTTTGTGGATGGAGCTTAACTGCCATCAGTTTAAATAATATCTTTTGCCTTTTAACCATGTTAGGAAAGTATGAAAAAAAAAAAAATAAACGATGACCCGGGACCTGTCGTCAAAATCCCAAAAGTATGAAAAAACAAAAAAACAAAAAAAAACATGACCCGGGACTTGAACTCAATTTTTTTGTGGATGGAGCTTAACTGCCATCAGTTTAAAGAATATCTTTTGCCTTTTAACCATGATAGGAAAGTATGAAAAAAAAAAAAAAAAACGATGACCCGGGACCTGTCGTCAAAATCCCAAAAGTATGAAAAAAAAAAAAAAAAAAAAAAAAACATGACCCGGGACTTGAACTCAATTTTTTTGTGGATGGAGCTTAACTGCCATCAGTTTAAAGATTATCTTTTGCCTTTTAACAATGATAGGAAAGTATGAAAAAAAAAAAAAAAAAAAAAAACGATGACCCAGGACTTGAACTAAATTTTTTTGTGGATGGAGCTTAACTGCCATCAGTTTAAAGATTATCTTTTGCCTTTTAACAATGATAGGAAAGTATGAAAAAAAAAAAAAAAAAACGATGACCCGGGACCTGTCGTCAAAATCCCAAAAGTATGAAAAAACAAAAACATGACCCGGGACTTGAACTCAATTTCTTTTTGGATGGAGCTTAACTGCCATCAGTTTAAATAATATCTTTTGCCTTTTAACCATGATAGGAAAGTATGAAAAAAAAAAAAAAAAACGATGACCCCGGGACCTGTCGTCAAAATCCCAAAAGTATGAAAAAAAAAAAAAAAAAAAAACATGACCCAGGACTTGAACTCAATTTCTTTGTGGATGGAGCTTAACTGCCATCAGTTTAAATAATATCTTTTGCCTTTTAACCATGATAGGAAAGTATGAAAAAAAAAAAAAAACGATGACCCGGGACCTGTCGTCAAAATCTAAAAAGTATGAAAAAACAAAAAAACAAAAAAAAACATGACCCGGGACTTGAACTCAATTTCTTTGTGGATGGAGCTTAACTGCCATCAGTTTAAAGAATATCTTTTGCCTTTTAACAATGATAGGAAAGTATGGAAAAAAAAAAAAAAAAACGTTGACCCGGGACCTGTCGTCAAAATCCCAAAAGTATGAAAAAACAAAAAAAACAAAAAAAGACATGACCCGGGACTTGAACTCAATTTCTTTGTGGATGGAGCTTAACTGCCATCAATTTAAAGAATATAGTTTGCCTTTTAACAATGATAGGAAAGTATGAAAAAAAAAAAAAAAACGATGACCCGGGACCTGTCGTCAAAATCCCAAAAGTATGAAAAAACAAAAAAAACATGACCCGGGACTTGAACTCAATTTCTTTGTGGATGGAGCTTAACTGCCATCAGTTTAAAGAATATATTTTGCCTTTTAACCATGATAGGAAAGTATGAAAAAAAAACAAAAAAAAAAAAAACGATGACCCGGGACCTGTCGTCAAAATCCCAAAAGTATGAAAAAAAAAAAACATGACCCGGGACTTGAACTCAATTTTTTTGTGGATGGAGCTTAACTGCCATCAGTTTAAATAATATATTTTGCCTTTTAACCATGATAGGAAAGTATGAAAAAAAAAAAAAAAAAAAAAAAACGATGACCCGGGACCTGTCGTCAAAATCCCAAAAGTATGAAAAAAAAAAAACATGACCCGGGACTTGAACTCAATTTTTTTGTGGATGGAGCTTAACTGCCATCAGTTTAAAGAATATCTTTTGCCTTTTAACCATGATAGGAAAGTATGAAAAAAAAAAAAAAAACGATGACCCGGGACCTGTCGTCAAAATCCCAAAAGTATGAAAAAACAAAAAAACAAAAAAAAACATGACCCGGGACTTGAACTCAATTTTTTTGTGGATGGAGCTTAACTGCCATCAGTTTAAAGAATATCTTTTGCCTTTTAACCATGATAGGAAAGTATGGAAAAAAAAAAAAAAAAAACGATGACCCGGGACCTGTCGTCAAAATCCCAAAAGTATAAAAAAAAAAAAAAAAAAAAAAAAACATGACCCGGGACTTGAACTCAATTTTTTTGTGGATGGAGCTTAACTGCCATCAGTTTAAAGAATATCTTTTGCCTTTTAACCATGATAGGAAAGTATAAAAAAAAAAAAAAAAAACGATGACCCGGGACCTGTCGTCAAAATCCCAAAAGTATGAAAAAAAAAAAAAAAAAAAAAAACATGACCCGGGACTTGAACTCAATTTTTTTGTGGATGGAGCTTAACTGCCATCAGTTTAAAGATTATCTTTTGCCTTTTAACAATGATAGGAAAGTATGAAAAAAAAAAAAAAAAAAAAACGATGACCCGGGACTTGAACTCAATTGTTTTGTGGATGGAGCTTAACTGCCATCAGTTTAAAGAATATATTTTGCCTTTTAACAATGATAGGAAAGTATGAAAAAAAAAAAAAAAAACGATGACCCGGGACCTGTCGTCAAAATCCCAAAAGTATGAAAAAACAAAAAAACAAAAAAAACATGACCCGGGACTTGAACTCAATTTTTTTGTGGATGGAGCTTAACTGCCATCAGTTTAAAGAATATCTTTTGCCTTTTAACAATGATAGGAAAGTATGAAAAAAAAAAAAAAAAACGATGACCCGGGACCTGTCGTCAAAATCCCAAAAGTATGAGAAAAAAAACAAAAAAAAACATGACCGGGACTTGAGCTCAATTTCTTTTTGGATGGAGCTTAACTGCCATCAGTTTAAAGAATATCTTTTGCCTTTTAACCATGATAGGAAAGTATGAAAAAAAAAAAAAAACGATGACCCGGGACCTGTCGTCAAAATCTAAAAAGTATGAAAAAACAAAAAAACAAAAAAAAACATGACCCGGGACTTGAACTCAATTTCTTTGTGGATGGAGCTTAACTGCCATCAGTTTAAAGAATATCTTTTGCCTTTTAACAATGATAGGAAAGTATGGAAAAAAAAAAAAAAAAACGTTGACCCGGGACCTGTCGTCAAAATCCCAAAAGTATGAAAAAACAAAAAAAACAAAAAAAGACATGACCCGGGACTTGAACTCAATTTCTTTGTGGATGGAGCTTAACTGCCATCAATTTAAAGAATATAGTTTGCCTTTTAACAATGATAGGAAAGTATGAAAAAAAAAAAAAAACGATGACCCGGGACCTGTCGTCAAAATCCCAAAAGTATGAAAAAACAAAAAAAACATGACCCGGGACTTGAACTCAATTTCTTTGTGGATGGAGCTTAACTGCCATCAGTTTAAAGAATATATTTTGCCTTTTAACCATGATAGGAAAGTATGAAAAAAAAACAAAACAAAAAAAAACGATGACCCGGGACCTGTCGTCAAAATCCCAAAAGTATGAAAAAAAAAAAACATGACCCGGGACTTGAACTCAATTTTTTTGTGGATGGAGCTTAACTGCCATCAGTTTAAATAATATATTTTGCCTTTTAACCATGATAGGAAAGTATGAAAAAAAAAAAAAAAAAAAAAAAACGATGACCCGGGACCTGTCGTCAAAATCCCAAAAGTATGAAAAAAAAAAAACATGACCCGGGACTTGAACTCAATTTTTTTGTGGATGGAGCTTAACTGCCATCAGTTTAAAGAATATCTTTTGCCTTTTAACCATGATAGGAAAGTATGAAAAAAAAAAAAAAAAACGATGACCCGGGACCTGTCGTCAAAATCCCAAAAGTATGAAAAAACAAAAAAACAAAAAAAAACATGACCCGGGACTTGAACTCAATTTTTTTGTGGATGGAGCTTAACTGCCATCAGTTTAAAGAATATCTTTTGCCTTTTAACCATGATAGGAAAGTATGGAAAAAAAAAAAAAAAAAACGATGACCCGGGACCTGTCGTCAAAATCCCAAAAGTATAAAAAAAAAAAAAAAAAAAAAAAAAACATGACCCGGGACTTGAACTCAATTTTTTTGTGGATGGAGCTTAACTGCCATCAGTTTAAAGAATATCTTTTGCCTTTTAACCATGATAGGAAAGTATAAAAAAAAAAAAAAAAAACGATGACCCGGGACCTGTCGTCAAAATCCCAAAAGTATGAAAAAAAAAAAAAAAAAAAAAAACATGACCCGGGACTTGAACTCAATTTTTTTGTGGATGGAGCTTAACTGCCATCAGTTTAAAGATTATCTTTTGCCTTTTAACAATGATAGGAAAGTATGAAAAAAAAAAAAAAAAAAAAAAACGATGACCCGGGACCTGTCGTCAAAATCCCAAAAGTATAAAAAAAAAAAAATAAAAAAAAACATGACCCGGGACTTGAACTCAATTTCTTTTTGGATGGAGCTTAACTGCCATCAGTTTAAATAATATCTTTTGCCTTTTAACCATGATAGGAAAGTATGAAAAAAAAAAAAAAAAAACCGATGACCCGGGACCTGTCGTCAAAATCCCAAAAGTATGAAAAAACAAAAACATGACCCGGGACTTGAACTCAATTTCTTTTTGGATGGAGCTTAACTGCCATCAGTTTAAATAATATCTTTTGCCTTTTAACCATGATAGGAAAGTATGAAAAAAAAAAAAAAAAACGATGACCCGGGACCTGTCGTCAAAATCCCAAAAGTATGAAAAAAAAAAAAAAAAAAAAAAACATGACCCGGGACTTGAACTCAATTTTTTTGTGGATGGAGCTTAACTGCCATCAGTTTAAAGATTATCTTTTGCCTTTTAACAATGATAGGAAAGTATGAAAAAAAAAAAAAAAAAAAAAAACGATGACCCGGGACCTGTCGTCAAAATCCCAAAAGTATAAAAAAAAAAAAATAAACAAAAACATGACCCGGGACTTGAACTCAATTTCTTTTTGGATGGAGCTTAACTGCCATCAGTTTAAATAATATCTTTTGCCTTTTAACCATGATAGGAAAGTATGAAAAAAAAAAAAAAAAAACCGATGACCCGGGACCTGTCGTCAAAATCCCAAAAGTATGAAAAAACAAAAACATGACCCGGGACTTGAACTCAATTTCTTTTTGGATGGAGCTTAACTGCCATCAGTTTAAATAATATCTTTTGCCTTTTAACCATGATAGGAAAGTATGAAAAAAAAAAAAAAAAACGATGACCCCGGGACCTGTCGTCAAAATCCCAAAAGTATGAAAAAAAAAAAAAAAAAAAAAAATGACCCAGGACTTGAACTCAATTTCTTTGTGGATGGAGCTTAACTGCCATCAGTTTAAATAATATCTTTTGCCTTTTAACAATGATAGGAAAGTATGAAAAAAAAAAAAAAACGATGACCCGGGACCTGTCGTCAAAATCCCAAAAGTATGAGAAAAAAAAGAAAAAAAACATGACCCGGGACTTGAACTCAATTTTTTTGTGGATGGAGCTTAACTGCCATCAGTTTAAAGAATATATTTTGCCTTTTAACCATGATAGGAAAGTATAAAAAAAAAAAAAAAAACGATGACCCGGGACCTGTCGTCAAAATCCCAAAAGTATGAAAAAAAAAAAAAAAAAAAAAAAAACGATGACCCGGGACTTGAACTCAATTGTTTTGTGGATGGAGCTTAACTGCCATCAGTTTAAAGAATATATTTTGCCTTTTAACAATGATAGGAAAGTATGAAAAAAAAAAAAAAAAACGATGACCCGGGACCTGTCGTCAAAATCCCAAAAGTATGAAAAAACAAAAAAACAAAAAAAACATGACCCGGGACTTGAACTCAATTTTTTTGTGGATGGAGCTTAACTGCCATCAGTTTAAAGAATATCTTTTGCCTTTTAACAATGATAGGAAAGTATGAAAAAAAAAAAAAAAAACGATGACCCAGGACCTGTCGTCAAAATCCCAAAAGTATGAGAAAAAAAACAAAAAAAAACATGACCGGGACTTGAGCTCAATTTCTTTTTGGATGGAGCTTAACTGCCATCAGTTTAAAGAATATCTTTTGCCTTTTAACCATGATAGGAAAGTATGAAAAAAAAAAAAAAACGATGACCCGGGACCTGTCGTCAAAATCCAAAAAGTATGAAAAAACAAAAAAACAAAAAAAAACATGACCCGGGACTTGAACTCAATTTCTTTGTGGATGGAGCTTAACTGCCATCAATTTAAAGAATATAGTTTGCCTTTTAACAATGATAGGAAAGTATGAAAAAAAAAAAAAAACGATGACCCGGGACCTGTCGTCAAAATCCCAAAAGTATGAAAAAACAAAAAAAACATGACCCGGGACTTGAACTCAATTTTTTTGTGGATGGAGCTTAACTGCCATCAGTTTAAAGATTATCTTTTGCCTTTTAACAATGATAGGAAAGTATGAAAAAAAAAAAAAAAAAAAAAAACGATGACTCGGGACCTGTCGTCAAAATCCCAAAAGTATAAAAAAAAAAAAAAAAAAAAAAACATGACCCAGGACTTGAACTCAATTTCTTTGTGGATGGAGCTTAAGTGCCATCAGTTTAAATAATATATTTTGCCTTTTAACCATGATAGGAAAGTATGAAAAAAAAAAAAAAAAAAGATGACCCGGGACCTGTCGTCAAAATCCCAAAAGTATGAAAAAACAAAAACATGACCCGGGACTTGAACTCAATTTCTTTTTGGATGGAGCTTAACTGCCATCAGTTTAAATAATATCTTTTGCCTTTTAACCATGATAGGAAAGTATGAAAAAAAAAAAAAAAAACGATGACCCCGGGACCTGTCGTCAAAATCCCAAAAGTATGAAAAAAAAAAAAAAAAAAAAACATGACCCAGGACTTGAACTCAATTTCTTTGTGGATGGAGCTTAACTGCCATCAGTTTAAATAATATCTTTTGCCTTTTAACCATGATAGGAAAGTATGAAAAAAAAAAAAAAAAAAACGATGACCCGGGACCTGTCGTCAAAATCCCAAAAGTATGAAAAAACAAAAACATGACCCGGGACTTGAACTCAATTTCTTTTTGGATGGAGCTTAACTGCCATCAGTTTAAATAATATCTTTTGCCTTTTAACCATGATAGGAAAGTATGAAAAAAAAAAAAAAAACCGATGACCCCGGGACCTGTCGTCAAAATCCCAAAAGTATAAAAAAAAAAAAAAAAAAAAAATGACCCAGGACTTGAACTCAATTTCTTTGTGGATGGAGCTTAACTGCCATCAGTTTAAAGAATATCTTTTGCCTTTTAACCATGATAGGAAAGTATAAAAAAAAACAAAAAAAAACGATGACCCGGGACCTGTCGTCAAAATCCCAAAAGTATGAAAAAAAAAAAACATGACCCGGGACTTGAACTCAATTTTTTTGTGGATGGAGCTCAACTGCCATCAGTTTAAAGAATATCTTTTGCCTTTTAACAATGATAGGAAAGTATGAAAAAAAAAAAAAACGATGACCCGGGACCTGTCGTCAAAATCCCAAAAGTATGAAAAAACTAAAAAACAAAAAAAGACATGACCCGGGACTTGAACTCAATTTCTTTGTGGATGGAGCTTAACTGCCATCAGTTTAAAGAATATCTTTTGCCTTTTAACCATGATAGGAAAGTATTAAAAAAAAAAAAAAACGATGACCCGGGACCTGTCGTCAAAATCCCAAAAGTATGAAAAAAAAAAAAAAAAAAAAACCTTGACCCGGGACTTGAACTCAATTTTTTTGTGGATGGAGCTTAACTGCCATCAGTTTAAAGAATATCTTTTGCCTTTTAACCATGATAGGAAAGTATAAAAAAAACTAAAAAAAAACGATGACCCGGGACCTGTCGTCAAAATCCCAAAAGTATGAAAAAAAAAAAAAAAAAAAAACATGACCCGGGACTTGAACTCAATTTTTTTGTGGATGGAGCTTAACTGCCATCAGTTTAAATATTATCTTTTGCCTTTTAACAATGATAGGAAAGTATGAAAAAAAAAAAAAAAAAAAAAAAAAAAAAACGATGACCCGGGACCTGTCGTCAAAATCCCAAAAGTATGAAAAAAAAAAAAAAAAAACATGACCCGGGACCTGTCGTCAAAATCCCAAAAGTATGAAAAAAAAAAAACATGACCCGGGACTTGAACTCAATTTTTTTGTGGATGGAGCTTAACTGCCATCAGTTTAAAGAATATCTTTTGCCTTTTAACCATGATAGGAAAGTATGAAAAAAAAAAAAAAACGATGACCCGGGACCTGTCGTCAAAATCCCAAAAGTATGAGAAAAAAAAAAAACATGACCCGGGACTTGAACTCAATTTTTTTGTGGATGGAGCTTAACTGCCATCAGTTTAAAGAATATCTTTTGCCTTTTAACCATGATAGGAAAGTATGAAAAAAAAAAAAAAAACGATGACCCGGGACCTGTCGTCAAAATCCCAAAAGTAAGAGAAAAAAAAAAAAAAAAAACATGACCCGGGACTTGAACTCAATTTTTTTGTGGATGGAGCTTAACTGCCATCAGTTTAAAGAATATCTTTTGCCTTTTAACAATGATAGGAAAGTATGAAAAAAAACAAAAAACGATGACCCGGGACCTGTCGTCAAAATCCCAAAAGTATGAGGAAAAAAAACAAAAAAAACATGACCGGGACTTGAGCTCAATTTCTTTGTGGATGGAGCTTAACTGCCATCAGTTTAAAGAATATCTTTTGCCTTTTAACCATGATAGGAAAGTATGAAAAAAAAAAAAAAAAACGATGACCCGGGACCTGTCGTCAAAATCCCAAAAGTATGAAAAAACAAAAAAACAAAAAAAAACATGACCCGGGACTTGAACTCAATTTCTTTGTGGATGGAGCTTAACTGCCATCAGTTTAAAGAATATCTTTTGCCTTTTAACCATGATAGGAAAGTATGAAAAAAAAAAAAAAAACGATGACCCGGGACCTGTCGTCAAAATCCCAAAAGTAAGAGAAAAAAAAAAAAAAAAAACATGACCCGGGACTTGAACTCAATTTTTTTGTGGATGGAGCTTAACTGCCATCAGTTTAAAGAATATCTTTTGCCTTTTAACCATGATAGGAAAGTATGAAAAAAAACAAAAAACGATGACCCGGGACCTGTCGTCAAAATCCCAAAAGTATGAGAAAAAAAACAAAAAAAACATGACCGGGACTTGAGCTCAATTTCTTTGTGGATGGAGCTTAACTGCCATCAGTTTAAAGAATATCTTTTGCCTTTTAACCATGATAGGAAAGTATGAAAAAAAAAAAAAAAAACGATGACCCGGGACCTGTCGTCAAAATCCCAAAAGTATGAAAAAACAAAAAAACAAAAAAAAACATGACCCGGGACTTGAACTCAATTTCTTTGTGGATGGAGCTTAACTGCCATCAGTTTAAATAATATATTTTGCCTTTTAACAATGATAGGAAAGTATAGAAAAAAAAAAAAAACGATGACCCGGGACTTGAACTCAATTTTTTTGTGGATGGAGCTTAACTGCCATCAGTTTAAAGAATATCTTTTGCCTTTTAACCATGATAGGAAAGTATGAAAAAAAAAAAAAAAAACGATGACCCGGGACCTGTCGTCAAAATCCCAAAAGTATGAAAAAACAAAAAAACAAAAAAAAACATGACCCGGGACTTGAACTCAATTTTTTTGTGGATGGAGCTTAACTGCCATCAGTTTAAAGAATATCTTTTGCCTTTTAACCATGATAGGAAAGTATGGAAAAAAAAAAAAAAAAAAAAAAAAAACGATGACCCGGGACTTGAACTCAATTTCTTTGTGGATGGAGCTTAACTGCCATCAGTTTAAATAATATATTTTGCCTTTTAACAATGATAGGAAAGTATAAAAAAAAAAAAAAAACGATGACCCGGGACCTGTCGTCAAAATCCCAAAAGTATGAAAAAACAAAAAAACAAAAAAAAACATGACCCGGGACTTGAACTCAATTTTTTTGTGGATGGAGCTTAACTGCCATCAGTTTAAAGAATATCTTTTGCCTTTTAACCATGATAGGAAAGTATGAAAAAAAAAAAAAAAAAAAAAAAAAACGATGACCCGGGACTTGAACTCAATTTCTTTGTGGATGGAGCTTAACTGCCATCAGTTTAAAGAATATATTTTGCCTTTTAACAATGATAGGAAAGTATAAAAAAAAAAAAAAAAAAACGATGACCCGGGACCTGTCGTCAAAATCCCAAATGTATGAAAAAACAAAAAAACTAAAAAAAACATGACCCGGGACTTGAACTCAATTTCTTTGTGGATGGAGCTTAACTGCCATCAGTTTAAAGAATATCTTTTGCCTTTTAACCATGATAGGAAAGTATGAAAAAAAAAAAAAAAACGATTACCCGGGACCTGTCGTCAAAATCCCAAAAGTATGAAAAAAAAAATAAAATAAAAAAAAACATGACCCAGGACTTGAACTCAATTTTTTTGTGGATGGAGCTGAACTCCCATCAGTTTAAAGATTATCTTTTGCCTTTTAACAATGATAGGAAAGTATATAAAAAAAAACAAAAAAAAAAACGATGACCAGGGACCTGTCGTCAAAATCCCAAAAGTATGAAAAAAAAAAAACATGACCCAGGACTTGAACTAAATTTCTTTGTGGATGGAGCTTAACTGCCATCAGTTTAAAGAATATCTTTTGCCTTTTAACCATGATAGGAAAGTATAAAAAAAAAAAAAAAACGATGACCGGGACCTGTCGTCAAAATCCCAAATGTATGAAAAAACAAAAAAACAAAAAAAAACATGACCCGGGACTTGAACTCAATTTCTTTGTGGATGGAGCTTAACTGCCATCAGTTTAAAGAATATCTTTTGCCTTTTAACCATGATAGGAAAGTATGAAAAAAAAAAAAAACGATGACCCGGGACCTGTCGTCAAAATCCCAAAAGTATGAGAAAAAAAAAAAAAAAAACATGACCCAGGACTTGAACTCAATTTTTTTGTGGATGGAGCTGAACTCCCATCAGTTTAAAGATTATCTTTTGCCTTTTAACAATGATAGGAAAGTATATAAAAAAAAAAAAAAAAAAAAACGATGACCCGGGACCAGTCGTCAAAATCCCAAAAGTATGAAAAAACAAGTTGCACTAAAGGCACCGGGTGGCGGTGCCACCGGCTTGGGCCGTCCATCGCTGCTTGCAGCTTTAATTATATATATATATATATATATATATATATATATATATATATATATATAAAAATATATATATATATATATATATATATTATGTAAATTCTTTTTTTTTCCCTATTTTTAACATATATATTATTATATATATAATAATAATATATATATTATTAACATTTTTGGATGCTAAACTATTCTTTTTATAGGCTTTGTACTTTGTACACTTTGTACACTCACGTTCCAATATAGAAAAATTAAAAAAAAATATTATGAACGGCACAAACTGTACAAATGACTATTTAAACAGAGCAGTGTAATTTTTATATGTAAGGTTGACTATTTTATTATTATATTTTATTAAGGCTATAATGAACATTCTGTGATGTCAAGATTGCAATGCTGGAATGCTGTGTGTGTGTGTGTGTGTGTGTGTGTGTGTGTGTGTGTGTGTGTGTGTGTGTGTGTGTGTGTGTGTGTGTGTGTGTGTGTGAGGCTCGATCGAACAATGGAGACATAAAAACATACTCCGTCATTTTGTTCATACAGACCATCATTCAAAATGCAAAGTGTTTCCTTATATTTGTGTACACTCGCAATGAAACACAACATTGTGCTTTTGTTAAACTATAAACTCTTGTCAAACTGTAACCTACAACTGTCACCCAACCAAAATCACACACACACACACACACACACACACACATCCCCCCTCCCCTCCCCTCCCCACACAGACAGACACACACACACACACACAGAATGGCAGAGAGACAGAGAGAGAGAAAATACACATTCAAACCACAATATCTGACTTCCTGTTGGTCGGAGCTAATGACTGTAAATTAGAAAGTTGTCCGGATCGAAGAGAAGAATATTTGTACCGAGTTTGGTTACTGTAGGTAAAACTATAACTAAGTTATAACACACTTTATGCATCCTTTATTAATCATAAATTTGTTTCCTCGCCACGGCCAAACCGTTCGAGATATCAAAAATCCCCTGGCAATTTATCATCTTCCATGTCTTGACTTCATGCTGACCGAGTTTCGTGGTCATCGGATGAATTCTCTAGGAGAAGTGTTTCAAATGCGAGAGCAAGCGTTCTCCAATCAACCCGTAATAGCGGACTTCCTGTTGGGCTGGCGTAAAACTTGACCCAGGGAAAGTTGTTCGGCCCGATTAAATCTATATGTGTACCGAGTTTCATATTAATTCATGCAAGCGTGTTTGATATACGGACAAGTGTTCGAATCCCATTCCAGGGGGCGCTGTCGAGCCCCCCTGCCACGCCCGGGTACCAGCTTCAGCCCGGCCCTAATGGCCGCGGGTTCTGACCTGTGTGCAAAATTTCAAGAGTTTTCGAGCATGTTAAGGCCCTCAAAAGTGCCAGAGATTTTGCACACAGCAGAGAAATGGTTAAACTAAACTAGCCCCCCTCCTCACACACACACACACACACACACACAGAGGGGCAGAGGGAAAATGCTCCAAACAGTCCACATTCAAACCAAAATATCTGACTTCCTGTTGGTCGGAGCTAATGACTGGAAATTAGAAAGTTGTCCGGATCGAAGAGAAGAATGTAGGTACCGAGTTTGGTTACTGTAGCTCTAATACCCCATTTTTGACTAAAGGTTGCGCTACTGAGCCCCTTACCACGCCCGTTTCTGAAACTTCGCACATGTCTATTACACAATAAATGTCAAATGCATGTTGAGTTTCATGCAATTTGAAGCATGTTAAGAGCCTCAAATGCATCCAAAAAGAATATAAAAGTTTAAAGCGTTGCCATGGCGACAGTATTAAAGATATCAATAATCCTTTCACAGGTCTACATCTGTCGTGTGTTTACATTATACAGATGAAGTTTGAAGCAAATCGGGTAAAAATAAGAGGGTGATTTCAAAGCATTTTGAAAGTGACACACTTCCTGCTGCCAGTTGGTGGCGCTATAACTTTGACTCACAATAGTCACATCCATGTGATCGGCCTCTTACAGCGAACACACTGCTGAAGTTTCATCAAGATCAATTAATGTATGAGGATGTTATAACACACTTCCTGTTTCCAATATTCGCCATAAATTCGTTTCCTCGCCACGGCCAAACCGTTCGAGATATCAAAAATCCCCTCGCAACTTTTCATCCTCAATGTCTTGACTTCATGCACACCGAGTTTCGTGGTGATTGTTTGAATCGTCTAGGAGGAGTATTTTAAATTCCATTGCATGTGTTTTTTAAACTACGCCAAATAGCCGACTTCCTGTTGGGCTGGGGTAAAAAGTCAGAGCACGAAGGATATATGAACCGATGAGATCTATAAGTGTACCGAGTTTCATATTATTTCATGCAAGCGTGTTTGATTTATGGACCAAGTTTTCGGACCCCGTTCCAGGGGGCGCTGTCGAGCCCCCCTGCCACGCCCGGGTACCAGCTTCAGTCTGGCTCTAATGGCCGCGGGTTCTGACCAGTGTGGAAAGTTTCAAGAGTTTTTGAGCACGTTAAGGCCCCCAAAAGTGGCAAAAACCTTGAAAAAAAATTTATTATAAAGAAGAAGAAGAAGAAGAAGAAAAACAAAAAACCCTTAGAAGAACAATAGGGCTCTGCGCCCTTTCAGGGCTTGGGCCCTAAAAAACCCTTAGAAGAACAATAGGGCTCTGCGCCCTTTCAGGGCTTGGGCCCTAACTAGGCAAAGCTAGACAGACTTTCTTCTCAAATATTATAAACCGCAACTTAAACAACACACACACTCTTTTTGCTACTGTAGAGAGACTGACAAACCCCCCCGAGCCAGATTCCCAGTGAAATGCTCTCAGCCAGCAAGTGCAGTGAGTTCGCTTCTTTCTTCTCTGAGAAAATCAATAATATCAGAAAGGTGATCAGCACATCCTTGAGTTCCACTGGGGTCAGACAGATCAGACCAAAACCTGAGAAAGTAGTTACTATGTCTGATTTCAAAGAAATTGATGGCAAAATTTTAGAAGAAACCGTACAGCACCTTAAAACATCAACCTGCGCCCTCGACGCTCTTCCCACATCTTTCTTCAAAAGTGTGTTAAACAGCTTAGAAGCAGATCTCCTAGAAGTGGTAAATGCCTCACTTCTCTCTGGAAGTTTTCCAAACTCCCTGAAAACTGCAGTTGTCAAACCCCTCCCGAAAAAGAGCAATCTGGATAAGACTATATTAAGCAATTATAGACCGATCTCAAATCTTCCTTTCATTGGCAAGATCATTGAAAAAGTTGTTTTCAATCAGCTGAACAAATTCTTAAGCTCGAACGGATACTTTGACAATTTTCAATCTGGTTTCCGATCGCATCACAGCAAAGAGACAGCGCTCATAAAGATAATTAACGATTAGGGCTGTCAGTTAACGCGGTATTAACGGCGTTAACGCAAACCCATTTTAACGGCGTAAATTTTTTTTATCGCGAGATTAACGCCTAGCAAACTTTGTAGTTTTTTTCACATGCTTTTGCAACAACTAGTAACGTTGTTAAAACTACAACAACACAGCGGATCTAGCTAGACCAGAAACAAAACAACAGGCGCGCCGCACACACTTGTTTGGGCTTGCGATGCGAACCGGCCAAAGAGTGGACGAGAAGCGCAGCGCCGAGCCGCGTCTAGGACAACTCGTATCGCACATCGGACGCGCGCTTTCTCAGTTTATGGCCAGCAATAAAAACGCAGAATGGCGCCGCCGGTGTGTGTACACTCATAGAGAATAAGGTGTTCGAATTTTAAATACGAGGCGCTGCACTTCTCGTCCGGTGTGCGACCCGCTTTAACGTTACATTTTGAGTGGATGAATGATGAGCGCGAGACGACGAAATGGATGCCAATAAGATTCTGAATGGAAAGTTTACTTTTAAAAAGTTGCCAAATGGTTCTATTGACAAGACCAAAGTGATCTGTGTGTTTTGTCGTTGTGAACTGAGCTGTCATCGCGGCACGTCCAGTCTAAATACCACTTGATGGTCAAGCACACACACCGCTGATGCGTTTCTACGCCCACTCGTCAATATCAGTAACGTTACCTCGTCAGTATTTCTTTCACCCTTTTATTGATGGACAGTGTTACATTGTGTGAGAGATTATTTGCTCCAAGTGAGAATGTTAGTGTGAAATTGAACACAATGTTGTTTTCAGTAAAAAACATTTGCACAAAGCAAGCCGATCCACTTTTCCATGCTGATAAGAGCATTAAAATGAGAAAAAATAATGGAACAAAAAGAAATCAAGAGACATTTAGAATAGATAAAAGTGTGTGATTAATCGCGAGTTAACTATGACATTAATGCGATTAATCGCGATTAAATATTTTAATTGTTTGACAGCCCTATTAACGATATTCGCTTAAATACTGATACAGGCAAATTATCAGTGCTGGTACTACTGGACCTCAGTGCTGCATTTGACACTGTTGATCACAACATACTTCTTGACAGGCTGGAAAACTGGGTGGGGCTTTCTGGGATAGTCCTAAAATGGTTCAGGTCATACTTAGAAGCGAGGGGTTATTATGTGAGTATAGGAGACCATAAGTAAAGGTGAGTATAGGTGATTCGGACAGTTGGCTGTCCGGTTTTTGCACTGGGTTAAGCGTGCTTACCTGTTGCATAATTCCGGCTTGACATCTCATCACCACGTTGTTGCTTTGGAACGCATTGGCGTTAAACAACAGCATGGAAAGGCACGGAAACTACTTGAAGAACCCCCGGATTCATAGATCATTTTGGCGGTAGGGTTTATAGCAGTCAAGGTCGGTGATGTTTCTTGCCTAATTTAAACTCTCCAGCTGCTGATTGCCCGTAAATAAGACTCATATCTTCCACAATCTCGCTCTGCTCTTTGCCCTTTTGTCGGGGTCGTGGAGCTGTCCGAGTGAGCTTAATTTGTCTCGGATTTAGTCTGAACGATTTTGACTTCAAACGCTGGTAATATAATATGAAGGTGTTGCTTTTTTGCATGGTAATCTTCATGCTTGGACTATGGGACACCAACAAAAACGGAAGAAAAAGCGATTTATTTGTCGCGTCTCCATATGCTTCTTCCATCCAAATGTACGGACATTATTTTTATATTCTGGGCTGTTAGTAATTCCGCGTTAATGGACACAAGGACAAAGAACTCACTCATCTTTACTCTCATCCCTAAGATCTCTGTATCGGACTCTCGAAATGATCAATGTAGTACTACATCAAAAAATGTATATTTGATAATGTTGCTGCTTTTGTTGGCCGGTATAAATCCGAATCCGGTATAAATCCAGCGGGAGTTGTTTCAACTCCTCTAGATTTTTCAAATAGATCAGGCCTTGGCATGGTACATCTAAATGTTCGTAGCCTGTTGCCAAAATTAGATCAAATGACTAAAGCAGATGTTTTGGTTATCTCTGAGACTTGGCTTAAAAAATCAATCTCAAGCCATGATATTGCATTAGAAGGGTATAATGTGTTTCGAGCTGATCGTAAAAGTAAAGGGGGTGGAGTTGCAATGTACATTAAATCAAATCATGCAACTGTTCTTAAATCAGTCTCTTTCCCTAAACAGTTTGACTTATTGGCCATCCACCTGGAATATGGAAAGGATTGTCATCTATGTATGGTAGGTTGTTATAGACCACCAGCAGCTATCAGTGATGCTCTCACCTCACTGTCAGCTGTCCTAACTGACCTACTTTCTAAAGATCTTGTATTATTGGGTGATTTGAATTGGAACTGGCTGACCTCAAATTCAGATCAGTTCAAAGCATATTGTGATTCTGTGAATTTCACTCAACTCATTGAATCACCACCAACACGGCCAAATCATAAGAACCCAAGCAAGTCCACTTTAATAGATCTTATACTAACAAATAAACCCCATAAATACACCTATACAGGGTTTTTTCCTGATGATGTCAGTGATCATTGCACTATAGCGGTTATAAGAAATTGTAAAATTTCCAAAGTAAAACCTAGAATTATTACAAAAAGGAACTTTAAATTGTTTGATATTCAGGGGTTTCTACATGAGTTGTTTACATCTGACAGGGACAGACTGTTTTTATTACCTGATGTGTCCATTGCATGGCAGTATTTTCACACTTTATTCTTGAAGATTGTGAATAGACATGCACCTGTTAGGATTTTCAGAGTAAAAGGCCGCGATAATCCATGGTTTTCAAATGAATTATCTGAACTCCTTCATGAAAGAAATTTGGCTTGGGCCATTGCGAGGAATTCAGATACAGAAAGAGACTGGGTAGCATTTAGAGTATTGAGAAACAAATGCACAGCTCTTGTACGCAGATCTAAATCTGAATACTATTTAAAAGAAACCTCAAAAAATCTGAATAATCCTATACAATTTAGGAAAACCATCTAATCACTTTCTCCCTCCACATTATCCAATGATTTTCCTGACCAAATTTTAGTAAAAGATATTTTCATTAATAATAAGACGGATATGGTAAATATTTTAAATAAGCACTTTATTTCTTCAAGTTCTATTTTTAAAGAAATTCCTGTGAGTGTTATACCAAATCCATCTCTTCTGAGAGAAGATAGTCCGACTTTTAATTTTTCTCCAATTTCAAGAAGTGAGGTCTTAAAAGGTTTAAAAAATTTAGACGTCAAGAAGTCTCCAGGGCCTGATGAAATTGAGCCATATTTTTTTTAATTAGCTGCCGAGATCATTGCTGGTCCATTAGCTTATATTTTTAATTTATCATTGGAACAGAATATTGTTCCTGATGTTTGGAAATCTGCTTTGGTTGTTCCCCTGCTGAAAGGCGGTGATCTAACCATTTTAAATAATTATAGACCGATTTCGAAGCTATCAGCTGTGGCAAAAATTTTAGAATCTATTGTCACCGAACAGCTAAAGGAATTTTTAATTAACAATAGTATTTTATCTAGGTTTCAGTCCGGTTTCAGAAAAAATCATAGTACAGTAACTGCTACTATGAAAGTTTTAAATGACATTACCTGCGCCCTAGATACTGGAAGATCATGTGCTGCAATGTTTATTGATTTGACTAAAGCTTTCGATACGGTCAATCATGGTATTCTTTTGTCGCGTTTACATTGTATCGGTCTTTCTGAAACCGCATTAGGTTGGATCAGGAACTATTTAAAGAATAGGTGTCAAAGAGTGCAAATTAAAGGGGCTCTTTCTGATAAGCTCACCATTGAATCTGGTGTGCCACAGGGGTCCATTTTGGGTCCCCTGTTGTTTACATTACATATTAACAATCTTGGTGATAATCTATCAGACGCAAGTATTCATTTATATGCCGACGATACCATTATCTATTGTTTTGCATCTTCTATTGATAATTGCATTTTAAAGTTGCAGAAAGCATTTTAATTAGTTCAGCGTAACCTACTTTCTTTAAAATTAGTCCTGAATGATAAGAAAACAAAATACATGGTCTTTTCTAGGAAACACAAGACGGATTCTTCTCCACCACCTCTTTACACTCTGCTGGGTAACTCTATAGAACTGGTCTCCTCTTACAAATATCTAGGGTTTGTGTTGGAAGAGGACTTATCATTCAAGTTACATGTTAAACAACTGCTGTCTAAGTTAAGGTTGCAGCTGGGGTTTTATTTTCAGAATAGCGCATGTTTTTCACAGTCAGCCAAGAGAAAGTTGGTGGAATCTACCTTCTTACCTATCTTAGATTATGGAGATGTTTTTTACAGAAATACCACTAAAGTTCTCTTACAATCAGTAGATTCTGTTTATCACTGCTCTAAGATTTATAACTTGCACAAAATATCACACTCATCACTGTGCACTGTATGAAATGGTAGGTTGGCCTTCACTTCACATAAGAAGGTACAAGCACTGGCTCAGACTTGTATACAAGGCATTAGTCGGCCAGCTTCCTCAATATATGAATAGCTTAATAACTTTTAATAGTCAAGGGTATAATCTACGTTCAAGTAGATATATTCTTTTAAATGTTCCTTTAATGAAGACAGAGTTTGGAAAAACTGCTTTTATTTATAGCGCATCAGCTGCCTGGAATGAGATCCTAAGTTCATTGAAACTTGATGTACTTGAGTTCAAGTTACATCTAAACAAATGATTCAAATCTATCTGCACTTGCTCTTAACGTTTAATCTTGTTTTATTGTTGTATATGTTGTATAGTGACTCAGGCAATTACAAGTTGATGTAATCATTATCAATAAACATCCAACATTTACAGGAACAAAAAACGGGTCCCAGGCTCTCAGTCAAAATAAAGTTGAAGAGAAGGAAGTTAAAAAGCCTTTATTAAATATGGCTTAAATCAGAATAAAAATTACACGAGCCAACATGTTTCGACCAACAAGTGGTCTTCCTCAGGGCAAGATAACATAGAGAATGCAAGTGACACCAAATTGTAAGTTAAGTTCCACCCATAATCAGACAGCATTCAATTAGCCTAATGAGGCCATCTACACTCAATTAATCCAATAAGGCAATAAAGTCTACAGGATAGGGGAACAGACATAATGAACAACACTGCAAATAAAGACAACAAAGAAACAACAAAGATAAAAGGAAAAGGAAAATATCTCCAAAGAAATCGTCCTCAACGTAGGTTAGCTGGAGAGGAAAACAAGACAAACATCATGTATTAACCACAAATAGATAAGGATATGTAAACGGAAAAATCAACATACAGGCATAGAGAACATGTCATAAGAAACACTTAACCTGTTAGCCTGAAGCGCCACTTTTGAAAAATCCCCAGAAATGGCATACCCACACTAAAATAGATAGTGTTTATTAACCCTTTGTCCTAAAAACACAAGTATGGTCTCATTTGAAAGCTGACACCTGGCACTTTATTGGAAATGTAGAATTAATTATTGTCATAATGAAAAAAAAATGTATGAATAGCTTCAAAGTTGTGTAAGTTATTAGAAATTTATTTTTATGAAACATCTTCATGAAAATTAAATTGAAGTTGGCCCGTCAGCACTCTAGAAATGCACTCCAGCTAAAGACACATGTCTGACCATGTTATATTTAAAATTTGAAGGTGATAAGTCTAAAACTCTGTATTTTGTTAAATGTTTTTCAAGATCATGTCATATGACTTTATTTTGAATTGACTCTAAAATGCAAACTTGTGTTTATTGTCATCTATAAGCATCTATTCAGTCTATTGTCTCTATTGTTTTGTGGTGCAAACGAGCCCCATTCAGTGTCAGTCTCTCCTGCTCTCATTCACACATCTCCAGCCTGGTTATGGCCCTGGTAATATGCATTTCTTTTGTTTGCATTATAATGGCTAAGGACTGGCTATTCACGGTTTTTCACCCCCTAATTTCTTTCATAATTATCACTTCACATTGAAACTGTATCAAATGCCTTTCTTGAACAAATAAACATTTCAGTAAGCATTCCTATTTAGAAAAATTCATAAAAATAACAGCTAGATGGCAGGTGCACCTGAGCTAGCTAACGTTAGCATGTTAGCTTAGCACACCATCAATACACGACAATTTATGAGATTAAAACCATGTTTGTGCTCCAAACTTACTTTATATTGCAAGTCGAGTGTTTTAAATAACCTTCAGCGATCTTATGTGGCTTCAGATAAAAAAATCAGACAGAAAATGTATTATTTGATAGTATTCTGCACTATGCTAAAGTCTATCGATTAGAATTACATTATAAATATAATCTACTATTATAAAAATACCTGACATGGCTCGAAGAACACAGGTAAATCAAATATCATTGCAATCATGTTTATTGTCTTCAAAACATCTTTATCTGCATGTTACAACGATCTCTGAAAGCTAGCTTTGTTTATGTTACTGGCATCCTGCAAGGTCACATGGTATGGCTCTTCTTCATGTGCACTGTGCATCCATATATGGATTATTCTGTGTATCTCTGGCGCCCTCAGTCTGCTGTATGAATTGAAAACACAGTACATCAGTGTATCCAGCGCGCATTATGCTTACATGGACGCATTTTGATATAAATTCAATAAATATTATTCCTGTCTATAGAAATCTGATGTAAACCTATGAGAATCTATCAATATTTCTCCAAATCTGCACATTTTTGAGCCAAAAGCCCCGAGGGACGTTGTTTTGTCACGCGTTCTCATGACAACAGCAGGAGAGTTTTTTTCAGAATGGACGCGTCTGATGCTCATAATTCATATTAAAGGTATCGACTCATTTTTTCATTACATAAATCCTGACACAAATTAAGACATAACTGTCACTATAAGTTTCTCAGAATACAATAGTGGTCAAATACTGAAACGTGAGACTTATATCTTTTTAATGATGTATAGTTTGTCAAGGTAATAACATTAAATCTGATAGTAACTTTGAACTATATAAAAAAAAAAACGCTTCAGAGCGTCCTCGCTCTGGTGAAGGCTAACAGGTTTAAACTCAATGTCCTCGTTCAGACCTGGATAACGAAGCGCATCGAGCTGATGGATCCAAAATGTCTCGCGTTGGTTGAGTCTACGGATCCTATCCCCACTTCTATCCAAAGGTCTCACATGCTCCAAGGCCTCTATTTTTAGACGTATTTTGGTGCGACCTACGTAAAACACATTCTTACATGGGCAAGATAGACGGTAAAAAATAAATGTAGTGTTACAATTTATAAAATCTTTGATCTTAAATGTTTTATTAGATTTAAAATCCACAAAACTTTTCGAAGGAATGATATTATTACAATAAGGACAATTCATACACCGGTATAGCCCAATAGGTCTCTTAAGCCAACTTTCCTTCTTCTCAGGGGGAAGATAGCTATGTACCAATTTATCTCTAAGAGTCGGGGCCCTTCTGTAAGAAAACAACGGCGGTTGAGGAAAGACCTGTTGGAGAGCAGAATCTGAACTAATAATTGCCCAGTTATTCTGAATTATCCGTTTTATCTATCTAGCCTCACTACTATATTGTGTGATAAAAGAGGGGCGGGATTAAGTATCTGTTTTACGTCCCTTCTTGATCAAGGTCTCATAGCGATCCAGGGATTGAGCTTTGGAATGTGCATGAGCAACAATCTCTCGTTTGTAGGCTCTTTTAATAAACATCCAACATCACCAGATTTCATTTCCTCTAAGCTTTTTTGCCACAACATATTTGCTGTATAAACACAGTTTTTGACAAAATTGAGTAATCTGAAGTCAAGGATCAAGAGTCCAACTAAAGCAAACACTAACTACCATCATGGTGACTTTAAAATACAACTATTGATTTCATTAAAACGGGAATTTAATAAAGTAAATCTGGTTAGTAATAAGTGAAGCTGGTAATGCTGTTTGAGTTGTTGACTCCTCCTCTGCTGAGATCTTCAGGGATTTAATGTGCTGCCATGCATGTCACATTCTTTTGCGGTGCTTATTCCAACCACAATTCAACATCTGTCTGACGTTGGAGCTTGACGTCAAACAAACTTTGGGTTTAGACGTCAACCTGACTTTCATTTTCAACCAAAATATGACGTCTGACTAACGTTGGATTAGTTTACTTGATTACTTGATTTACTTGAAGGGAAAATATATAGCCTTATTGGAGTCAAAGCCTGTTCCCCAATGGCATCTGCTGAAGCCTTAACAAGCAAAAGCCTCCTCATGTGAAAAATGTACTTAAGTAAAGTAACAAAGTATTTGTACTTTGTTACATTCCACTCCTGCTAAACACGTAATATGCATGTGCACTCCATCAGTGTTTTCACAGGTTCGTGTTTTTGAAGTCCCTACAGCCCATCACATAATCCAAAGCCCCAGTAGAGTCGCCATAAACTGTACTGAAAAAAGGGTTAAAATAAACCCCGGAAAATAAGTGGTGTAACCCTGGGGCAAAAATAATCTCTAACATCCCATACCATGCAAGTAATAATAATAATAATAATTTGTTACATTTGTATAGCGCTTTTCTGGGTACTCAAAGCGCTTTACATGGAAGGGGAATCTCCTCAACTACCACCAATGTGCAGTATCCACCTGGATGATATGACCTTAGCCATATTGCACCAGAACGCTCACCACACACCAGCTTTCTGGTGGAAAGGAGACAGTAGCGATGTTTCCATTACATATTACATTATACAGCCTTCCTGTAGCTCAAACAGTAGAGCATTGGCGCTTGCAACACCAAGGTCATGGGTTCGATTCCCAGGAAAAGCAAGAATTGATAAGTATGTAAATCTGTAGCTTGAAATGCAATGTAAGTCGCTTTGGATAAAAGCGTCTGCCAAATGCATAAATGTAAATGTATTAGTGCAAAACTTGTGTGATTTTTTTCTAAATATCAATACAAAACTGTTTTGAAATTATGGCGTTTCCATTAACCGATGTTGTAAAACATCATTTTTTCCTCTCGTGATAAGTCATTTAAAAAATCATGGCAACGGACGCTGGTACACAGCAAAATCCTCAGTGTTAAATTAACACTGCTCAGTGTTTATATGAGTCCACATTCAGAGAGTGTTAAATGAACACTGAAGCAGTGTTAGGGCCAATCCCAATTCTACCCCTTACCCCTTCACTTACCCCTTCCCCTCTGTTTTGCTCGTGCACGTGGAGGGGTAGGGCTGTCTCGATTCTCTTTTGGTTGGAGGGGAAGGGCTAGGGGGAAGGGCCAGATAGCCCTTCAAACGAAGATTTTTCGGGACCACACTTCAAACGAAGGGGTATGAGAAGTGTCACTGCATACACCGGCTACAGACGCAAAATGGCTGCCCAAGCAAAAAATTAGACCATAAATGTAAGAATTGTTGACTTTAATAAGTATTTTAACGACAAATAATGATTTGCTTTATGTTCCATTCAATCTTGTGTTCATATTTAGGGTCAGTTCCTTCAAAGAAACGTTTGTAAAAAAATCTCTTCTCCCCCGAACAAAGCACACAAGCTATTAGTACGTTCAAGTCATCTCGTAAAGATCGTATTTATGAGCTGAACGCACATGAACGCCACACAATGTGGTATTTCACACAGTTTCACACAGTAAATAAATAAATAGGTCAAAATAGGACAAACATAGGTCTGTACCTCCAACGTGTTAATACAACACCACAGAAAACAAGTCCTGTGCATCTTGGAAGTTTGTGATAAACATCGGCGCATCTCCTGTGACGTAGGCGACGACGTATAATGACGTGTAACGGTGTAGTAGTGGTGTCCCATTTCTTAGGGGAATATTTTCACCCCTACGCCTTGCCACTCTGTTTCAAAGGTCAAGGGGAAGGGGAAGGCGAAGGGTTAGGGGTAGACGAAGGGGAAAGGGGTAGAATTGGGATTGGGCCTTAAAGTTAATTAGATAATTAAGTGATTAATTGAGTTATGATGAGCATTATTGAAGACACCTGATGATAACAAGCAGAATCACTGAAGGAGAAAATTCATGTAAAATGGTCACCATTATGGAGATGAGTGTTTAGTTTAGTTGGGCTCTTGACCCTTACCTTATTAACTTTAAATTTTGTTTGGCTGCTGTAAGTCAGTTATAACAGCCAAGATGAACAAAGAGAAATGTGATCTGATGATGATGGTTGTGTTTTGACATAATCAATAGTTAGTCTGAAGCACTGACATCATTGAGAACATATTTCAGAGATATGACTACCTTATGGATTATAGCAGCACTGTCCTTGTAGAGTATGCTTTTTTTAGCCTATTCAATTAAATTCAAATGATCAAATCAATTACAAAAATAAAACCCTTCCTAATAGTATTTCAGGTAGGCACACACAGAGATCAAGAATTAGCGTATGACTCTCTACAATGGTGACAAACAGATCACCTCTGAACATAAGCTCATTATTTATTCATGCAGCAATGCATGATGGGAGACATGAATAAGATGTTATTGGTGGCATCCAGAATGCACTGCAAAATGCTTTATAATTGTCACCATTGTTGAGATTCACAGGCTGATTCTTGATGTCTGTTTAAAAAGGAAAAAACTGTTTTGTATGTGATTAAGTTTTAAGAAATTATTTGGATTACATTGTAAAAGTTAAAAATATTATGCTTTTTTCAAGGACAGTGCTGCTATAATCAATAAAGTAGAAGAAAGTCAGTAATTGGGCTCCACATGATTTCAGTGATCAAGGTCAAATGATTGTGAAATAATGATACTCTTCATTACCTCAACAACAGCATCATATTACTGTTTCTCTTTGTTTATCTGGCTGTTATAACTCACGTACAGCATCCAAACAAACTCTAAAGTTTATGATTTAAGGGTCAAGAGCCCAACTAAAACAAACACTGATCTCCATAATGGTAACATACCATTTGCGATTTCCTCAAGTGATTCTGCTTGTTAACATCAGGTGTCTTCAATAATGCTCAATCATAACTCAATTAATCACTTAATTATCTAATTAACTTTAACACTGCTTCAGTGTTCATTTAACACTCTCTGAGGCCACATTTACACATAGCCGGGTATTTAGAGAAACGAATATTTCCCCCCCTCCGTTTTCAATAATAACATCGTGCACACAACCCGCATAAATACCATCATAACTATGCCAAACCTATGGGCGGCAGTGTAGCGAGAAGGATAAAGCCATGCAAGCCAATCAGAATCCTCAGAATCGACAAGAGAGAACCTAAAACCCCGTTTCTCCCAGTTGACACGACAACATATAACCGGCGTTTTCAGAAATCTCCACTTTGGCCGGAGTTTTTAGAAATAATCGTTTTCTGGGATAAAAACGCCGTTTTCGTGTAAATGACAGGCCAAAACGCAGAGAAATATCTGCGTTTTCCCAACGTGTAAACGGGGCCTGAGTGTGGACTCATATAAACACTGAGCAGTGTTAATTTAACACTGGGGACCAACGATACCAGACTTGCCAGGTTTCGGCATATGGTTTGTGCAGCGTTGTAATTTAGCGCTTAAAAAACATTTGGCGATATCTTCGAAACCGCTAGTCCAATCGAGACGAAACCACCGTCAGAAGTTTGGAAACATAGGTCGATAGCTACATTCCAATGCCCAAATCTCAAAGTATTGATCATAAGGGGTAGTAAAATTCAATCAAAGTCACGTGTCAGTCGTTTTTGACGTGTTTTTTCACATAAATGTCTATAACGTTGAATCTAATTGAGATATTTTCACCAAAATTGACACACAGATGCATGGGCTCAGTCTGAGGACACACAAAAAAAACTGTGGGATTGAGCCTCTTGGTGGCGCTAAAACTAAACAAAACATGAAATTCCCATTGACTTCAATGGAGTTTAGTGATGTAAAATGCTATACTTAACGAATGCATTGCTGTAACATTATGAAACTCAGTATGTGCCATCAACACCATGTCCTGAAAGTACTCAACAGATTTAAAGACAGCGCCACCTTTTGGTCAAAAGTTGTAACAAATTTTCACGAAATGCTAATAACTTTTGAATAAATTAGCCTATAGTAATGACACTGATCTCAATAGATTCCTTGGGTTATGCTGAAAACATAGATACCAATTTTGCCATAGTCAGCCAAACTTCCTGTCCGCCATATTTATTTTCTTTTAAAACCTACTTTTTCGAACTTTTTCCGTTTTCATATACCGCAGCGGCAAAGTTGAGGCATGATGCCAAAATTACTATTCAGGCTTTATATCTGCAATGCCTTGACATATTGACACCAAACTTTGTATGTGTCATTGTCACTTCACTCTGATCACATCACATCAGTTTCGTAACTGCGCCACCTATTGGTCGAAAGTGATAATCATATTTTTAGTTAATGTATGTGATTTTTCAACCATTTTGCCAAAATTCATCTTCAAATGTCTGTAATTGCTCCTTGCTGCAGTTTGTCTCACACTTTCAGCCATGTAGGCATATCTTGTCGTCTGCTTTTGCGCTTGGCCCCGTAATGGCTGCTTGCAGCTATATTATTATATTTATATTAGTTAAAGTTTGCTCTATGTGGATAAATTGTTCTGTTCCAGTGATGTTCTGTGACTCAACCTTGAAGGGAAAAAAGTATCACCTATTGGGGTCAAAGCCTGTTCCCCAATGGTATCTCCTAAAGCAGTGGTTCCCAACCTTTTTTTGTCTGAGACCCCCTTTTTCCCAAGAAAATATTTCAGGGCCCCCCTTCATATTTAATCATATTATCACTCTTGTAAGCTTGCAGCAAGGATGACAAACAAATTTGTTTTCAAACAAACGGTATGTTTATTACTATAAACAAATATATTTATGCAAAAATAATAGCCTATATATAACAAAAAGATCAGTAGGCCTTTTGTAATTATTTATTTACTCCTAAGTAGCCTATAAATTGGCCCTATTTTAAATGAAATAACAAAAATATCAGTATTCACATAGGAAAAAAAGAACGAATAGGCTATTTCAAAATGAACGCTTTCTGGGACCTCAAACTTAAATGTTGTAATATACTGCATGCTATTTGTGAGGCTTTAGCAATCAGTGTGAGGATTGCTGCTGGCAGTGAGTAATAATTTGGTCAATGCGTGGAGAGATCTTTGACAGGGCAAGACGATATCATCCTCAAGGGTCAGTCTGGCCCTGTATTTGGTTTTAATGGCTGTCATGGTTGAAAACCCAGCTTCACAAAGGTAGAATCAGCACCTTCATTGCAGCTGTGTGACAGACTGGGTGTTCTTCTGCAATTTCAGACCAGAATGATTCCAATGGGACCTCACTGAAACGGGCTCTCAGGCTGGCATCAGAGGATATTTCTATAAGCTCTTCCAGAAGTCTTGATGGCAGAGTAGCTGGAAGCTTTGCTTTAATGTTCTCAGTGAAGGGGTTTCTGATCCACAGAAAATCAGCTGCTTGCTCCTCAGTTAGAGCTGGGAAATAACTATCAAATTTCTCCAGGACTTTTGATAGATGCACTGTTATTTGACGTTGAATGATTTTAAAATTCAAATGTCTGTCTGCAATAAATGCATGGGTGTGCTCGAACATGTCACTGATTCCGGAGGAGACACGGGTTTTCCACATGTGTAGTTTTCTTTTGAAAGCCTCAACTCGTTCATGCTGCACCACAGTGTTTATGTTTGCACCTTGCATTGCTCTGTTAAGCTTGTTCATTTCACCGAATATGTCTGAAAGGTAGCTGAGTTGAGCGAGCCATTTGTCATCGCCCAAAAACTCAGCAAGGTCTGGTCTCTTGTCCGCAAGAAAATCCCGTAACTCCTCCCTCAGGCTGAACAGACGCATTAGCACCCGCCCTCTGGACAGCCACCTCACGTCAGTGTGCATCAGCAGAGTATGGTAATCAGCGCCTACCTCTTCGCAGAGCTCAGTGAATAACCGGGAGTTGGTGGCTCTGGCTTTCACAAAGTTCACGATTTTTATGGCCACATCTAAAACTCCATGGAGACTGGGTTCCATTTCTTTTGTAGCAAGCACCTCTCTGTGCAGAAAGCAGTGCGTTGAAATCGCAAGGGGTGCAACACCTTTGATACGCTGAACTACCCCGGACTGCCTGCCAGTCATCGCAGCAGCTCCATCAGTACAGACACCAATACAGTCGCTCCAGTTTATCTCATTTGATCTCATGAAATCATCCAAAGTTTCAAAAATATAATTTGCCGTCGTCGTGGTACGCAGCTCTTTACAAAACAAAAAATCTTCTTTTATTTCGTTTTCCCATTCATAACGAAACGTATGCGGGGAGCTGTGCCATTTTTGACACATCAGTAAATGATGGCACGTCTACTTGAAGTGCAAATTTATTACCACGAAGTCGCGCAGAAAGCTGATCCCTCACGTCTTCTGACATTGTTGCGATGTGACGTTTGACTGTATTATTTGATAATGGTATCTTAGCCAATTGTTTTGATTGATCCTCTCCAAATAATTCCTTGACAATCTCTGTTGCGCATGGCAAAATCAAAGTTTCTGCAATTGTATGCCCTTTCTTTGCTTTGGCGATTTTTTCAGCAACTGTATACGATATTTTTAAAAGTTTCTTGTCAGTAGCTGTGACTTCCCTCATCTCATTTTGTGAGAGTGTCAATTCTTTTGCTTTGCGTTCAAAAAATGCCCTGGGCTTGGGGATGAGTTGTATGAAAATGTCTTTTTAGTTTGGACGGCCTCATGCACTCGTTAGCAAGGACTTTGGCGCAGAAAATGCACTGTGGCTGGGGCAGGGACTCTTTGCTACGAGAAAATGAAATAAAACCATAGTCCAGGTAACTATCTTTGTATTTCCTGCATTTCGTGTTTCTCATATTGCTAGCACTGCTATCACCGCGACCAGATGTGGTGGGAGCTTCCTCACCTGGATCATTACTATCAGCAGCTGTAGGCGAATCAGTGGGATTTTTGTGGAGGACGAATTACAAATTTGTCCATTTTTTGGTCAGCTAAAATTAGCTAATCTAATATGATCGTTCTCCTTAACCCTCTGACGGTCTTCGTTTCGGAGCCACCTCCTGGGCCTTCCCGGTCAGAAGTGACCGGACACCTAAAAATTCAATTTCCTCCATCCCAGTAAAACCAATGCAATTTATTTTTGTTCTATAATATTTTTTCTTTTTAATTTTGTATTTTGAGAGAATTTGATTGAATTTATTAATATTTATGCAATATTTATGGTCTATTTTTGCCATTGAAAAAAATACAAAAAATTTTAATTTTTTTTTTTTTTTTTTTTTTTTTTTTTATGCAGTATGTTAGTTTAATATAGAGTCTAGGCCTCCAAAAAAAAAATGGTTGAAGCAGATTAGCGCCATCTGGTGAGAGTATGGAGAGAAAGCGTAGAGCCATGGTGTAACCACTAGATGGCATAAACAGCACTCTATGGAGAGGCATGTGACTTCCCCAGCTGTTTAATGGACACATTTACTTTTTTTTTTTTTTTTTGTGGATTTGAATATATATTTAAACAATCTCAAAAACTATTTCTTATCAAGTTTTATATATTTTTTTTTTTAGAAATAGTGATTTAAAGTGTTAGTTTTTGCATTATGATTAGTCAAACCTAAACATTGTGTTAGAAAGCCTAGAAAAATTATCCTAGAGTGGAAATCACACAATCCACCTAATATGTCATCATGGCTTAGTGATATAATGATGTTTAATATAAATATAAATATATATTTTTTAATATATATATAAAAAATAAAAAAAAATATGAAAAATTATTATTATTTTTTTTTTATTTTTTTTTCTCTAGATGTTTTAGAGTGTCACCCCTTTAATGCTGTGAACTTAAAAAAAATGTAAAAAAAAATTTTGGGTGAATTTTTGTGTTTTTGTCAATTTCCCATTCATTTCCTATGGGGGTCATTTTTGACCAAAGACCACAAGTGTGATTATTTTTTTTATGACCACTTAGCATGCTCGGATCATGACCTCAATTTTTTTGTGTGTTCACATACATAATGCCATAAAAGTCACCAAGTTTCGTAACATTCCGATGAAGCTGTGATTTTTAAAAATTCAAAACATATTTTTTGTAATCTGAATTTATTGGTGTGTATGTGTATAAAAGTGTGTTTGTATGTGTGTGTGTGTGGGTGGGTGTGTCTGTTTTGCACTCTTGATGTTGTAGAGTTTCCCCCCTTTCCAGCGGTGTACTTTTTTTTAGGATTGTGTCCGTTTTGTAGATTGTACACACAAAAATGCGGAGAATTTTAGAATTTTTGTAAATTTCCCATTCATTTCCTATGGGTCGGTCATTTTTGACCGAAGACCACAAGTGTGACTATTTTTTTCACGACCACTTAGCATGCTCGGATCATGACCTCAATTTTTTTTTGTATTCACATACCTAATGCCATAAAAGTCACCAAGTTTCATAACATTCAGATGAAGCTGTGATTTTTAAAAATTCAAAACAGAAAATATTTCGGTCAGAACCGACCGAGGACCGTCTGAGGGTTAATGCTCACTGCTCAACACTTTTCAAAATATGACGCGAACCCCCACAGAGCTCGCTGAGGCCCCCTTGTGGGCCGCGACCCCCCTGTTGGGAACCTATGTCCTAAAGCCTTAGCAAGCAAAAGACTTCCCCTTTGGTCTATATGGGGAGGCTGCAGACCTGAGGCTGGGAGGCTGCTGCTGTGAGTTTGTTTGCTGCGTCTAAGCCTCGTATTAGCTTCGTATTTCTTTCTGTTTTGAACCATCATTTATTATAAATTCTAGTTTGTTTATACTACTAAATACAGCTTACTCAACATCTCAGATTAACCTGACATTGCTAGCTTCCGTTATTGTCAGCACAACACGCTAACTCGCTAGCCTTTTAACGCACCACCCGTGCGCTCAGTTATTTATTTTTCTCTTGTGCGCCCGCGCCTTTGAGTTCATAAAAGCCCAGGTGAGTAAGAATCAGTCAACAAACACGGTGAGTAATGTCTTCTCCTGTTATTGTCACCTGCACTTCATGTCACATGTTTACCATAGCCTTCTCTGTCGGCAATATAGGATTTATATGTGATAAATGCAAGGAGACAGTCAGGCTGACGGAGAAGATTTCAGAACTAGAGACACGCATCCAAACTTTAATCGAGAATAGTAAGAAGAGTGCTAGAGCTTTAGATACTATTTTGGATGCGCCTAGCCTAGTTAATTCTTTACATGAGTCGGTTCCGGCTGAAGTAGAGCCCGTGCAGCAGGGCAGATGGGTGACAGTGAGAGATCGCTCTAGTCACGGATCAAAAAACCACTTTTCCGTTCCGATAACAAATCGATTTGCCCCGCTCAGTGAAACACCCACTGAGAATTATTCTGATTGTGCCCTAGTTATTGGCGATTCTATTACACGGAACGTGAAAATAGAGACACCAGCCACCATAGTCACGTTTGCCGGGAGCCAGAGCGCCTGGCATCAAAGCAAATTTGAAAGTGCTGGCTAATGCTAAACGTAAATTCTCTAAGATTATTATTCACGTCGGCACTAATGATGTTCGACTCTGCCAGTCGGAGATCACCAAAATTAATATTAAAGAGGTGTGCGAACTTGCAAGTACGATGTCAAGCACTGTAATTTGCTCTGGCCCCCTTCCTGTTCGCCGGAGTGATGAGATAGTTAGTAGATTGTGTTCACTCAATGGCTGGCTGTCTGGGTGGTGTCCACGAAATAATATAGAATTCATAGACAATTGGAAAAGTTTTTGGGGCAAACCTGACCTGTTGAAAAGAGATGGTATTCATCCCTCCTGGGATGGTGCTGCTCTTCTCTCTAGTAATTTGGCTCATAGTCTTAGAGATAAAACATGACAATCTGGGCCTCAGGTCAGGAAGCAGACAGACTGGCTTAACCGACCGTCTGCTAGCGGCCTCACGTCACCAAGGTCAGATAAATCCCATCACATAGAGCCTCTTTCACCTAGATATCATCATATAGAGACTGTGTCTGTTCCCCGAACTTGGAAATCCAAAATACGTTCAAACCCATCTAAGGTTAAAAATTTAATTGATCTTCAACAAATAAAAAACATATATAATACAAATGAGCAAATGATAAAGCTTGGGTTGCTGAATATTCGATCTCTTACTTCAAAAGCGCTAATAGTTAATGATATGATTACAGATTATAACCTAGATGTGCTGTGTTTAACAGAAACCTGGCTAAAACCAAACGATTACATTGCTTTAAATGAGTCAACCCCACAAGATTACGGTTATAAACATGAACCTCGTCTGACACGCAAAGGAGGAGGTGTTGCTGTAATTTATAGTAATATTTTCAAAACCACTAAGAAATCTAGTTGTAAATATAATTCTTTTGAAGTGTTGGTGCTTAATGTAAAAATATATAACAATGAATCACGTTTGAAAATTCTGCTGGCTACTGTATACAGGCCACCAGGGCACCATACAGACTTTATCAAAGAATTTGCGGACTTTCTATCAGAATTAGTATTGGCTGCAGATAAAGTACTAATTGTTGGTGACTTTAATATACACATAGATAATGAAAAAGATGCATTGGGATTGGCATTTAAAGACATTATAAAATCAATTGAAGTTAGACAACACGTGTCAGGACCAACTCATTGTCGTAATCATACTCTAGATCTAATACTATCACATGGAATAGATGTTGATGCCGTTGAAATACTGCAACAGAGCGATGACATCTCAGATCACTATCTAGTCTCGTGTAAATTACATTTAGCCAAGGCTGCAAAGCCGACTCCGTGTTATAAATATGTTAGACCGATCACTTCTGCCACTAAAGATTGCTTTATCAATAATCTTCCTAATCAGTTTCATCATCTCAGCATCCCGGATAGCTTAGAAGAACTTGATATTGCAACAGAAACTTTTAACTCTCTCTTTTCCAGCACTTTAGACACAGTTGCTCCGCTGCGCTTAAAGAAGATTAAAGAACATAGTCCAGCGCCGTGGCACAACGAGCACACTCAGGCCCTTAAGAGAGCAGCCAGAAAAATGGAGCGCAACTGGAAGAAAACAAAACTAGAGGTGTTTCGGATTTCATGGAAGGAGAGCTCGATTGCTTACAGAGAGGCTTTAAAAGCTGCTAGATCTGCTTATTTTTCAACCCTATTAGAAGAAAATAAACATAATCCTAGGTATTTATTTGAAACAGTGGCTAAACTAACGAAAAAGAAAGCTTCAAGCCCAGAAGTTTCCACGCAACACAGCAGTAATGACTTTATGAACTTCTTCACTTATAAGATCGATAATATCAAGGACAAAATTATAACTATGCAACCGTCTAATACAGTATCGCATCAGGAAGTGCATTGTAGTCTCCCTGAGGGAAAATTTGATTCATTCATTGCTATAGGAGAGGAAGAATTTTGCAAACTCGTCAAATCATCTAAATCGACAACGTGCATGTTAGACCCTATACCGACTAAGCTGCTGAAAGAGATGCTTCCAGATGTCATAGATCCTCTTCTTAATATCATTAATTCATCTTTGTCTCTAGGATACGTACCAAAAACCTTTAAGCTAAGCTATGATTAAACCGCTTGTTAAAAAACAGCAACTTGATCCTACAAAACTAGTCAATTACAGGCCGATCTCTAATCTGCCATTTCTGTCAAAGATATTAGAAAAAGCAGTATCCTCACAACTGTGTTCTTTCTTGAAAGAAATGATATCTGCGAGGATTTTCAGTCCGGATTTAGACCGTACCATAGTACCGAGACAGCTCTCGTTAGAGTCACAAATGATTTGCTCTTATCATCCGATCGTGGTTGTATCTCTCTATTAGTATTACTGGATCTTAGTGCTGCATTTGACACCATTGACCACAACATCCTTTTAAATAGACTCGAACATTATGTTGGCATTAGTGGTATTCTGTTCTGACCAATTGCGTAGCTTGAGCAAAGGCTTAACAGATAGCGTACAACTTGAAAAAGGAACTCCAGAAAGCAGTCTTCATAACTTTAGTGACTTTACTGGTGATTAGCTTCTCAATATTTCTTTTGTAAAACTACAAACAAGAAGAAAAAATATGTATGAACATCATGTTCACATTTACATACTTACTTACAGCTTAACATTACGGTTTGATTTGTACATAGTTCCTTTTACATCATTTTAAGTAATATACACAGATAAATTATATTCAAATGAGATTATTTACAAACAGAAGAGAATATTAGCATGTCAGTATGCTAAACCATAGCACGTTACCAATAACACAAATCAAGTGTGCTTATAACAAAAATATAGCAATAAACTCAATCTAAATAATTCTTAAACACTTTAAATCACTATTTAGTGTAAAATATTGCACTTACAGACATATATTTCCAAGGTTCAAACGAAGAATCAATAGCCGATTGAAAACTGTGTGCACGTCGTTCTTAACTGCGTTCTCTGAGAGAAACCGAAAGTAAACTATATAAACCTAGTGCAGTACCTTAAATGTCCAGTGGGAGGCGGAAAAGAAACATAGCTAGACATAAGCAACAGCACACTCCCCGCCTGGTATAATAAATTATTATACCACTATTTATCCTTCTGTGACTTCCGGGACAGGAGAAGTACTACCTCTGAGACAGGCCTTAAGTAAACCTTTGCAGATCCTTCTTTAATTATCTTTACCTCCACCTTCCTCACTTTATCATCACTACTGGGTAAAGTTTTCACGATGAGTCCAATCGGCCACTCATTACGTTTCACATTTGAGTCCTTAAGCAAGACAACATCACCTTCCTCAAGATCTCGCCTTTTCTCAGTCCATTTCCTCCGTACTTGCAATGTTGCAAGATAGTCTCTCCTCCATGCCTTCCAGAAAGCACCCGCCAGACACTGAACCTGTCTCCATTCTTTCTTGTAGAGGTCCTTCATATCAAAGTCTCCAAGAGGTGCTGGTATAGTGCTAGCCTTTTGGGTGAGAAGCATTGCAGGGGATAGAACTTCCAATGTGTCAGGATCAGAAGAAATAGGAAGTAAAGGTCTAGCATTCATTATTGCCATGACCTCTGACATGAGAGTAGTCAAAACCTCATGGGTAAGACGGGAAAGACCGGTTTTTAGCAGCAATGCATCCAGAATGCGTCTTGCTATGTTGATCATTCTTTCCCAAGCTCCTCCCATGTGCGAAGAGTGAGGAGCATTAAACGTCCATTCGCAACCATGCTCCTGTAAGTAACCTTTTAGTTCTGGATCATCAGTATTGATGTTCAGTTCTCGACAGGCTCCAATGAAATTAGTCCCTCTGTCAGATCTGAAGTGTTTGACTGGTCCGCGAATTGCCAAGAACCGCCTGAGGGCGTTAATGAAACTTGAAGTTGACATGGACTCGATCACTTCCAGGTGGACAGCCCTTGTACTTAAGCAAGAGAAAATGACGACCCATCTTTTACTTTCAGCACTGCCCCCTCTAGTGCGGCGTGATGTTATATTCCATGGCCCAAAAACATCCAGGCCCACATGAGTGAACGGAGGATCCACTTTCACTCTGTCCAAAGGTAAATCTGACATTTTCTGTTCTTCGAATTTTCCTCTTAACTTCCTACAGATAATGCACTGATGAATCACATGGTTGATCAGTTTTGTTCCTTTCACAATCCAGAGCCCTGCTGATCGTAGTGCACCGGCGGTTAAATGGCGTCCTTGATGTGCCACTTGATCATGGTAGTGTCTGACCAACAACGTTGCTACATGTTGACTCGCTGGAATAATTAGTGGGTGCTTTTCCTGTTCAGACATTTCTGCTGATTGTAAGCGACCTCCCACTCGAATCAGTCCTTCGCTGTCTACAAAGGGAGATAGGTTCTTTAGAGCACTTCGCTGTGAGATTTCCTCACCTTTCTCCAAACTTTTGAGTTCATCTTTATAGTGCTCTTGCTGCACACATTTAATGATGAAGGTTTTTGCTTGTGTACGCTCAGTCTGGAGACTTTTTTTGCACCAATGCCAGCCTTTGCAATCCCCTTTATTTCCCTCTCGAGAAAATGATTTTGAAACATGGACAAGCATAGCTATGCTTCTTACAAGGGATCTCCACTCTGAGAAGCGCTCGAATCTGTGTGATCCTAGAGACAGTTCTGTCATCTTAGTGACCAAGGTTAGCACTTGAGGGCGAATCTCCTGATCCTCCTCAGGCTCTACAAGCTCAAACGATTCCTTTTCAGGTGTGCCCCCGAGAATAGACTGATGGAGAAATTCTGGACCAGAGAACCAGTTAGTGTGAGGTAGTACAGCTGCTGGAATGAACCTGGTACCAAGGTCTGCTGGGTTCAGGCCTGAATCAACGTGATGCCACTGTTCTGGCTTTGTGAAACATCTGATCTGCGCCACTCTGTTAGCAACATACACATAGAACCGTCGAGATGTGTTACAAATGTATCCTAAAACAATTCTGCTGTCAGTGTAGAATTCTACTGCAGTTAAATCCAGATCCAGCTCTTCTTTAATCAGTCCTGCCAGCTCAACAGCAAGAACTGCCGCACACAGCTCTAGACGTGGCACTGTGTGAGCGGGGTATGGTGCCAACTTTGATTTGGCCATTACAAACCCAATGTGACATTGACCGTCCATAGTTACAACCCTGAGGTAAGCAACAGCTGCTATGGCCAAAGTGGAAGCATCAGCAAAAATGATTACCTCTCTCTTGGAAGTGTAGGACATAGAGACTGGTACATAGGGTCGGTGAATCTGAACTTCTTTGAGATCGGTTAAAGAATCTGTCCATGCTTTCCACTTAACCTCTTTATCGGCTGGGAGCGGCGTGTCCCAGTCAAGCTGCTCTGATGATAGCTCTCTTACCAAGGCCTTACCCTGCATGGTAACAGGGGCAACAAGTCCTAAAGGATCGTAGAGACTGTTAACTGTTGAAAGTATGCCCCGTCGTGTGAATTGTTTCACCTCTGTAGATACCTGAAAAGTGAAACAGTCAGTCTCTAAGTTCCAACTCAACCCTAAGCTTCTTTGGAGAGGTAGAGGATCGACACCCAAATTCAAATCCTTCAGGTCATTTGCTCTTTCAGATGGAGGGAACGCTTCCATGACTTGATGACTGTTTGATGAAATCTTGTGGAGCTTGATGTTTGACTCAGCCAACATATTTTTGGTGTTTTTCAGGAGACTGATGGCTTCAGCTGCACTGGGTACCGAAATCAGGCCGTCGTCCACATAAAAGTTTTGATGGACAAACTGTTTTGCTTCTCTACCATGCTCCTCTTCTCCGAACTCAGCTGCTCGTCTCATTCCAAAGATTGCCACAGCTGGAGATGGGCTGTTCCCAAAAACATGAACCGTCATTCGGTACTCTGTAATTTCTTTGGACAGATCGTTATCCCTGAACCACAAGAACCTCAAAAAGTTTTGGTGATCTTCTCTGACCTTGAAGCAGTAGAACATTTGTTCTACATCAGCTGTGACGGCAATCTTCTCCTTACGAAAGCGCATCAGGACCCCGAGTAGCTTGTTGTTTAGATCAGGTCCACTAAGAAGTGTGCTATTCAAAGAGATACCTTCACATGGTGCACTAGAATCGAAGACGACCCTAATCTTCCCAGGTTTCATAGGGTGGTATACACCGAATATTGGTAAATACCAGCATTCTTCATCAGGCTGCAGTGGCGGAGCTAGTTCGGCATGTTTGTTGATGAACATGTTTTGCATAAACTCCACAAAGTGTTCAGCCATCTCAGGTTTCCTTTGTAAGGTGCGTTGCAGGGCATTAAGACGCTTCATAGCTTGGTCCCGGTTGTTCGGCAGTGAGCTGTGAGGTAAACGGAATGGCAAGGGAGCTACCCAGTGGTTCGACTCATCTATGTACATTTCTCTGTTCATAACATCAAGGAAGATCTCATCTTCAACAGACAGAGAAAGTCTATTATCATCGGGAGTCCTCTGAAAGACCTTGTCACCCAAGTGATCTGTAAGACAGCCTGCGACTGGACAGCAAGGTAGAGTGGACTGGTATAGATTATTAGGAGTGCCAAACTGTTCTTTGACCTGAATTCCTTTTGAGCAGGCTGAGAAAAAAGAGGTACGCCCATTTTGCAGTATGTTTGTCCTGAAAACATTTGCCGTCTCGGACTTGTGTACTCCTCCCATACACACTTCTCCCACAATGACCCAGCCTAAATCAAGACGCTGAGCATATGGCGTGTTACCAGGTCCATTATACTGTTCTCGAACCTTATGCACACTTAGGATGTCCCTTCCTAAAAGGAGAAGAATGGGAGCTCTTGCATCATAAGGTGGTATTTTGTCAACCATTGACTTGAGATGAGGGAAGTATTGTGCTATTCCTGGTGTTGGAATTTCGTCACGATCTTCAGGCAACATATTGCATTCTAAGAGAGTGGGAAGTGGCACCTGCGTTTTCCCATCAAGTGAACAAACAATAAAATTGTCTGCTTTCCTTCCCATTGTCTTTGAAGAACCAGCACATGTACGAAGAGTATAGGGGAAAGAGTTTCCGTTGATCCCAAACAACTCGAAGAAGTCAGACCTTGCTAGAGACCGGTTACTCTGGTCGTCCAGAACTACATACATCCTCTTAGCCTTTTTAGGACAGTTAGATGGATAAACGTCAACCAAACAGATTTTCGAGCATGACCTAGGTCTGGGAGCCTTGCCGCAGATTTCTGTGCACTTAGAAGTAACATCAGATGATATGTCTCCTTCAGACTCCCCGCTTTGCTCTCGCTCTGTAACTGGAGCTTCCTCAGCCCATGGAGCAGGCCCTGGGTGCAAAGCAGAGACATGGCGATCACTGTTACACTCTCTACATTTAACAGCTGCCCCACATTCTTTGGCTATGTGTTTGGCAGAACCGCAACATCTGAAGCAGATAGACTGTTCTTTGAGGTAAGTTTTCCTTTCATCCAGGGTCTTTCCTCTAAACCCACGGCACTTTGACAACGGATGCGGCTTATTGTGAATTGGACATTGCTTACTAGGGTCCAAAATCTTTTGTTCTGGAGGTTGGTTGGTTCTGGTTCTTGAAAATGTGGCTAGCACTTCAGTTTTCCTTACTGACACAGGTATTTTGTTGCTGAACCGTGAATATTTCTCCTGTTTAGGATGACTCTGCATAGATAACAAAAAACTGGGATCATTTCTTATTCTTGCTTGGTCGCAAATGAACCGCACAAAGAAGCCAAATGGCGGAAAAGAGACACGATAATCCTCTTTATACCTAGCTCCATGAGTGATCCACCTTTCCTGCAGACTAAAAGGAAGCTTCTCAATAATGGGATTGACTCCCCTTGCAGTGTCAAGAATTGCTAAACCTGGCAAATGTCCACCTGTCTTTGCAGATTCCAATTCCATAAGCATGTCTCCTAGCTCCCTGAGTCTCTGCCCATCTCTGTTAGAAATGTTTGGAAACTCCTCCAGTTTTCTCAATAGTGCATTCTCAATTACTTCTGGGCTCCCGTAACACTCTTCCAATCGCTGCCAAAGCATACGGACACCTGCTATAGGATAGTGTGCATGAACCGATCTGATCCGTTTTGCTTGCATGGATGACTCTGGGCCGAGCCATTTTGTGAGAAGGTCGAGCTCTTCTCTGGCTGTTAATCCGAGGTCTTTTGTGACATCTTGAAAAGAGGATTTCCAGGCCCAGTAGTTCTCAGGTTGATCATCGAACTTCACCAGACCAGAACTCACCATCTCTTTTCTTACCATGTAGTTAGCTAAATCAGATGTGTATGGCAGATTAACCATGGGAGCTCTACAGTTGGGAATTGGAGAAGCTTGAAAAGCAGAGTGATGTCCATGACCTTCATCTCTATGGTTATCCATTGTCTCATGTTTTATTTTTAATTCTTCCATTCCATACGATGGATGTAGATGTGGAGATGTTACTGTAGCTTCACACTGAAGAGGTTCAGGGCTCCTCATAGATGACTGTAGAATCAGAGTATCAGGAAACTGCTGCTGATGTTGTTGCACTGTATGCTTCTGAACATACTCTTCAGTACGCTGAGTGCAAACTAAGTTTGTCTCCTGGTCCAATTCGTCTATATTTCCCTCCTCTATGTCAGCTGCTGTCTCATAAATCGCTGCTTCAGCAGACGCTGCAGTTGCTTCTTTTTGTGATTGTAGCAAGAATAGATCTGCTTCTACTTCTGCTTTTTTTCTCATCATAGCTGCTTCTTTTTCTGCATAAGATGCTTTAGCTCGAGCTGCTTCGGCTTTGGCTCGAGCCCGAGTCGCTGCCACACTTGCCGATGACCGACTTGACCTTTGAGATGACTTGCATCTAGAAGATTGTGATCTAATCTCAAAGGCTTGCGATTTATCTTTCTCATCACTGTGTGACTCCATACTTGCTTCTGAAGTGTTGAGCAATGCAATGTAACAATGGCTGTGTGGTTCCGCTGTCTTCACCCGCTGTGTCAATGTCTTTTTACTATTCTGTTCTGACCAATTGCGTAGCTTGAGCAAAGGCTTAACAGATAGCGTACAACTTGAAAAAGGAACTCCAGAAAGCAGTCTTCATAACTTTAGTGACTTTACTGGTGATTAGCTTCTCAATATTTCTTTTGTAAAACTACAAACAAGAAGAAAAAATATGTATGAACATCATGTTCACATTTACATACTTACTTACAGCTTAACATTACGGTTTGATTTGTACATAGTTCCTTTTACATCATTTTAAGTAATATACACAGATAAATTATATTCAAATGAGATTATTTACAAACAGAAGAGAATATTAGCATGTCAGTATGCTAAACCATAGCACGTTACCAATAACACAAATCAAGTGTGCTTATAACAAAAATATAGCAATAAACTCAATCTAAATAATTCTTAAACACTTTAAATCACTATTTAGTGTAAAATATTGCACTTACAGACATATATTTCCAAGGTTCAAACGAAGAATCAATAGCCGATTGAAAACTGTGTGCACGTCGTTCTTAACTGCGTTCTCTGAGAGAAACCGAAAGTAAACTATATAAACCTAGTGCAGTACCTTAAATGTCCAGTGGGAGGCGGAAAAGAAACATAGCTAGACATAAGCAACAGCACAAGTGGAATTGCACTAGCATGGTTTAAATCATACTTATCTGACCGTTATCAGTTTGTAGCAGTAAATGAAGAGATGTCTTATCAATCACAAGTTCAGTATGGCGTACCACAAGGCTCAGTACTAGGACCGCTGCTGTTCACTCTGTATATGCTACCATTAGGAGATATCATTAGGAAACATGGAATTAGCTTTCACTGTTATGCCGACGATACTCAGCTGTATATTTCTTCAAAACCTAACGAAACCTACCAATTCACAAAATTAACGGAATGCATAGCTGATATAAAAAATTGGATGACTAGTAATTTCCTACTACTAAATTCAGAAAAAACAGAGATTCTAATTATTGGACAAAAAACTTCCACACGTAATAACCTAGAGTACTGTCTAACACTTGATGGCTGCTCTGTTAAGTCTTCGTCGTCGGTTAGGAACCTGGGTGTGCTCTTTGATACCAATCTTTCATTTGAAAGTCATGTGTCTAGTATCTGTAAAACCGCTTTCTTCCATCTTAAAAATATATCTAAATTACGTCATATGCTCTCAATGAATAATGCAGAACAATTAGTTCATGCGTTTATGACCTCAAGGCTAGATTATTGTAATGCTCTACTGGGTGGTTGCCCTGCACGCTTAATAAACAAACTACAGCTAGTTCAAAACGCAGCAGCTCGAGTTCTTACTAGAACCAGGAAGTATGACCATATTAGCCCTGTTCTGTCAACACTGCATTGGCTGCCTATTAAACATCGTATAAATTTTAAAATATTGCTGATCACTTACAAAGCACTAAATGGTTTAGCTCCGCAGTACTTGAGCGAGCTCTTAACGCATTATAGTCCTTCACGTCTACTGCGATCTCAAAATTCCGGCCAGTTAATAATACCTAGAATATCAAAATCGACTGCTGGCGGTAGATCCTTTTCCTACTTAGCACCAAAACTTTGGAACAATCTTCCTACCATTGTCCGGGAAGCAGACACACTCTGTCAGTTCAAATCTAGACTAAAAACACATCTCTTCGGCCTAGCATACACATAACACATTATAGACTTATATAATTCAATGTTAGGCTGCATAGTTTAGAACAGCCGGGACCGGGAACACTTCCTGTAAATCCTGATGTACTTGGTACATCATAAGAAGGATGGCGTCTACGCTAATATTAGTCTCTCAGTCTATCCCGAGGTTTACCGCTGTCCACCGGAACCAGGCCGTATCCAGATCTGATGAAGGCCACGACACGACGACGCCGCTGACCTGAAGTGTCAACCAGTCTCTCCTCCTCTCCACTCCGACTTCAACCAACCGGAACTGGACAAATACTCTGATTCATTCTGAACTTCATACACTGTTCGCTCATTGGCCAGAGGAGAACTGGCCCCCAACTGAGCCTGGGTTCTCCCAAGGTTTTTTTCTCCATTCTGTCACCTGATGGAGTTTTGGTTCCTTGCCTGCTGTTGCCTTGCCTTCTGGCTTGCTTAGTTGAGGACATTTAATATTCAACAATATTATAGATCTGCCTTAAAGGTGGACGATGATGAAATAGTTTTTTTGTATTATTTTCATGTTATCACTGTGAAGCTGCTTTGATACAATCTGTATTGTAAAAAGCGCTATATAAATAAAGGTGACTTGACTTGACTTCAGTTGCTCTACAATGTGTCGCTTGAATCAATAATACGACAACACCCATTTCTGCTTTCATAATGTTGACACCCTCCATATTGATGCTGACTCTTTTTGCATGGATGGGGTTTGAAGCTTCATGAAAAACTAAAGTCGGAGTTGGCTGTAGAAACATTGACAACTTCATTACTAATGGGTTTAAAGCTTATAACAAGTAAATTACTTAAAAAAATCAATGTATTTCTCTGACTTACCACAACAATATTTCCGTCAGACCATCAATTTAAATCAGCAGACGGGGATCAGTCTCTTCTCGACCGTTGGAATTCAGAAATGTGCATTGCACTCGCGAGAGAGCGCTGCGTGAATATGCTCGCGCAAATGCAAACAAATTGTTTACTTTGTACAATTAATGAAAATAATGAGTTTATTACTTCTTTATATTTATGTTTGCTGTTCAACAGATACATTTAGTCCCACTTTATATTAAGTGGCTTTAACTACTATGTACTAACATTGAAATTAATAATTTGATACAATGGACTTATTGTGTACATATATGTTTTTACATTGTACTTATATTTTAAAAATACGTGCTTGTAATTACAGCGGTAATTCATTTATGTAATTACATTTGTAATTACACAGTTGACCCTTCCCTTATACCTTAATCCACCCTTAAACCTACACATACCAGCACACCTGTCCCTAACCTTACCCGTATCACACCGCAATAGCAGCAATAGTGTTTTACAATACAACATGAACACAATAAGTACATTGTACTTATTTTTCTATGTAAGTACATAGATCATAACCGTCATCACCAATTCTGAAACCGGCACACCCCTAGCTTTATGTACTGAGTCAAATGTGACGGTTCGTACTTACTAAGGACAACTTAGTTTGAATAAACGAGCAGACACTGATTAGCTACTTGCTATACGTTTATTTATATACACACAGTAAACAAATCCTTGACAAAAAAATTTTTTTTGCAATGAACATGCTTTGTTTTAAATAAATCACACAGTAAACAAATCCTTTTAAAAAAGTAGGCTACTTAAATTCTATAAGAGCTGCATAAAAATGAATGAGTAGCCTAGGCCTAAATTACAAATGATAAAATCTACATACCTTTATCAAAGAAAAAAAAAAGTCGAACAACGATTGTTGTGATAATACCTTAATTAAACTAACTAAATACAGGAAACAAAAAAAGTGCAATGACATTTTAAATTCTTAATCTTTTTTGTTCACTTTACTCGGTTTTACTGACGATCTGACAGGGGTAGCTATGTTTCCCGCAGTGCTAAAAACTCGCTCTGATGCTGTGCTGCTTGTAGCACAAATACAAATGTATTTATGTGCCAATTTTGCTAAGAGCGGATAGCGTGTTTCATTGTCTCTCCACCATGCTAGCTGTAGAGTCAATTGGTTGTTCTTGGAGATAGCGGGTTAACTCCGTGTCAGCGCACGCTCTGATCGGTAAAGGGGCAGAGATTTCAGACCTCCGTTTATTAAGGAGATCTCCAAGATTTCTCTTCTAGGTAGGGGGTGGTGCACAGACCTCTCCCGAATCATCTCCAGCAGTAGCAGCCTCCGAAGCACCACTAACTCCGCCTCCGTTTCCCCCCGGAGTGCATCTCTTGTCTCCTCCAATCCATCCCCCCCATTGCCTCTGTATCTTGGGTCAAGGAAAGATGACTTTGCTAAAAGCTCCTAAATGGCTGGGGCACTGTATTTGTCCTCCAGTACGCTGGACATTTTGCGTTTTATATTTTGTGTCAGATCCGTTTCATTGGGGTTTGGTTTTAAAAGATCGCATGTCAACAGTTGCAGGACAGGCTTTACTGAAGAAACTATTACATAACGTTCCCCAGAGAGAATGTTGGTGAAGTCAGCGACAGGTTTTAGAGATTCTTGAAGCGATGTTAAAACATCTTTATCTTGCCATTTAAGAATCAGATGCTGGTGCTTTCTATCTGAGACCAGGACGCGTGCGATCGCTTGCTCTTGTTCCAAAATTCTCTCTACCATTTTCTGTTTTGTTCCCCACCGTGTCGGACAATCCTGTGAAATAAAATATAGTTTATTATTGGAAGAGGACCTAATAGAAAAAAATCAAATGAGTACCATGCTATAGCCTATATGGCTGCCTTTATTGATTTATGCCTTCTGTACACCTAAAGACTTTGAAAAGATTTAGAAAAGACTTTATAAGATTATCAGCTCACATCTAAAGACTTGGTTTAACAGACTCACAGTCAAAGACTAAAGATTTTACAAACACTGAATCTTGTAGTGACACTATTTACAAGACTACAACAAAAAATTTCCTCCATTAAAATAGGCATTTTTATGCATATTTTTTGTTTGATGAGTAAAAATATGTTATTTTATATTGTTTAATTACAATAAATCACTTTCTTTTCCAGGAAAAAAATCTAATTAGACATTGTTATGTGAACATCTCTTAATAAAGAGTTGACTATTTAATGGGATGACCTAACTTTTTCACATGACTGTATATGGGGGTTATGAATCTATATCATTATATGATGAGAACAATAGTTTGAACTAAATGTCTTGAAAGGGTATAATTTTTTAAATGCAGGCATGTCGATGGCTTCGGCAATATCGGTCCACTTCTTTTCTTTTTCCACTCTGTCGTGGTATAAATGGCAGTTTACATCAAAAAGACACGGCTGCTCTGCCCCAACCCGATCACACCAAATGCGTCTATACAGCACGCAGTGTGTTTATCGTGTAATATATAGGCGAAAATGAGTTATTTACGTGCATAGTATACGCATGGATAGCACATGGGTAGGTTTAGGGTGGGGTGTGTGTATATTATAGCCTACGCTTGGGTAGGATTAGTGGTGTGGGATGCGTGTGTATATCACGCAATAAAGTGCGTATCATATCCACGTAAAATCTCATTTTCGCGTATAAATTGCACGATAAACACACTGCGTGCTATAGAGACGCATTTGCGTGCTCGACAAGGCGCTCCTCTTTATCCACGGTCCATTTTCGCCTAACGTTACTTGGCGCTCGTTGTGTTTCCACGTCCGTCGACATGTTTCTTTGTTGTGACTGATGGCTTCCTGTTTCCGGTTTTCTGAGAACAAATTTATTGGTTGTTGATTGTTTTACGTCACTATGACTACGCTAGGACTTGCGATAATATCAAACATGTTTGATATGAAAGACTAGAGAAAGACTGGCATAAATCGGGTCGCCGACTGCAGATTATCCCCTCACATTTAACGATCGAGACGACGGGAGCGCGCCGAGATTCCAGTAAGATTCCTAAAGACTGCCGGTCTTTAGTCTGGGACTGTGAAAATCCTTTGGTGTACGCCCAGCATTACTAATAAAAAACTAATACTAAATTAAATGTAAAACTAATGGAATAAACTAAATTTAAAACTAATAGAATATTATAATGAAAATCTAATGAGTAAACAGTCTAGTCTATATTATAACCTTATCTGCAAGACCCATATCAGCATTGCTTAAAATTAATGTTAATTTAGCATGCATATTAATAGAACACTATAATATAGAGTTAACTATATCGGCTAAAACAATTCTTACCAGAATAAGGCTGTGCTGTGGGATTTGAAGTTCTGTTTGTGCCTTTATCAGCTCTTTCTTTTTCTTCCAGCTCTGAGAAAAAGTGCTCACTAGGGACCGACATAGACCTAGAGCTCGGCCGGTTCGGGCAGCTTCACTGTTTACACCGTTGGTAACAGCCAGATGCAAATTATGTCCAAAACAATTTAGCCACGGCCATCCTAATTGCCTTACTGCAGCAACAATGTTCGCTCCATTATCGGTAGTGATACACGACAGCTTCTTTTCTTCCAGACCCCAGTCGTGCAACCCTAACTGCAGGCATTCGGACAAGTGTTCCATTGTGTGGCTTTCAGGCGTGTAGCTTGTTTCCAAACTCTTGGATTTCAGTGACCAGTCTTTTGCGAGGTAGTGAACGGTCAGGCTCATATATGGGGTCATATTCACGCTTGACCACATACCACATATATCAGCGCAAAATTACTGATTTCCTGGAGTTCTCTTTGCACGTCATTCTTTACCTTATTATACATGGCCGGAACAGCTGTTTGTGAGAAGTACTTTCTCCCAGGCAACTCGTATTGTTTGACGAAAGTATTCAACATTTCTTTAAATGAACTTTTTTCCACTGTCCGGAAGGGTACCATTCCTAATACCAAATATCGAGTCACACTATCTGTTAGTACTCTCCATTTGTCGCTGTCTTTTTTATATTTCGTCGCCTTGGAAAATGCCTCGGCCATATTTAACTGCCTCTGGCCAGATATGGATGGTTGAGCGGCAACAGAAGCAGTGCTTAATCCAAGGGCCGCGTAGGCAGCTGGGTGGTTAATCTTCAGATGGTTACGGAGATTGGTGGTGTTGGCATTTATAATTCGTTACATTTATATAGCGCTTTATCTGAGACCTCAAAGCGCTTTACACAGAAGGGGGAATCTCCTCAACCACCACCAGTGTGCAGCATCCACTTGGATGATGCGACGGCAGCCATATTGCGCCAGAACGCCCACCACACACCAGCTTACTGGTGGAGAGGAGACAGTGATAAAGCCAATCAGTATATGGGGATGACTAGGAGGCCATGATAGACAGAGGCCACTGGGCAAATTTGGCCAGGACACCGGGGTTACACCCCTACTCTTTTTCGAAGGACATCCTGGGATTTTTAATGACCAGAGAGAGTCAGGGCCCCGGTTTAACGTCTAATCCGAAGGACGGCGCTCTTTGTCAGTATAGTGTCCCTGTCACTATACTGGGGCGTTAGGACCCACATAGACCACAGGGTGAGCGCCCCCTGCTGGCCTCACTAACACCTCTTCCAGCAGCAACCTGGTTTTTCCCAGAAGGTCTCCCATCCAAGTAATAACCAGGCTCAGCCCTGCTTAGCTTCAGTGGGCAACCAGTCTTGGGCTACAGGGTGATATGGCTGTGATTTGTAACAAATACCGTTTTTCCGCATATTCTGCATACAGGCTCATCAAGATTTTCTGGTTTTCCGTTGCCATCTGGTTTAAACCCGAAATGTGCCCATATAGGCGACGTAACATTTTGTTTCGCAACGAGATCCATTGGTTTTAGCTACCTTTCTTCACAAAGTTTTAATTTGAGCCGGAACATGTTCCGTCACCTCCGACGTTGGATCCGGAACCTTTTTTATTGGACCCGGCACCTCCTGTCACTATGGGGAATTAATCGCTTAAATAATTTTTTTAAAATTCATATTTGTGTAGTGTTCAATGTTGTTATCGATAGAGATACGCAGATGGGGTATTATTTCATCCGCAACCGCATAACAAAACTCATCATCCGCACCAACAATTTTTGACCAAATTTCAAAGACGCACCCGCCTAGAAAGGATGTAGCAAAGATATTTAATGCTAATGCATGAGGCATAGGCATAGTTTCATTAATTTACGATGAGATGCGCTCTAGTTCACAATGCAATGCAAGTAAACGTGGTGCCTCCATGTCACGGTTATTATATTGTCTGCTATATTTGCTTTTTATTTATTAAATACATGCAATTGGTTGATGAAACATTTATTAAAATTAAGATACAATTTGTACAAAACGAAATTCGCTTTAAAGAAAGGCTTTCTACAAAGCAAAACTTAATGAAGTGGTAAAAATCATGTCTGACGATTTACAAAACAAAACTTCATTAAGTGGTAAAAACCATGTCTCCGATATATTGCGCATATTATGATCCTATCTAAAAAATGAAAAAAATTTTTTTTAAATGTTTGTAAAAAATATTTTAATAACACGGTTTTGGCGGTTATAGAGTTCTAATGACGGTGTTTAACTACAAGCGTCGGTCTCACGGTTATATACTAACCGTCACACCCCTAATTGTGCTGCAAACATTAATAACAGCTTTAAATGGTAGATGCTGGCAAATGACCCAGATATAACTGGGATGATTCACCCTTTAGGCAAAGAACCACCCGATGCAAATCAGAGGTATTCAGCAGTATTCATATCAGCAAGGATTATGTGACAATACAGCTTTATAGTGATATTTTGAATGCAGCCCTACAATGCAATGTGCTCGCATGCATTTCGGACTACTTTCATATGGTTTCAATGATCTGATCACAAAAATGGGACTTATGTTTGTTAAAGATGTCATGACATCAATTTTTTTTTTTTGAGGTCCATGTTTTCCCAACATTTTTATTGAAGTTCCACTAAACCATTATGTAAACTTAATTTTAGAGGCTTGCCAAAAGATGTACCCGAAGGTGCCCGTCAAGGTATTAGAGGAATATATTTCAGACACCTCTGGACTCCTCTGTTCCCTGACAGGTATTAGAGGAATATATTTCAGACACCTTGAAGTACGCTCCTCATCGGGAATCAAGTGTGAGTAACATTCCTGCATGTTTTCTTTTAATTTTCAGGTGTAATCCTGTACAATGTGTAATTGAACCTTTCCATTGTAATTCCATTACATTTGTAAGCTATATTTGAATCTTGTATGATTTCATATTTATAGTACACAAAGCACAGCCTAAATAACTTGAGGGTTAACTGTTATGGAGTAGCCACACTATTATTATTATTATTAAATGTTTATGAAATGATAAATCACCATTAGTAACATCAGTCAATCTGTTCACTTTACAGGTGGACCATGAAGAGACTGGACCACACCATGAAGAGACTGGACCACACCATGAAGAGACTGGACCACACCATGAAGAGACTGGACCATACCATGAAGAGACTGGACCACACCATGAAGAGACTGGGCCACACCATGAAGAGACTGGGCCACACCATGAAGAGACTGGGCCACACCATGAAGAGACTGGGCCACACCATGAAGAGACTGGGCCACACCATGACCATGACCACACCAGCTCTAATGTAGCATTTCACATTTAAGAAAATAATTATTTTCAACTTTTTGATGTGCTGTAAAAGTTTGCAGTTAAAAAGTGGGCACTTGTAAATCACATAGTTGTGTAAAAAACTAAAGTTGAAAGAATGATGTAGAAACATTATTCTTAATATTCTAACCTTAAAATAACATAACAAAGTGAACATTTTAATGTTCTTGAAATTTTCCAAATAAACGTTATTTGAATGATGTATTGTTAATAAAAAATTTGGGGAAAGAACGTTCCATGAACATTATACTAACCTTAATATAACGTTCCAGCAACGCAATACTAGCCTTAAGATAACATTCCAGCAACGTTATGCTAACCTTAAGATAACGTTATACTAACTTTTAGATAACATTCCAGCAACGTTATACTAACCTTAAGATAACATTCCAGCAACATTATGCTAACCTTAAGATAACGTTCTGGCAACGTTTTGCTAATGTTACAGCAACGTTATGCTAACATTAAGATACCATTCCAGCAACGTTAAGCAAACTGGACATTTCAACGTTTTTAGAACATTTCAAATCAACGTTCCCACAACGTTCTAAGAACATAATTTTGTTAGCTGGGAAGCTGGTGGTCTTGCAATTTTATACACATCTGAACTGCCTGTTGCTCTAATCACTACACCTGAAATGTCTTTGAGTGCTTGGTGGTGAAAATGAATGGTAACTCTCCTGTATTTATCATACTTATTTATCGTCCTCCTAAGTGTAACGCTGAGGCATAGATGAAGCGGAGAGAGAATCCAATTGCAAGCACTACTTTAATGAAACAAACAGGTAATCTAGGACAAACAATGGACCACGGAACTCATGACAGGCACATGGAGCATGGAAACAGCTACAAGCGACAACGACCGACAGACAACAACTGAAGCACAGAGGTTTAACCCTCTGGGGACCAAAAACGCGCCGGCGCGTTTTGCTGGTGTTTTTTTTTAGCAATGCAAAATAAACTCAAAATGCTCTCTTAATTTTGATCTTTCATTTTCGTGTTATACATCAATCGATCCTGTTCAGTTTCAATTTTTTTTCTGTATACTCACAATAAAAATAAAGTGTTTTGCTTTTTGCCAAATAAAGAAAAATTAACATGATGCGAGTTCTGCACTCTCTCTGTCAATGAACTCCAGTTTGAAACGCGTTCGAAAATGATCTGTAACTCCGCGAAAATTCAGTCAAACAGGCAAACATACCCACGGGCATAAAGCTTGAGATCGCATCTTTCAAATGAAGTAATTTATATAAAAAACAAATATTCTCAGCTTCTGTAATCTGTATGATAAGAGAGCGATTCCAGTCGAGCTCATTACGAGCTCATTGACTTTAATTCGTTCACGCCTACTGACGGAGCGCGCTATTCACAAGATAATGTGTTAAGCCATCTATGCAAAACAGGTAAACGCCCCCAAGCAAATGCTTTAAGTTTCATCATTCAGTCAACTGCGCGCTGGGAAGATGGCACGACACAATATTCTTCAACTTTTTTTAAAAGGAATGGAGCTTCATCACTACCTCCGCCTGCACATTCAGAAATCAGAAAGAGTAAGTAGGCTACATATTTACCCACTATTATTACAGATATTTTACAGATATTTTCACAAATTAATATGGAAAACATGTCGATTTTACTGGTTTTCTAAGGCCAAATTAGAACCTGGAATTGATATTTTTCCCGCAGTGCTGAATGAGAAGAGCCATTAATATTATTAATAAACTATTGTTTTCTAAGTGGCTAAAAACATCTCCATCTCCGCTGTTAAGCAGATGCGCTTTTAGAGAGAAATGCTCCTTTCATACGCATTACATAATCAGAATGTATTCGCTTTCGATTCGAATTTGTTCGTTTTAAAGTGGACATTTCAAGCTTTAGCCTACATAGCCTATATTTTGTTTCAGTTCTCGCGCTCCAGTTCACGGAGATCATGAAAGCGCGGCTGATTATTTTATTTTTAGGGCCGGGACTCGATTAAAAAAATTAATCTAATTAATTAGAGGCTTTGTAATTAATTAATCGAAATTAATCGCATTTTAATTGCATATAAATATTTGACCTGAGAACAGTGAGAAGTAACGTTTTTAAAAAGCTAGCTAGCAACTGCTCACGCTGTTTAGTCCTGGATGTGTGTTGATGTGTGTTGATGCGCGCGTGCGCGACCGACCGACAGCGCAGGCAGTTGCTAGGCGATAAGTTGAGCTTCCAATCAAATAAAAGTAAACGCCTGGCATTGGCCAATCCACTGTTTTACCCGTTTACGGACACAGGATTGGATGTACACAACCATGAAGAAAACAAAGTAACAGTAGACGGAAACGGTTTAATTTGAAACAAGGAAATTCTACTTTAGAAGTACATTTTCACAAAAAAACGGGACAATTCGTGTCCCAGGAAAGAATATACATTTTCCGGGACTGTCACTCAAAAAAGAGAACAATCCCTGGAAAACCGGGACGGGTGGCAACCCGTTTATATACTGTCTATGGTGTCAACGCTAGTTGGTGCTCCAGTATAATCGGTCCGCCTAAACTCATCCAGTGAGAAACGTTCCGCAGTGCAAAAATAAGTGCGATTAAAATGCGTTAAAAATGTTTAACGCGTTATTTTTTGTGTAATTAATTAATCTTAATTAACGCGTTAAAGTCCCGGCCCTATTTATTTTACAAAAGCACAACGCTTTCTTAAAGGATAATTCCGGTATTTAACACCTTGAGTCTATATTGTAGTTTGTTTTGGATGAACAAGAGTGGTAGACAACATTTTTTTGACAATAGTTCCTCTCTCGAGTTTTTGACTATAAAAGAATTGGCCATGGACCCATTTAACATTGGAGTCAATGTGCATGTCCGAAAATGTCATTAAAACAGCCAATAATGTTCGTTTACAAAACTGTTAAACTCACCGAGTGGTTAGTGGTGTTCGTTGATGATTATAAACAATATATCGTCGCAATATATGATTCCAATCCGTTTATTTTGCTATAGTGGAACTATTTTTTCAGACACTTCACAACTGTGTAACTTCCGCTCAATATTTGAATCTGAAGCGTTAGCACAGTCCCGACCACTTGATGGCGATAACCGATGTTTATGTCTCGCGGGACACTCACGGTCACAGTCGAGTTCAACTTCATATTACAAGTAACAATTAATGAAGGTTTTGTTTGTTTATTTCGCTTACTCTCCCGGAGCACAGTTGCTCTGCTCGCTAGCCTTATGAGAAACGGAGCGAGCAAAAAGACTACATCGACCAAATGTAAACAGCCCCCTTTCCGTTCCCGGTAGCGCATTTATATTAACCTAATATTAACGAGCACTCAGTCCTTCAACAGAATTCAATGGGATTTTACAAAATGACGAATAAAACACGACAGAAACGGAATTTCGCAACACTTTTTGTTTCTGGAACATCAACTAACATCACTAATCACTCAGTGAGTTGCACAGTTTTGAAAACTAATGTTAAAGGTTGTTTTAATGACATTTTCGGACATGCACATTGACTCCAATGTTAAATGGGTCCATGGCCAATTCTTTTATAGTAAAAAACTCGAGAGAGGAACCATTGTCAAAAAAATGTTGTCTACCACTCTTGTTCATCCAAAACAAACTACAATATAGACTCAAGGTGTTAAATACCGGAATTATCCTTTAAGTTATTGTGAGTTTACACAAATAAAAGTAGTTGCGAATAATGTATTATTATTTTCTGTATGACCAGAAATGATAAGAGTAGGCTATTTTAAGTTGTTTCCACTGTTGATAGGAAAATGCAAGTGTTCGCGTCCGCGGCTCCGTGCCATGCAGTCTAACCCGTATTATGAATGACATTTGATGAATTGTCTCTAAATATGTAGCCTAATAAATGTTATAATAATGATGATAATTATTATTATTATTTGCGTACACGGATCCCAAACACACCGCGTCTTCAAAGTCAGGTGACTGTAAATGCGCAAAAACTGTTTCCATTGCAGTTTTGCGAAATATTCCTTTTTGCACAGTTGGTCGCAAGATCTGTGTGCTTTGCAAAGGACAGCTTGGTAAAAGGCAGGACACACCTTGGAAATACCAGGCATGTAATGTTCACTTGTGTCTTCAGTTGAACATTTAGTTCCTCCACATAGAGGAATTACAAGAAGAAATATTGAAAAACAAAACCTTTGAATCTCTTAGGCTTGCCTCATGATGGGCCATTGGGGGAGTGTCTGTCACACCCTGGGTCTGAATCTCATTAATATTGATGGGCCATTACCACTCATGCATAAACCTCGGTCTTACAAAAAACGGTCTTACAAAGTTTAAATCAATGTATTGTTTTATGTGACCGAGTTATGGCTTCAAAATCATGTGAAAAACATCCTGCCTAATCGAAGCGACAACATCCATTAGTCAAAAGTCTTCGGAACACATATTTAATATGCGTTTTGTGGTCTATTTCAGCAACTTTCATTTTTATTTTTTTCAATAACCACGCATAAACATTATTCTCTTAAAAATACAAACATGTACATACATGTTGCTCACATATTATGGTACCCCCGTTTGTGCTATATAGAGTGAATTTACACCTTTGCCATTAACATGTTTATAAATAACTTAAAGGGTTAGTTCACCCAAAAATGAAAATAATGTCATTAATGACTCACCCTCATGTCGTTCTAAGCCCGTAAGACCTCCGTTCATCTTCAGAACATAGTTTAAGATATTTTAGATTTAGTCCGAGAGCTTTCTGTCCCTCCATTGAAAATGTATATACGGTATACTGTCCATGTCCAGAAAGGTAATAAAAAAATCATCAAAGTAGTCCATGTGACATCAGTGGGTTAGTTAGAAGTTTTTGAAGCATCGAAAATACTTTTTGGTCCAAAAATAACACAAAATAAGACTTTATTCAGCATTGTATTCTCTCCCGGGTCTGTTGTCAATCTGCGTTCACGACTCCGCAGTGACGCTGCTGACGTAAGACGCTGATGACGTGTCATCTGGTGCGCCCGAGCTTCGTTTACAGTCTGAGGGAGACGCACGCTATATTCAAGCTATTCTACATTGTTTGCGTGGATATCATTTTTTTAATGGTGTGTAAATGTGCATGTCGCGGATGAGACACTTTTACAGCGTGCGTTTCCCTCAGTCTATAAATGAAGCTCGGGCGCACCAGATAACACGTCATCAGCGTCTTACGCCATCAGCGTAACTGTGAAGGATTGACAACAGACCCGGGAGAGAATACAATGCTGAATAAAGTCTTATTTTGTGTTATTTTTGGACCAAAAAGTATTTTCGATGCTTCAAAAACTTCTAACTAACCCACTGATGTCACATGGACTACTTTGATGATTTTTTTATTACCTTTCTGGACATGGACAGTATACCGTATATACATTTTCAATGGAGGGACAGAAAGCTCTCGGACTAAATCTAAAATATCTTAAACTGTGTTCCGAAGATGAACGGAGGTCTTACGGGCTTAGAACGACATGAGGGTGAGTCATTAATGACATTATTTTCATTTTTGGGTGAACTAACCCTTTAAAAAAGCACAAATGTCAGGGCATTTCAAAACATCCCAAGGGCCCCAAAAACACCTTGGTCCCCAGAGGGTTAAATACACAGGAAAACAAGCTAAACGAGATAAATTCAGTCTTTTTTTCTGAACTTGCTGAATTACTGACTTTGTTGAGTTCGAATTGTTCAGATATTTTGCTAATAGGGGACATAAATCAGTGGCGCAAAAATTGGGTATTGTGCTATATGTGGCGCATAGGGGCGCAGCACCAAAGCGGTGGTAAAAAAAAAAAAAAGTAAATATATATATTTTGGGGTAATATAGCGAGCGGCGGTGGCGCCGTGAGCGCTGAGCGAGCAGGTACGAGTAGTGATTTTGTTGTCGTCGAAAAAGATGGACAGAGCAAAAAAAGCTGTCTGGGCTAGAAAAAGAAAGAGGGAAAAGCAGATGGCATGCCAATTGATGCGACAGCAGCTAAATAAGTGGATGGTGAAAGGCAATTAGGATTTAAAGTGTGACGTCCAGGCAAATATATAACGCGCCCCTGGCTCAAACGTACCTACTTTGCCGGGGTTCTGGAGATGTATGCGGATGTAACTTTACAAACTTCAGCTAAATCACGAGGCATTCGCTTATCGGTCCTACTGACGTCATGATCACTCACATGATTCTAAAGTTACATTTACCATTACAGCAAACATGATTCAGTCAAACAACACGTACCACTTAACATTTATCACTAAAATTACACAGTTTTAGGATAATGGGATATACTAGAGTACATACCTCTGACTGTTGATCGCAATGCCACATACAGTCCTTCTCTTTAGCGACCCCAGTGGACGTTTGTGTTACAAAACTCTAGCAATACATACCGGGTGGTACATATTTGTGGCGCTGCAAAAAAGTGTGCCGAGGTACGTATTTCCTATGAGACCGTGTAGGCTGAATGTATGAGACCAGGTCCACTCACCACAGCTTTACCAAAAATCCTGTGAGAAACACATTGCAATGCCAATGTAGCTTTTTGGGGGGATTCATCACGGAGTATAGTTCAATTGTATTAATATTAATAAAACTCTCACAACAAAATTGTTGCTGCATACCCCTCTGACACTGGGTAGTTGCGCCCCAGACATAAATATCCATGTTGATAACCCAGACTGTTCTCAAACTAATTTTATGCATGTATTTGGACTGTTTTAATGTCAATCAGCATGTTGATTTGCCCACTCATAAATCTGGACACACATTGGACTTGGTCTGCACAATCGGTATTGATGTAGACCAACTTAGAAATGATGAGCTATACTTCAGTGATCATAGATCAGAGAGGAATATTACTCGCATATGATTAATGAAGGTGCAGGTAATCCAAGATTGATGTTTAAAACAATTAAACTTCTTAAACCTCTGTAGACCTTATATGCCTTATGCTTCGGACTCTGGGTCCGTATGAATTAGCTCAAATGATCCATAGGGAATTTTAATAACTAATCATGAATATGATTAATATTTTGCATATTGCAGTTACATTGAATTGTCGAAAGTGAAAGTGGATTATATGAATATATGAATAATCAATCACAACAAATTATAATTCCTCATTCATATATCAATAATCTTACTTAACTTCGATTATGAGATAATCTTTAAGGGAAATTAATGTAATTATCAAATCGTTGTTCGTCCAGCGACCAACCGTCAGATTAAGTGATTAATTTCTCAATAAAGTTATCCTTTCTTATAAACTCCAAGAAACATTAACCTTCTGGCCGTGAACATTAATATTTCTGGTGTTCATAAAATTAAAACTACTTAATGTAGTAAACAGGGAGCGTGGTAGCTCGGATCGTGAACCTCATTGACTCGTTTTACAAGCATTTTCCAGAAACAGTTGAATATATTGTTTTAATAAATGCAATCTACAGAATATAACGGACTACACATATTGATTATACACCGATTATATCTATGTACATAATTTACAGTAAACAATACACGACAACGAATAACAGATGATAGAGAGAAGGTGAGAGAGAAAAAGTTCGGAGGAGGGGCGCGCCGTGCCGAAGCACGCGCTGAGTTTGTAGAGAGAGAATGAGAGAAAGAGAGAATAAATCACGAATGATCATAGGAATAGCAACATCAACTTGTGCTGAGGCACGTTCTCTCGTGAATTCTTCGAAGCAGGGCGCATGCTCGTTGCCAGAGCACGTTTTCGCGGGAGCTTTGAAGGCTGGTTGCAAGTGAAGTTGCTGAAGGAATTCAGGCTTCGTTCGTTCGACTCGTAGGTGGAAACGAATAAAGGAGAATTTGAAAATGAAACAAAAGAAACTTAGATAAAGCAAATAAAAGAAGACGGACTCCAGAGGAGTCGGTATCGCAGACTGTTCACATGACTGGCAGACGAGGAAGAGCAGGGGACGAGCGAGAGAGGAGGAGCTTTGGCTCTCTTTTAAAGACTGTGTGGGTCATGCCTTCGTTCGGCGTGATCAGCCAATAGCATTCAGTGATTCAAAGGCGGGAACTCTCTTTGTCTTGTCAGAAGAGACCCCCTGCTGTATAATTTATGATAGAGCTTTGGCTTAGTCATTTCAATGACTGAAAAGGATTCATATCGAAATAATCATATCATTGCAGTCTATTATCGAGATTCAACTCCGTTAGATTTAGAGATTCAAAATGGTATCAAACACATCATTTTCAGAGTATATGATAACAAAGTTACATAAAATATACAGATTAGAATCATTTAGATTTTGATTAGCACACATTAAAACTTACATTAAATCCCAAAACCTGTCATGACATATAAATGGCAACACAGAATGCATTTGGTAATGTTTTAAATATGATTCGTTTGAAGAAAAGTCTCTTGTGTGTGTGTGTGTGTGTGTGTGCTCCTAATGCAAAGGAATGTTTGGTGTCATATTACATGTCTCTTTGTGTGAGCCATGTTGGTGTGTGTGTGAGAATCACGGATTCACCAATCTGACCAGATGTCAATGTTGCTACATATCCCCCTTTTTGTTCGATTAAGTCAGGGGATGGACTTCATCGAACAACAACTTAGCACAATGGATGACAGGTGGTTTGCTGGGTGGATGGTTCGGCTCAAATGAGGATAAGGGGGTCGATGGCTTGGCACCCCCTTTCCGGGGTTCCGTGTGAAACTTCCCGAAACAGAGTTCGTGAGCTTGACTGTGGATGTTTGCATCACGTTGCGTCTGTTGCAGGATGAAGGCCGAGACGAGTGTCGGTGCGTGGTCGGTGACCTTGGAAAGATACAACAGTATCAGCTGCGGTCCAGGTTTGGACACAGGTGAGTGGTATTCAGGCTTGGAGGGTTGTGTTGACAGGAGCAATGTTCGTGAGTTGGGACCCCCTTTTCTCAAACCAGAGATCTCCTTCTGGATCTAAGGTGACGTTGTAGTTCTTAAAGGATGGGAGTTCCAGTGCTGTCTGGTACTCTTTGCTCGGAAGATGGTACCATGACAGGTTACCGAGGTGTGAGATGGCACCTGTCGGTACTTGAGTCGGCATACTCTGGCTGAGCAGGTTGACACGGCTGGTTGTATCATGCTGTTCGTGAGTGACAGTGGCTGTGTGTGCAGGTGTGTTAGCCAGCCATCGTTCACCTACAATCTTTGCTTGCGTTTCCGTGACTTGTGTGCGAGGCTTAGCTTCAGCAGGGCAGCGTGTGTGGCTGACCAGGGGTTGCAACTCGCAGATTCCTTCAGTGTTGTCTCTGAGGAAGGGCTTGCTAGGGCAGAGATAATGAAAGTCTTTGGTCAAGGTGCATCCGTGTAGGTTTGAGGCCGGGTACAGCAGGGTGTCGCTGTCGTGGTAGGCCACCACATCTGGAGTGCATATCTTGAACTGGGTCCTGCTTTTCCAGGACGCGATGTTGACAATGTCTTTGAGCCTGGAGGTATGGTTTGACTCGATGATGGGTAGGTTTAGGAGAAAACCCACTTCTCTCTGCTCGGGGTTGACGTGAAGTGAGGTGGCGCAACCCAGAGAGTAAGCAAGGTGTGTTTGTAGAGGGTCAGCTGGCGTGTTGATGCTGGAAGCCAGCACAGTTCGCACAAGGCTTAAGAGTTTCAGGTACGGTGGGATTGCACCTGTGGCTAGGCTGTCAGTGGAGGAGCTAACCTCCCACAGCATGTCTGTCGTTAGCGCTGTAAACAGCGGAGTCTGGGCAAAGTCTTTCTGGAAGATATTAAACAGCGGTTTCATTGAGTTCACAGTCTGGTTCGCTGCGTTGACACTGGACATACCAATGTTAAAAAGAGTTCTGGCGGCAGCTACGGCTCCGAGCAACGCTCCCAGGAACCGTTTGGAGCGGTGGTTGGTGCTTAGGAGTCCTGATTGCGTGACAGTCACTTTCTCAAGTTGGTTGAGCAGGTGTTCGACCTTGGCTTTGGCGTGAGAGAGGGAGTCCTCTGTCCACTGGGCACTTACCCAGCTGTATGGGGCTACGGCGCTGGGGTAGTGTGCTCTGTAGACCGGGCGGGGCTGGATGCGTTGACCATGCACTCGCTGAGTGTAGGTTCCGCAGTCAGTGATCAGGAGTCTCAGTTGTTCTCTCGGTGGCAGCTGTCCTCTGGATGGCTGACAGCACAGCATGACGACCCACAGCAGCAACCTGGTACAGATGACAGGGAGAGAGAGAGAGAAAGGGAAGGAAGAGGCAGACGAGGGTTGTCTTTGGTTGGACAGGGCAGTTCTTTTACTTTGTGGGTGGCAGCTAGGTTTAGCTCGCCTTGGCCCATGTTTTGTCACATCTTTCTGCCAGCCTGTCGCTTGCTTCAATGTCTCGTCAGTGACTCTGGTGCTGTGTTGTGCCGCACATGATGCGTCATAGATAAACATTGGCATGACCCCCCTTTTGCAAATGTTCATCACAAGCTTTTGCGCTGTGATGTCAACAGGTGCAGAACCCGTAATGTTGTGTGTATGCAGCGTGTGCATGTTATGCAGCGGTTTGAGGCACTGGCTGTCAGTGAGCTCAGACGGCGTGCAAGGGAGGCAGGAGGGGTATAAGTGGAGGCAATGCAAAGTCGTTGTTGTGGTGTCAGAAGCCCGCATGTCCGCTATGTTGGGTGTTGCAGACAGCGGAGCCCGCGTAAGCGGCACAGGGTTAGGCAGTGTAGCCTGTAAAAGTCTTATGCAGTGTGTAGTCGTTGCAACTGTGAGGGCGGGTGGGTGGGTCGGGTGTGACCACCGCTTTCCGTTTAGTGCGCCAGGCTTGGCGCGGGCATGAGTTTGGTCATGTAGCTGCAGGTCAGTCTTGACCTTGGCGCAGCATTTGTTAAAGTCTTTTGTGAGCTGAAAGGTGCAGGGTAGCGAACTTGAAACTTGACCTGTTGCTAAGTCTGTGTCGTTGTGACTGGCTGTGGGAGTTCCCATGAACTGTGTGACCTGACAGTCTGGCTCTGTGGAAAGTCTCGTGACCTCTGTGATCTGACAGTCTGGCTCGGGTGGCCTGTGTGACTGGATGGGGAGAGGTTCTGGCACTTGAGCCCAAAGAGTTCGCTTTTTGAAGTCCAGTAAGGGCTTGAAACGATCGAGCAGGTCTTTGCCAATGATGAGTGGATGAGTGTTCATTGGTGAAACGTACACAGGGTGAGTCAGCGACATAAGACCTATTGACAGGTGGATTAGAGTTAGCTGTTCAAGCCGGATGCTATTTTGGCTGTATGAATGCACATTTAGTTCACAAGTGTGAGATTCAAGAGTTCGATTCTGTCTCTTAGCTTCGACTTTGAGTCTTTTGAAAAGTTGAGATGAGATCACAGTGAGGTCTGCTCCTGTGTCTATCAAGGCTTCAAGTTTCACTTCCTTCTCCAAAGTGCAGGCTAGGTAGGGTTTCCTGGTCACCCCCCTTTCAAGAAGGTTTCCCAGAAACTGTGGCACCGGGGCTGTTGTTGTCAGCCGGAGTGAATGGTAGGTGTTGTCAGTTTGTGATGCAACAATGAGTTCACTAGTTAGTGACTGAAAAACAGTGTTCTGGGGGGCAGCCGCATGGAGGGATTGAGTGGAGCTGCTATTTGGTGATGCGACAGCAAGGTTCATGGGTTGCGATTTGATAACAATGTCTGGTGGGTTGCCCCCGGGAGGGACGTGTGGCTTGCTGCGGGGGCAGCTAGCCGGAACAGCACTTCCTGGGACTTTGTGATGTTGGTCCCAGGTGTGATGTGTTGTGCTGTTTCGTGTAGGGTGTGCAGCTGTCAGCTGTGGTGCTGGAGCGGAGCTGTCACTTTGTGGTGTGACAGCTAGCTCTGTAGTCTGTGGCTGTGGTGCTGTTGGGCACCCTCTGTGTCTAGCTCTGAGCAGTGCTCAGAGACAGAGTCGATTGTGGGGTCTTTTACAGTCTTTTTGGAAATAGTCTTTTGCTTGGTGTAAGCTTTGTGGACCAAGTCACGTAGCTGTTGGGTGGACATGCTACGTGGACAGGCCAGAACGCCTAAGTGATGACTCACTGTGGGATGCAGATTTCGGAGGAACAGCGTCCTGAAGTTGACATCTTCTTCCATACCGGGCTCCTTTCGTGCTCCGAAGTAGGCGTGTCGGAGTCGGCCGTAGTAGGTCTGTGGGTGTTCAGGTCGGGCCTGTTTGACGTCCATGGCGGTGAAGACCCCTTGTTCTGATTCTGGATCAGAGAATTCACGGATCAAAGCTTGTCGCAGCTGCAGGTATTCCGTTTTGACAGTCTCTGGTTGACGGTCTAGGAAGCTGCGCACGTCACGGCTAGACGTAATTCTGAGCAGGTAAAACTTGTCCCAAGCTGTCACGTTGGCGACAGTTTGCAGGTGAAAGTCAATGTCTTGAAGGTAAGCATGTACATCATGGCCTCCTGCAAGGTTTGGAGTGAACGTGGGGATGTTTCTGGCCAACTTGTCAAAGTTTGTGGGGGAAGAGCTGTTGCTAATGGCCCAATCCGTCTGGGGGGAATTCTGACCCTTTTCAGCTCCGCCCCCTTCAGCTTTGGGAGCCGTGCCGCGTTGAGCGGTAAGTGTTCTCTGTGAGGGCTCCCCCCTTTCTGGTGACAGGGGTTTCTGTTGGCTGGCTGGTGTGTACCGGCTGGTCAGGGGAAACTTTGTGGTGTGTGTTTCCCCTACCCGGTCACTATTAAGTCTGTAAGAATGTCTCAGTTCTCTGTGAACAATGTCAAGTTCGTCTCTGAGATCATGTCTCTGCAGAGTAAGCTCATGGATTTCAGCTCTGGCCACCTGTAAGTGTTTTGCACAGGCTGTGGCTTTAGCGTGTTTGTCTCTTAGTTCAGTCTTTGCTCTCTCGAGGAGAGCGTCACTTTGTTGGAGTCTTTCGTCGAGGTCTTTACAGGTTTCTTTCTCCGACTGTTCTCTTTGGTCTGTGTCGAGGCGAAGATCTTGCAGGGCCTTTCGAAGTCTTTCTACGTCTTTCTGTAGCTCTGGATCTGTGGCGTTCCCTTTCACGGTCTGGAGAAGAAGCTGGTCAAGATGACTTTGGGTGTGGGCCTGGTTCCTCCGGGCCTCCTCTGCTTGAAGCTTTAGCGCTGCTGCTTCCTGCTCCAGGTTGATGTGGCTCCTTTCGCTGAGCCGTGCCTGGGCGACGAGTTTGTGTGCGAGGCTTCCGACGATCTTGGCCCAGTCCTTGTAGTTGTAGCTCTGTGTCGGATCGTGGGTCATCAGTTCGACCAGGTCGGTGTCCAGCTGTTCTCGGCTCAGGGGCTCTGTGTCAGCGGCGTCTCTTGGCAGGAAGTCGGTCGTCATGGCTCTCAACCACAACTCGAGTTCGTCCCACTGGGCAGCCATACTGGACGGCCGTGACCTTGGCACACTGTAGGCGAGAGAGAACACAGAACACACACACAAAGAGACCAATGCAAGTTCGTTTTAAGGTTAACGCTATGATCATACGGCTATGCCGTTTATGAGAATTTTGGGGCTAACTGATGCAAACAGTTAGTTCGCGGAGCCAATTAACTTGGGTCGTCTGAGGACCTGCACTAGAGGTTGTGACGAGCAGTAGCCTGGCGGGTCACGTGGTGGCCCCGGCTGCTGGTTGTCACTCTACTGCTTAGCTTTCTTGATGGCTCTCTCAGGTTACTGTTTCTAGGTGAAATGAAAGAAACAAATCACAACAGAACAAAGGATAGAACAGATCAAAGTGAAATAAGATCAAACAATAGTAACACGGTATGTGTCAGAGAGAATAAGGAGGCCTAAGCCTATTACCACTGCCAGAGTTTACGATAGGGCCTACAGGTGAGTGGGGGCTATCGGGGTAGAAAACCTAGGAAGATGGTGAGGCTTGGAGAAAAGGGATATAGGCCAAACACTTAAATGACCGGGGAATATCTAGTATTCTGTGGCTTATACTAAGTGTATGGGTTTTACCTTATTTAGTTTGCCTGGGGTGAAATGAGGTCACTCAGGTGGGAGCCGGCGGCGCGGTCAACCTTCTTGACGGTCCCAAACACTCGACCGCAGTGGACCCGGGCCCTCTGTTACTCTGTGGACCACGGTGCGACCTTCTCAAACAACTTGCGACCTTAAACACAACCTGGCAACGCCAAGGTGTCAACTGCCAGACAGCACGACAAAATTGGGTTTTCCCCGGAACCCTGCCCCTGCAGCAGGCCCTGGATCAGGTACTTGTCCCGAAATTGCCTTGTGTGTCAGCTGGCGTGGTTGACTTTACCCTTGGAGTGCTAAATTGCTGATGTAGCAGTTGCGTGCCGCCCCAATGGTAAGAGACAGAAGAGTCCGAGACTCACGCACGGCCGGTGGCGGTCGTGACGACCAGGTGACCCCGCTCGCTGGAAACCAACCAGAGATGACTGTCAAATCACCACAGCGCCCTAGGGAGAACTACACATAAACACACAAAAAGGGGTAAACAGGTGAAAGTTAAAGTCAATTAAGGCTTTCTTGTTTAACCAAGTTTAGTAATCATGTATGTAGAAATAAAGGCAAAGGCTTTGAGATAATGGTAAAACAAAAAGGGAATTATGATAACGTTGGTGATTATCAGAATAACCTAACCTAAAAGAGAGATAAGAAAATTAGGAATAAAAGTAATAATTTTTTTTTTTTTTTTGGAAAAAAAAAAATAAAAATAAAAATAATAATAATAAAATAAAATAATGAAAAGTCAGGATGACCCCAGAAGAAGAGACAGGCCGCAGTAGTGGGTCTGTCCCACAAAAGGGGCGTACCTCCTCTCAGCGGTCACCCTGTTTGAAAAGACAAACTCATTCAAATTAAATTCAAACTGGTTTCAATTCAAATTTAAATAAGCCTGTGCAGAAATGTAAAAATCAGAGTGATATTTTATAATAATCCAGATGACGTTAAAGCATCAGTAATTACTATGAAATAATCAGAAGGGAAAGATGAAATAAGTACACACTTCAAAAGAGTGAAAGGGGAGAAAGAGTGATACCGACTTAGTATCCACAAGGCCACACGGTGGCGCTGTTTCCTTCTAGTGGATCTCAGTGGCTGCCAGCCAAACACAATTTAAATCCAAAGTTTAAATCTGGTCTAAACTCGAATTTAAATACGCGTGTAAGGGAATTGAGAAATCAGAATGATATTGTACAATAATTAAGATGCATTAAAGTATCAGTAATTATTATAAAATAATCAGACGAGAAAACAGAAATAAAGCAATTCACACAGAATTGGAAACAGAAAAGCGAGTTGAATGAACCGCTTTAGCGGGAGGCGGCCACTAGGTGGCGGACTTCCCTCCAACTGGGCTCTCAATGGCTGGGCTGGGATTTAATTTAAGTTTTAATTCAACTCTTGTTTGGACCAAACTCAAAGTAAATGTACCAGTCAAAAAGCAGAAAAATTGTCTAACACAAAATAATATTCGCACGAGCAAAGCTGGAAATGCCAATAATTATTGAGAATTTAGACATAAGCTAATTCACTATTCATCATAGAACACTTGAATTTAGCAGTACGAGAGCATTATCTGAAACGGCCAAGAGATGGCGTAGTTGCGCACATGCAGGCTGACGTCAGTGGGAGGCGGTGCTCACGCAGGGTGACGTCGTTGGGGCGCGTATTTTGAGGCTTAAACCCCTAAAGGACCTCTGGTGTTTAGTCCGCGGAATTACAACCAATGTTAAATGTGACTCGAGCGCTCAGCTCGGTCACGCGCTGATTTTCTGCAATAAAATCACAAAGGAACAAAGATCTCTGCGGATCTTTCGGTGCTATACTGCACAAGAGCGTGAAGCAGGGTTTTATCGCTGCAAACACACAATTGTGGGCAACAGGACTTTTCGTCTGTTGCTAGACTCCCGTAAATATTTATCCAAATAGCACTTAGGATTAATATATTAGGTTTTCGATTGATTAGCTAAGTCAACGTTTAACCAGGAGTTTTATCGTTTTTTAACGATCTAATATTATTATTAGGCCTATTATCGAAACGGAGGAGACTCGCTCTGTTCCAATCTACCGCGTGAACAAAGAAACTCGTTTGATTTCAAGCGGGCTGAAGCAATATTAATTACAGGCTGAACAGAGATTCTTTTCTCTAGGACATTTATTGCCACTTCCAGCGTCTGTTAATATGCTTGAGCTGAGCTGGCTCTGCGCCAGTCAGTTCTTCAGTGAGCGCGCGTGGGTTCGCACTAGGGCGCGCGCGTTTCCTCACTGGGCCGCGTCGGCTCTCGCTGGAGCGCGCGCGTGGGTAACACAATATTAAGAATGTACGGACTGCACAGAGATTCTGTTCTCTTTACCGAAACAATATTAATATAATACATCGAAGTTTATTTTAGCAATTAACAGGGGCTGAAAATGTTAAACATATCTAGCAGGGGTCAATTTGCTTTGACTGAGATCGGCTTCGTGTCTTCTAACAGTCCTTCAGTGAGCGCGCGTGGTTTTACCCCGCTGGGGCGCGCTTGTTTCCTCAATGGGAGCGCGTGGGCTCTCGCTGGAGCGCGCGTTACATTAATACACAATATAGACAGATTGAAACTGATTTGCTCGTAAAACAAAGTTTGAGATTGCACGTAATTTTCTCCACCATAAAATGTAGACCTTATATGCCTTATGCTTCGGACTCTGGGTCCGTATGAATTAGCTCAAATGATCCATAGGGAATTTTAATAACTAATCATGAATATGATTAATATTTTGCATATTGCAGTTACATTGAATTGTCGAAAGTGAAAGTGGATTATATGAATATATGAATAATCAATCACAACGAATTATAATTCCTCATTCATATATCAATAATCTTACTTAACTTCGATTATGAGATAATCTTTAAGGGAAATTAATGTAATTATCAAATCGTTGTTCGTCCAGCGACCAACCGTCAGATTAAGTGATTCATTTCTCAATAAAGTTATCCTTTCTTATAAACTCCAAGAAAAATTAACCTTCTGGCCGTGAACATTAATATTTCTGGTGTTCATAAAATTAAAACTACTTAATGTAGTAAACAGGGAGCGTGGTAGCTCGGATCGTGAACCTCATTGACTCGTTTTACAAGCATTTTCCAGAAACAGTTGAATATATTGTTTTAATAAATGCAATCTACAGAATATAACGGACTACACACAGTGGCGCAAAAAGTGGGTATGCGCTATATGCGGCGCATAGGGGCGCCGCACCATGGGGGGCGCCAAAGCGATGGTTAAAAAATTTAAATAATTTATTTTTTATTTTTATTTTTTTATAAAAGTTATATAAGTTATTATATATATATAAAAGTTATATAAATTTTAGAGGACTAACAGGCTAGGCGCCGGTGCTATAAGATTCCATCATATAATTTATTTAGACATAGAAGGGTAATATCGCGAGTGGGCGGGGGCGCCGTGAGCGCTGAGTGGGAGCAGCAGTAACGTTAGTGAGTTGTCGTTGAAATTTGAAAAAGATGGATAAACCAAAAAAGCTGTCGGGGGCTAAAAATAGAAAAAGAAAGAGGGAAAAGGAGATGGCATGTCAAGGGATGCGACAACAGCTGAATAAGTGGATGGTGGTGAAAGGCAACAGGTAGGATTTAAAATGTGACGTCTATGCTTAGAGGCAAATACGATATTCATGTTAACAAACAAGCTAGCGTTTGCTAACACTGGGAATGTATCAGACAGAATATTTAGCTAGCTTAGAATATGCAAAACCGAGGTTGCTGAGCTGAAAACTGAAAAATATAAGGTAGCATGTACAATAAATGACAAAAATCTGGAAACCGACTATAATATCTCTGAATCATGCATATATTTTCTACCAAACTCGGAGGCTTGCAAATATAAATGTTGAATGGCAAGTGTTTGCTAACTTAATGCAAAATAATGTTGCTGCTGATATCTACATTTAGATTTTGGTTAAACCCTATTGTACCAATCCCATGCATGACATATCTCAATTTTATTAAAGTAAAATAACAACTGGTAAATATAAGGTAGCATGCACAATAAATGACTAGAAGCTGGAAAACTTATGCAATAAGGCTGGTTTATCATGGAAACAAATATATATTTTTTTACCATTAGCTGTTCATGTTAGCTCAGCTGTGCTGTCAGACATACAGGCTACAGTTACATCTGCTGGGTGACATGGACGCTGTAATCTCTCTCTCTTTAAAGATCTGTGCTATATGTGTGTGTATGTCTATATATGTGTATAATATATATAGCACATACCTTTAAAGAGAGAGAGATGTGACACTGTAATTACTTATCTACACGTGTGTGTGCCATATTTGTACTTTTTAAAATCCAAAATGTTAATGTAATTTCAACAGCAGCGCAACTTTACTGCATAATAGTTGTCTTATCTGATGCCATCACTAGGCTGATTTAAAAAATGAATTTAGGCTGCTATATTTAACAGCGAGTTTATTTTATTCAGGTGTGAGGATGGTGGATCAGGAAAGACAGGGGAAGGCAACAGGTAGGTCTAACATTAGGTGGAAGTGTAGAGGGAGCTTGATACCAACTTGATACTTGATACCAACAGATTAATTTCTTAATATTATTAATATGGAAAAAAGTAATATGGAACATCTATTACATAATGTTTGTTTGACAATGTCTTAGTGGAGAAGAACACAGGCAAGGGGTAAAAGAGACAGACATGAGGTCGGCGATGGCATCAAGTAAAGATGAGACCAGTGATGACATCAGGTAGGAGTTATATTAGTTAGACCACACCAAACTAAATGTCCAGTATGGTTTGAAGTTCTGTTGACCAACCTATTCACTGTGTCCTTTTTGGGTAAAAATTAGTGCAGAAAGAGATGGAAAGCCACTCACCACTGAGGAGGAATTGGAGGAGAATGTGGAAAAGGGAGGTGAAGATGAGGTGGAAGAGAGAGTTGAAGAAGACAGGGAGGTGGAAATGGAACAGAGAGGTGAAGAAGAGAGGGAGGTGGAAATGGAACAGAGAGGTGAAGAAGAGAGGGAGGTGGAAATGGAACAGAGAGGTGAAGAAGAGAGGGCTGAGACAAGGCATTACTCAGAAGATCATCTGACTGGCCACCACCACACCAGATTGGGGACTCATTTAGGCAGTGTATGGTTGAGAATGGCCCACAGAAATGTCCTGATGGACCATATCCAAGATCAGACAAGAGTAGAAGGTGTTTTTCCAAAGCATACTGTTCGTTCAATGTCCAATGGAGAAAAAGTGCAGCGGGATTGGTTACTGTACTCCAAGAGCACAAATAAAGTGTATTGTTTTGCATGTAAGCTTTTTGGTGGAGCTAGAGTTGTTGACACACGCTTTGTGGTGGGGTACAATAACTGGCAGTGTCTTTCAAAAACTCTGCAGCACCATGAAACCAGTGGTGATCACATAAATGCTTATCTGTTGTGGAAAGAATTAGCATCACGCTTACGCCTTGGTAAAACAATTGACAGAACACTGCAAAAAGCCATAGATGCTGAAAAGGCACATTGGAGAAGTGTGTTAACGAGAGTGAATTGACTGCATATTATTCCTTGCAGAAAGAAACTTGCCACTAAGGGGGAAGAATGCTAAGTTAGGAGATCCTAAAAATGGAAATTTCCTGGGTGTCCTTGAGATCATAGCACGATATGATGTCACACTAGCAGAGCATCTTAGGAAGGTAGCTTCTAAAGAAACCACAGGATATCTTTCCTGGTGCACTCAAAATGAATTTTTAGATTCAATTTCACAATGTGTACTTGGTCAAATTTGTGCCCAGGTCAAAGCCTCCAAGTACTTTGCTGTGGAGTTGGATTGCACACCTGATATTTCAAAGCAGGAGCAGGCCTCCGTAATAATCCGGTATGTTCATACAGACGACAAGAAGAATGCCACCATCAATGAGTCTTTTGTTGGCTTCACAGTCGTGAAAGACACAACTGGTAAAGGCCTCACAGAAACACTGACTGGGGTGCTGGATAAACTGGGGTTGGAGTTGGCTAACTGTAGGGGGCAGAGCTATGACAATGGCTCAAATATGAGGGGTATACACAAGGGTGTGCAAGCACTGGTTCAGCAGAAGTGTCCAGAGGCACCATTTATCCCCTGCTGTAGCCACAGTCTGAACCTTCTGTTATGTGATGCTGCGTCATCAAACAGAATGTGTCTAACCTTTTTTGGCACTCTCCAAAGACTGTACACCATTTTTTCAGCTTCAGTGAAGAGGTGGGATATTTTGAAAGAATTTGTGGACATAACACTGAAGCCTCTGAGTGATACCAGGTGGGAAGCAAAAATAGACTCCGTCAAAGCTGTACGTTTCCAGTTAGGGGGGATTCTTGATGCTTTGGAAAAGCTTGAGGAAGTGGAAAAAGACAGCAAAACCGTCTCAGAGGCAAAGTCGCTGTCTAGCGAGATTGTCAGCATGGAGTTCCTCATGTGCCTCCTGGTTTGGTATGATCTATTGTCAGAGATCACCTACGTCAGCAAGGCAATGCAAGCAGTGAACATCTCAATGGACACTGCCATTAGAATGATAGATTCGCTTAAAGAATTCTTGCTTAAGTATAGAGTGGAGGGCTTTCAAAAATCCCTTGACATTGCATGCCGAATAGCCATTGAGATGGATGCTTCCCCTGAGTTTAGAGAGAGACGTTTCAGAAAGCAAAAGAGATTTCATGGTGATGATTCCAGCACTGGCCATCATGAAAAGGAACCTGAGACCCATTTTAGGTGCATGGTTTTCAATGCAATTGTTGACACAGTAATTCAGGAGTTGTCTGACAGATTTTGCAATCTTCAGCTTGTGTCCGAAAAGTTTAAGTTCATTTTTAAAATGGAACACATGACAAAAGCTGAGTTGGAGGAATCAGTGACAAGATATGCCCTAGCTACCAATGATGTTTCAAGGGATATCATTCAGGAAATTTATCCAGCGAGCCGTCTACTTAGGGGTCATGAAAAGGCTCCGGATAAATTAAATTTCCTCCTACAGGAGAACCTTGATTTGGTTTTTCCAAATGTAACAGTAGCCCTGAGAGTTTTCCTGACAATGCCTTTGACAGTTGCCTCTGCGGAGAGATCATTCAGCAAGCTAAAGCTGATAAAGACATACCTTCGTTCCAACATGAGTAATGATCGCTTAACCCAATTAGCAGTCATTTCAATTGAAAACAGTGTGGCACGAACCATTTCATTCGATGCAATACTAGATAAATGGGCAAGTGAAAAGGCACGCCATGTTACAATTTAGTAGAAACTAAAGAACGCTTCTGCGCTTTTGAATGTTTAGTAGCAACATTGTTACTATATTGGGCATCGAGAACCGGTGACTGACTAGTTCTAACTGTTTATTCTGTTTGTAACTGTTTATTCTGTTTGTAACTTTTTATTATTTGTTAAGATTGTAATAATATGTATATATTTGTGTACATATACCATATAATTATGTTAGGCTTACAGTGGCTCTCTGATATACTTTTAAAATAAACTTTTATTATTTTAAGCCCATACATGATGATGTCCTGCACACTTTTTTTTTTGTGGGGGGGGGGGGAGCCAAATTTGTTTCTGCATACCCCCCTAACACTGGGTAGTTGCGCCCCTGACTACACATATTGATTATACACCGATTATATCTATGTACATAATTTACAGTAAACAATACACGACAACGAATAACAGATGATAGAGAGAAGGTGAGAGAGAAAAAGTTCGGAGGAGGGGCGCGCCGTGCCGAAGCACGCGCTGAGTTTGTAGAGAGAGAATGAGAGAAAGAGAGAATAAATCACGAATGATCATAGGAATAGCAACATCACAGAAACCTGGAGAGACATCAATGCATCGAACCTTAAAACATTAAAACTCGTTAGAGTTTGATACTTGCAAAGGATCGTGTGTGAGTGTGGAGCGCAGAGCGCGCGTTCTCGTGCTGAGGCACGTTCTCTCGTGAATTCTTCGAAGCAGGGCGCGTGCTCGTTGCCAGAGCACGTTTTCGCGGGAGCTTTGAAGGCTGGTTGCAAGTGAAGTTGCTGAAGGAATTCAGGCTTCGTTCGTTCGACTCGTAGGTGGAAACGAATAAAGGAGAATTTGAAAATGAAACAAAAAAAACGTAGATAAAGCAAATAAAAGAAGACGGACTCCAGAGGAGTCGGTATCGCAGACTGTTCACATGACTGGCAGACGAGGAAGAGCAGGGGACGAGCGAGAGAGGAGGAGCTTTGGCTCTCTTTTAAAGACTGTGTGGGTCATGCCTTCGTTCGGCGTGATCAGCCAATAGCATTCAGTGATTCAAAGGCGGGAACTCTCTTTGTCTTGTCAGAAGAGACCCCCTGCTGTATAATTTATGATAGAGCTTTGGCTTAGTCATTTCAATGACTGAAAAGGATTCATATCGAAATAATCATATCATTGCAGTCTATTATCGAGATTCAACTCCGTTAGATTTAGAGATTCAAAATGGTATCAAACACATCATTTTCAGAGTATATGATAACAAAGTTACATAAAATATACAGATTAGAAGCATTTAGATTTTGATTAGCACACATTAAAACTTACATTAAATCCCAAAACCTGTCATGACATATAAATGGCAACACAGAATGCATTTGGTAATGTTTTAAATATGATTCGTTTGAAGAAAAGTCTCTTGTGTGTGTGTGTGTGTGTGTGTGCTCCTAATGCAAAGGAATGTTTGGTGTCATAGTACATGTCTCTTTGTGTGAGCCATGTTGGTGTGTGTGTGAGAATCACGGATTCACCAATCTGACCAGATGTCAATGTTGCTACACCTCATAACCAAAACATTTGTTCCTCTCTTAGGGGGCTTTTACACTGGGCTCGTTTGCTGCGGTCCGAGCCCGAGCGCGATTGTTCCCGGCGCCCCCGCAGCGTTGGTCTGGTTTCCCACTCAACTTGATTCTATCGAACCCTGGTGCGTTTGCGTGCATGTTACGTCATCGCAAACGTGCACAGCGCGTGATAGAAAACAGAACAGGGTCAATATATTGTGTTTTTTATTAATTCAGTGCTATTATGCGCAGCTGAGTGAACAACACATGTTTACTGTGTGTGTGTCGCATAGGGTGGTCTTTTGCTGCTTGCAAACGTACTCTTTTGAGGAGACAGTGGATTTCCACATTTGTTTCCCTGATTCCACATTTGTTTTTTCGTGCGAACCATGCCCCGTTCCGATCTAAACTGCCAGTGTGAAAGCCCCCTTAGGATGTGTAACAAATTTCATAAATACTTTACAGAGAAAGTTCAAGATATCTATAGCTCCATGGGTACTGGTCCCTCTCCGCTGTGTAACGAGCCCCATCCTATAAATGTATCTTCTACTTTCACTAATTTTGTCACTGTTAGCACAGATAATATTTTAAAACTGGTCATGTCTATGAATTCATCTACATGTTCTCTTGACCCCATGCCTACTGAGATTTTTAAAAAAGTGTTTAACCCTCTGGGATCTGAGGGTTTTTCTGGGTCCTCAGCATGTATGTAAAAGTTTGTAGTTTTGAGATAATGACGTTAATGCGTGGTTTGTGGGAAAAAAAAGTCACTGAAATAAGGTCATGAAACCCATACTGATTATTTCTTCACGAGACTTTAATTTTTTTTATAACGTAGCCTAGAATATTTGCTTCAAAACTATGTAAAAATCATCCTGTAAGAAAGCTTTATTCAAGTATGCGTGAATCATTGTGAATATTGATGCATTTCACACCTGAGAAATGCATTTCAGAACTAGAGACACGCATCCAAACTTTAATCGAGAATAGTAAGAAGAGTGCTAGAGCTTTAGAGACCATTTTGGATGCGCCTAGCCTAGTTAATTCTTTACATGAGTCGGTGAGGAAAAAGGAAATGAGGTTATCACATAAAGGGAGGAGTATATACTGAATAAAGGGATAGAGAAAGTGTAACGACACACACAATGGAGAGACAGCAGATCCAAGTGCAGTTAAATATTTATTTGGGGTAATCCATAAAGCGTAATCCAATCCAGGCAAGGGTCAAATACCATAAGCAATCCAACAAGAAACCAACCAGGAAGTGTGAGGACATCTAACAAGGACTCGACAGCCTTCTGTACACCTAAAGACTTTGAAAAGATTTAGAAAAGACTTTATAAGATTATCAGCTCACATCTAAAGACTTGGTTTAACAGACTCACAGTCAAAGACTAAAGATTTTACAAACACTGAATCTTGTAGTGACACTATTTACAAGACTACAACAAATTTTTTCCTCCATTAAAATAGGCATTTTTATGCAGATTTTTTGTTTGATGAGTAAAAATATGTTAATTTATATTGTTTAATTACAATAAATCACTTTCTTTTCCAGGAAAAAAAATCAAATTAGACATTATGTGAACATCTCTTAATAAAGAGTTGACTATTTAATGGGATGACCTAACTTTTTCACATGACTGTATATGGGGGTTATGAATCTATATCATTATATGATGAGAACAATAGTTTGAACTAAATGTCTTGAAAGGGTATAATTTTAAATGCAGGCATGTCGATGGCTTCGGCAATATCGGTCCACTTCTTTTCTTTTTCCACTCTGTCGTGGTATAAATGGCAGTTTACATCAAAAAGACACGGCTGCTCTGCCCCAACCCGACCACACCAAATGCGTCTATACAGCACGCAGTGTGTTTATCGTGTAATATATACGCGAAAATTAGTTTTTACGTGCATAGTATACGCATGGATAGCACATGGGTAGGTTTAGGGTGGGGTGTGTGTATGTATTATACGCTTGGGTAGGATTAGTGCTGTGGGGTGCGTGTGTATATCACGCAATAAAGTGCGTATCATATGCACGCGCAAAACTGCATATCATATCCACGTAAAATCTAATTTTCGCGTATAAATTGCACGATAAACACACTGCGTGCTATAGAGACGCATTTGCGTGCTCAACAAGGCGCTCCTCTTTATCCACGGTCCATTTTCGCCTACTTGGCGCTCGTTGTGTTTCCACGTCCGTCGACATATTTCTTTGTGACTGATGGCTTCCTGTTTCCGTCACTATGACTACGCTAGGACTTGCGATAATATCAAACATGTTTGATATGAAAGACTAGAGAAAGACTGGCATAAATCGGGTCGCCGACTGCAGATTATCCCCTCACATTTAACGATTGAGACGACGGGAGCGCGCCGAGACTCCAGTAAGATTCCTAAAGACTGCCGGTCTTTAGTCTGGGACTGTGAAAATCCTTTGGTGTACGCCCAGCATAACACAGAAACAGCCAGGGTATATATACACACACAGATCTAACAAGGTGATGGGAAACAGCTGAGTGTAATGAACTGATGAGTGACAGACAGAATGCTGGGAATTGAAGTCAAATGTGAAAGACACCGTGAGAACGAGGACCTCTAGTGACAACCCAGGGAAACACAACCAGACACTGTGACAGAAAGGGGGGGAAGAGTGTGAAGAACCGGAAAGCCTCAATAACAGTCGAACGCTAACTGACAGTAACCACATGAACTGAACGAGCTGTGGGTTATTCCGTGGTGGAATAGTAACTGCAAAAGAAGGGGTTTTCCCTTACCTGGGAGGCGGTGACGCAATCCAGGGTTCCCGCGGGGTCTTAAAAAGTCTAAAATTCTGAACTTTAAATTTAAGGCCTTAAAACGTCTTAAAAATGGCCAGATTTTCAGCCGAGGTCTTAAATTTAATTTAGTCAGGTCTTAAAAAGGTTTTACCCTCGTTCATTTCCTGAAATGCTGGCCACAGAAAGTTATTACAAAGTAGCAAAAAAGTATTGAGTCGTAGCCTACAAAGCGGAGCTGTAGCAGGGGTCTCCGACACGTCGCTCGCGGTCTACCAGTAGCTCGTGCCCTGATTGGTGGTAGCTCGCCAAGAGGCCGTTCACATATTGCGTCTTTTGCGCGCTCAAGTTTGTTATTTCAAATTTAGGCGCGCGCCAAGCGCACTCATATTAGAACCAATGCGGCCGTTTTTTCCAGGCGGAGCGAGATAAAACCATAGACAGTATATAAACGTATAAAACAAAAACAAAAAAAAGCTCAACTTTTAGGTCATGTGACAAGAACCAACCAATCCGCTTCACCCTTTCCGTAACAACATTGAAAGCTCAGTCAACATGAAGGATGGGGGTGCACCCAAACACTACAGGTGTTTTTCTCTTCTCCGTAAATAAATAATGGCTACAGCAAGCGTTTATCAGTGAAAACCAATAGCTAGCTACTAAAACTTCTTTGTCGTTGTGGAGAGCGCAGTGCATGGTAGCATAGCAACACAGACGCAACGGGAAAATCGGACCAAATCTTACTATTAATAATAAAAGATAAGCTAATATACATTGTAAATGTCAGTCATTTATCTTTTTTTGACACATTCTATAAAAGATTATTTAAAGGCTGAAATACGTGAGGTTTATCTTTTTATAAAACCTTTTTTGTCAAAACTTTATTTGAACTTGTACATATTAGTAGATAACATGTTGCAAGACACTCTTTTAAAATCTAGCCATCATTTTTTACTTTATTATTTTAATGTTTATGTAAACAAAAAGTGCATATTGATGCTATTTGTATTTGTTATTTGCTGGTTAATGCGTCATGTAGGTCTTAAATTAAAATCTTTATGGTCTTAAAATGTCTTTAAAAGGTCTTAAATTTGACTTACTGAAACCTGCAAGAACCCTGGCAATCGTCAGCGGGTAGAACGCTGTGCCTCTGCTGGAGCGGATGCGGGAGAGTAAACCGCTCTCCACACCAATGTCTTCAGCGCGGAGTGTGTAAAAGACCCAAGCGAGCTGGGTTAAGGACCGTCCGGATCCTGTGGCTGTTTCCAGTTACCATCCAACAGAGTTTCACCATTGGTAAAGGCTACGGCGTGGCTGTATTCGCGGCTGGTTTTCCCCAAACACTCACACAAATTCACCTCTGCATTTTACACATCCGGGTTATCCGGTCCCACACAAACTAAGCAGTGAGTAATATTTTATTTTAATTTTTTTGCCAAAAAACAAAATTGACATTTTTTGATATATTTTTGTTGTTGTTGAGAAAATCTGATTTTGTGTCTGGACGAACGCACTGTTGAATCCGGGGTCTTTGAAAAAAATATTTGACTGGGAATTTAAAGTGGTTGTATATTTTGTTTGGTTTTTGTGTTGTGTGAAATGGTATGAAATACAGACATTTCTAAGCTGATTCTGAACTGTCCTTGGTGATTTCTTTTCTTTTCTCTTTTTAATTTTCGTGTATGTAACTGGTGGCATTTAAGCTATATGGGTTATTGGTTTGCAAATACTGGCAGGGTTACACCTGCCTGGCGCCCGAACTTACTAACTTTTATTTGAACAATCATTGGTTGATTATTTGAATTTATTACCGGGTTGCCACCGTTACACTGAATATTCGATCTCTTACTTCAAAAGCGCTAATAGTTAATGATATGATTACAGATTATAACCTAGATGTGCTGTGTTTGACAGAAACCTGGCTAAAACCAAACGATTACATTGCTTTAAATGAGTCAACCCCACAAGATTACGGTTATAAACATGAACCTCATCTGAAATGCAAAGGAGGAGGTGTTGCTGTAATTTATAGTAATATTTTCAAAACCACTAAGAAATCTAGTTTTAAATATAATTCTTTTGAAGTGCTAATGCTTAATTAAAAAATATATAGTGTAAACGATAAATCACGTTTGAAAATTCTGCTGGCTACTGTCACAGTTAAGATAACGGCAGCGCCCGCCGCAGCCAGGCCCCTGGCTGCAGCTTTCCCGCGGATGAATTCATGCTTTGGACACTGATTACTTTTGAGGTAAGTCCTGTTATCTGTCAACAATATAATTGTTTTCTCTAACGTTGTTGTTAGTTAACATGTTTAACATTAACGTTATATTGGTAAGTAAGTAAGCTTGTCGGCTAGTCAGCTAACGTGAGATCAGCAAATTGTGTTGTTACTGTTAGCCTACAATGTTAGTTCAATGTGAAGAATTGGCAAGGCTATCTCCTCCACTGCATTAGTGTTAATTTCGTTGACGAATAATTTATCATTTTCATCAACGACATTTTTCACAGACGAAAACGAGACGATGAAGTAAATTATAAAAACTAGTTTAGGTTATTTAAACTAGACAAAAATGTTAGATAGTGACGATTTGGGAAGCGATCTGATGTCCTGCGTTGGTGGTAGATGCGCACAAACTGTAATGAGCTGATGTAATTTACCCAGTGGGACACGAGTTGGCATGCGCTGCATGTCTCATCATCATGTCTCATCTTTTTATGCGCACGCACACCCGACCCGAAGCGTGCAGCCATAGACACCTATACAGCGCGCAAGTACTGAATTGAGCTCCGTTTCGTGTATGAATGGACAAATTCACACAACATTATGTCTAAATGTCGGTTTTGGAGAGTATTCAGGTAAATTATGTCGGTTATCTTAAACAGTTGTGAGTGTAGGCCTGTCGGATGTGCAATTCTGGATCCACATGTCATTGGAAATGATTCGATGTCTTAAAGTGACAGTGGGTAATACGTTAAACCTAATGCGGTCTGTGTCCTTACTATTGATCAAGCAACAAAAGAAAAAGAAAAGCATTCACTGCTCGTTAATAGCTTTAAGGATTAATTATATTTAATTCATTTAAATTTGTCTGCTTGAAAGAATAAAAAATGATGTATGCAAGTAGTTATAAATAATGCATTTATCATTAATTGAAAAGAAGACTGGTGTTCTACTTTAGGAAAAGTGGTTTTATTTATTTTAAGAATTTTTAAGTCACAGTAGTTAAATCTGTATCTGTACATATGTTCAAACTTTAAAATCAATATATTAACAGCCTACAGGTTAATAGATGTTTTATCCGGGAGTATATGGGTTTGGAAATTTTAGAGACATTCTAAAGTAATGCTAGCCTGGGAAAACCCAGACCCTCTCAGTTGTAACTGAGTAAGGGTCTGGCAAAGCTCCATAGACAATTCATTTCCACAGGGGCGTCACCAACGGACGTCGGAAAGATCTAAAACCAATCAGAGCGATGAATGACATGACGTATGCAGAGCGACGGAGAAGCATCTCGAGACTCTCAGCAATTCTCTGTTTGTGTTAACGAAAATGACCATTTTAAATCGCTTGAAACAGACGCGATAGCTGATTCGAACGAGTGATGTTGTGATGTTCCACGGCGGCATCCATGTCTGTAATGTACAAAATCTGCGTCACCGTCTCTGCTCTGTCGTCATCGTGTAAAACGTTTCTGATTGGTGCCGCGATTTCGGCGGATTGGAAATGGGTTTCAATGGGCTCTTTGCCAGACCCACTTGCAGAGCAAATCTAAATTTGCCGGAAGTGGTCTGGGTTTTCCCAGGCTAAAGTAATGCATTACAATTTAACTAAACTCATATTTTTGTCAACTAAAATCTTATTGTATTTCGTCAACTAAAACTAAAACAATTTAGATGACTAAAACTAAATGGCATTTTAGTCAAAAGACTGACTAAACCTAAATAAAAATCTGCTGTCAAAATTAACATTATCAGATTGTATATCTTGTCGTAAGAGATGAGCGAAATGAAAACGAACACGTAATGAATCAAGACGTGGTTTAAACGTGGTTTAACGTTAATGAGTGATCACCTGCTCTGGCGGATCATTTAACGTTGACTAATGCAGTGGGAGTTAGCCTTAACAAACGTTTATGATCATGAAAAAGGAGCCCTGGCCCAGCAGATAATATATTGACAATTGTTTTCCAGAATGAGTGAGCTTAAAGAGGAGGATTCGATTTATATAAGACAGCAGGACTCAGGGCTGAGGTGCAAATGGAGCTGGGCCTGGCTAAAGATTGAGGTCAAGACCGAGGTGAAGGAAGTTCAGCACAGCTTCCCGCTGTCACAGTATTTTTTTTAAATTGACAAAGCGGGGTATTCAAAATGCACCCTTTGCTCTAAAGAGATAAATTACAGCAACAAGGGCTCTCATGCTCTTTCGGCACACTGCCAAAACAGAGGTGCACCGTCAAAAAGTGTCAATTTCGCACGCGATATTCGCCGACGTTTAACGCCTCGTGACTAAACAAAGGGCTCCAATGTGAGTGTGCACACCGACGCGTAAAACGCCACACGTAAAAGCGTAATTTTTTTTAAAACGCCTCGGGTTTGTTTTTTTGGTTTGACGCACCGCGTCAAAAACTATCCGACCAATGAGATTGGCGCTTTTGCTCACGTGTCTGGAGCTTCTGAAGTTACAGTAAAACACAACTTGGGGGCGCTCAAACACAAAACGGTCTTGCCGAGCGTAACGCGAAGAAGATAAACGCCAAGTATACACTGCCGGGAAGAAATAAGACGAGGAAGATGCAAGACAAGATGAATGTAGAGCTGTTGGTCTCGTTGGTGTCGGAACATAAAGAACTATATGACAAACGTGCCAGCGACTACGCGGGGTATTTCTGTTTTATATTAAGCACCATCTAATGTCAGGGAATGAATTTGCATGTTCACTCGGCTCATCGTCAGCGAAAATAGCTTGGGTGTGAACACAAAAAACGCGTTGAAAAACGCTGACGAATAATGCACGCCGATATTCGTCCCGGTGTGTACGGCCCTTTAGGGTGCCTGTACCTACCTGTCAGCGGGTTGCTAATGCAGAGGTGTGTTTTATACATTAAATAGGCTTGTAGTTTTCCGTGTCACTAAATAATTTAATAACTACTAGTAAGCTATTGTCAGGTTACATAGAAGTCGGCTACATTATCAGGACAATTTGTATGTAGTGTACATTGTGTGTTTAGTCAATTGTACTAGAGTTGAACTAGACTCAATAAGGATTCTCAGGGTTATAATAAAAGGTAGGCTATTTGCAAAAGTTTTACTTATGAAAATCTAATAATGTTTTCTTTGTCTAGGCGATGGTTCTCGCTACTCTTGCCGAACATTCTCTTCCTTTTACATTTGCACCAGTGATGGTGAAGCTGGCCCAAACGCTGGCTACAGACAAAGTAGCTCTGAGTGGGTTGAAGCTGTCACGCACAGCAGCAGCTTACAAAATAGTGCATGGACTGGGATTTACATTTTCAGAGAGGATCTTCAGCAATACTCGGAAGTATTCGTTTTCCATCAACCTCGACGAGAGTACTAACAATGGTGGTAAAAAAGAGCTTTCCATCCTGGTCAGCTACTTCAACCCAGACAGGAAGACGGTTGATGTGGAACACCTTGGCTCTTTAGAGGTTTTGAAGGTTAGCGCTCTCAAGCTAGAAAAGTTGATAGTTAAGTTCTTTAAGGATAACAACATCCCATGGTTCAACCTGATGGACTCCTGCGGTGTTATGCGAGGAAGTAAAATGGGGTTGGAAACAAGAGTGCGCCAGAACCTCTGCCCAAACCTACTTGATGTTGACGGTGATAGTTGCCACCATATTCACAATGCTGCAATGGTTTTTGCAGCTCCTTTCAGCAATTATCTTGAACGGCTGTTTGGTGACCTACATGCAGATCATCAATGGGCTACAGACCAGGGGCCTCATTTACAAAGCTTGCGTACACACAAAACGGGGCTGAAAACATGCGTACGCCAGTTCCTGCGCAAAAGGTGGGATTTATAAAGAAAAACTTGACGTGAAAATATGCGCACCTCCACGCAAACTCTGACCCATGCGTACGCACATTTTGAAGACAAAGCAGTTTGGCGACACTGATGGTGAGTTGAGGAACTGACTGCGGATAAAGGGAATTAACCCTTTGCAAAATGGCAAAATTAAGTTTGACATATTTCAATATTTACAATATTTACAAGTTGCTCATAGGTCCCGGTTACAACAAAAAATACAAACTAGAAAAAAAAGTTTGTTGAGACAAACTTTAAGTTGGCTTGAGAAAGCCGGACCAGAGAGTTTGAAGAAGTTTAAAGTAGTTTGATGTTTAAAGTAGGTTAAAGTTTGATAGATAGATAGATTAGTAAGAAAGAAAGAAGGATAGATAAGAATAGAATAGAATAGAATGAGGCATTTATATAGCGCTTTCATATGTACTACTGTACACCCAAAGCGCTTTACAATCATATCAGGGGGTCTCTCCTCATTAACCACCAGTGTGTGCAGCATCCACTTGGATGATGCGACGGCAGCCACAGTACAACGGCGCCAGTACGCTCACCACACACCAGCTATAGTGGAGAGAGGGGAGAGAATGATAGAACCAATTCAATGGATGGGGATTATTAGGAGGCCATGATTGGTAGGGGCCAATGCCGGTGGAATGTGGTCAGGACACCGGGGTTACACCCCTACTCTTTACGAGAAGTGCCATGGGATTTTTAATGACCACAGAGAGTCAGGACCTCGGTTTTACGTCTCATCCAAAGGACCGTGCTCTTTGACAGTATAGTGTCAACTAGATAAGTTAGTTAGTTAGTTAGTTTGAAAGATAGATAGATTAGTAAGAAAGAAAGATAAGTTAGTTAGTTAGAAAGATAGATAGATAGATAGATAGATAGATAGATAGATAGATAGATAGATAGATAGATAGATAGATAGATAGATTTAGAATGGTAGTTTAATTGAGTCTAGGGCTTCAGGGAGTTTAGATTTGAGTTTTTGGCTTGTACACTAATGGCCCACCGTAGTCTTGGCTCAATTTGAGCACTCTGCAATGTAAGTCTATGGGATTTTTATGATTTTTAATATTCATTTTTAAGAAAACTGAAAGTCAAATAAGTTTGAAATGATATAGCACACCAAGTCAGAACAGTCTGAAGGTCTGACCCGAGTTTGGAGTTTAAGAAAAAGAAAAATAATAAGAATAATAAGTTTACATAGGATTTCAGTAAGTTGGCTTTCTCAAGCCAACTTAATAACATTAAATCACCATTATGGGTCCTAAAGATACATACATGCATGTTTAGTTTAAAGACATAAAAGGAACTATATGCTGAAAGTACGTAAATTTAATTTCTTTCACTTCCATTCTTAAATAGATTAGGCCTATCACTCATTATGTGATTAATGTGATAAGGTGTAAATGATTAAACCTTTGATAAGGTGTAAATTATTAAATCTGATCGCTGAAAACACAAATTTCCTTGCTCCTTTAATATTTGCATGGCTAATGAGGTAATTTGCATTGTCTATATATGGTTGAATGTGGGCGGAGAAAGGGCGGTAAATGATTTTTTTTTGCGTGCGCAAATTATCAGGTAGGCTGTGATTTATAAAGTGAAAATTGCGTTTTATAAATCTGATTTTTTTTTTGCGTACGCCATTTTTGGCTTTTGTGTGTACGTACACTTTTAGTAAGGTTCCTACGCACAGTTTTATAAATGAGGCCCCAGGTTAGTGTTGTACAGTTTTTTCTGATCGAAGCAGAGACCAGTAAGACAGTTGGGATCGCGTTCAGAAGTTCTTCTTTATTGTGCGCGGCTGCAAGTTCGTCCAAAATCAGTCTGGGGCCACATTTACACATAGCCGGGTATTTAGAGAAACGAATATTTCTCCCCCTCCGTTTTCAATAATAACATCGTGCACACAACCCGCATAAATACGCCGTCAAGCGCCTTTATAACTATGCTAAACTTATGGGCGGCAGTGTAGGGAGAAGGATAAAGCCATGCAAGCCAATCAGAATCCTCAGAATCGACAAGAGAGAACCTAAAACCCCGTTTCTCCCAGTTGACACGACAACATATAACCGGCGTTTTCAGAAATCTCCACTTTGGCCGGAGTTTTTAGAAATGATCGTTTTCTGGGATAAAAACGGCGTTTTCGTGTAAATGACAGGCCAAAACGCAGAGAAATATCTGCGTTTTCCCATCGTGTAAACGGGGCCTAAAGCAGTTTACATCGAAATGTATACATTCCAAGGGGGAGGGATTACATAGAGGTGGAGACTTCTGGGGGTGGAGCGACAGCAGGGAGGAGTTGATTCTCTCTAGTGAAAAACCTGTATTGCATCTGGATTGCTCCAGAACCAATCCGCATATAACACTCTATTGTATTGCTAATCCAATCATCCTGACTTGATTGCTTCAAACCTTAACATTATCATAGAGACAAAGGCACCACTGTATCTTGAGCTTAATGGTCAGGAAGTGCATAAAGACAAAAGCTAATGTCAGACTCTTGAATTGCTTGACTTAATCTTCATTTATACCTTAAATGCTAAAATCAGTATTCTTCAACGTGATGTTTAGGTAAGAAAGCATATCTGAAAAAGATTCCTAAAATTTGTTATCCTTCAGTCCCCCGTTTGAGAGTTCTTAAAAACTCTCACATAATATACAAATTTAGACACTTAAGTCAATTCTTGTAACTGGTGTAAGTTACAGGCACATACATTATCAAGTTCATTCTTGTAACTTGTGTAAGTTACAGGCACGTAGCTTCGGATCTGTGTAGTTCTTCTGTAATTGCATGCGGACACAGAAACAAACATGCAATTAGGGTTTGTGAACCTTTCAGTCATCTGATGGAATTTTGCTGAAAGATCAAGAATGTCTTGTTGGATTTTGTTCAAGTTCTCTGTTGGATCCATTAAACCTGTGAGATGGGATTAAAGCTCCAAAAGTTAGTAGTACGACAATCTTGATCATGTTCGATGGATGACTGAAGGTACCACTGTTGACATACTCATACTGTAAGTGAGTCTCTGCGTTGTGCATTTTTTTTTTTTTTTTTGTGATAGTTGGCTCAGCAGTGGGTCGAGTCATTTTCTGGAAGTTTTTGGCTTCATATGCAGGTGAGGAGGTCGGTGCATATGGGTCTCACTCTCAGGACAGCCATGTGGTATCTGCACAGAGGAAGAAAAGAAAACAAAAGAGAAAACGGCAACAGAGCAGTAATCGTTGTAAAGACTGGTTGTATCCTCTGTTCAATCTGAGTCTAGGGTTGTAACGGTATACCGGTATGGCGGTTTATCACGACATTGACATGTACGATTATCATATCGTGAATATTTGCTTATTACCGGTTTTGAAAAAAAAAAAAAAAAAACAGATCTCACAACTTCTTTCCACTTGACTGCTTAGACTCCACATGTGCAGCGGAGACAATGTCTGAGACAGCGGCTGGATATTCTAATCTCTATCCCCGCTGACAAAAAAGTTCAAATCTACAGTGTGGGAATACTTTGGGTATCCGAAAAACGAACGCGCAACGCGGGGTTCTCCTTGAGGATATCCAGTTGTGTCCAGAAATGTTGACGAAGAATGGCTGTTAAAGGAGGGAATGCGTCGAACATGTTCTCCAATATTCGCGAACACCATCCCTTCCAGCAGATGAAGTTACATTTATAACTTAAGGCCGTATTATTTCCGTGTTGCTGAGGGAATTTACAAAATAACGCAGATGTCACGTAAAATGCGCGATTTGATAGATGGATGAATACATCTAAATTATAGCTGTGCAATAAATCAAATCACATACACGCAAACTCTACACACACGAGACGCGCGGAACTCACTCATATGAGACGCGCGCGCACAAACTCTCGCCGCGCATACTTATGAGACGCGAGCACACACACACAAACTCTCCGCGCGCATATTCATATGAGACGCGACCACACACACATAATACCTTAAAGATGTGGAAAAGTCGATCAAAAGTGTGGGTACATTTCTCCAGGCTCGATGCCAACAGCGCGCGATGCAGTATTTGCGGTAAAATAATTGCTGCGAAGAGCGGTACCACGACAAACATGATGAAGACCTTGACAGTGCACGGAGTAAACATAAGAGCAGAAAGTTGCTCCGTCGTCGACTGGTAAATGACGAGATACCTTGTTGATCACTCTGCAGTGTTTATTTTGCAATAAACAATAACCTACTGAATGTACACTGCCGTTCAAAAATGTGTTGGTTAGTCAGATTTTTTTTTCAGTAAGGATGCATTAAAGTTATCAAAGGTGACATTAAAACGTGTAATGTTACAAAATATTTCGTTTTTAAATAATTGCTTTTCTTTTGAATTTTTTATTCATCAAAATCATGAAAAAATGTATCAGTTTCCAAAATATTAAGCAGCAAACTGTTTTCATATTTCTGAAGGGTCATGTGACACTTAAGTAATGATTTTGAAAATTCAGCTTTGACATCACAGGAATAAATTACATTTTGAAATATATTCAAATAAGATTTTATACTATTTCACAAAATTACTTAAGTTTCACTGTATTTTTTATTTAAAAAATTCAGCTTTGGTGAGCATGAGCTCTTTATAAAACATTTTTTGTTCCTTTGTACTTTTTTTGTTCCTTTGAGTCAAACCATGAGTCAAACTGAAAAAATAAAACCAAAGTTTTTCTGAGGTAATGTGTTAGGCTATGTAATCTTGTTAAAATGGATTTCATAAAATTGGTATCGAAAAAAGTATCGTTAGGAACCGGTATCGAAACTGAGGTATCGAAATTGGCACCGGATCGAAAGATTTTGAACAATACCCAGCCCTAGTAGATATATACACTAGATGTCGCATTGGCTATATATCTGTATATATCTATGGTTCTGTTTAATAAACCATATGTTCAACCAAAAAACCCTATCTGGTTTCATTAATTTAAGAGTCATTGTAGCTGATGATGATTATAATAATAATTATTTAATACCGATGATGGTTTAATACCGTATACCGTGAAACAGTGATATGTTCTGAGACGATTATCATACCGTGAAAATCTCATACCGTTACAACCCTATCTGAGTCTGCTATTTGTTGTTCCTTCTTTCCCTAATTCTTAATTCATGAGACACCTATGAACCAGTGAGGTAAGGATGGACTAGGGGAGGGGAAGGGCCTATATGGGAAATCTTCACCCTGGGTTCACCCCCGAACGCCTGTTGCGTTCAGTTCTTCCCAGGGCACCTCACTTGTCCGTGTGTCCTATCCTGTCCCTGTAGATTGGGGAACAGTGTGACATGTTCATTTACAAGTTTTCCCTTCCCTGACACAATACTTCAGCTGCTGTAATCAACATCACTCGATGTGGTCTGTACCACTTAGTTGTTTTGTTGATGGTTCAGCTCAAGAAACTAGCCGTTAGAACCTATTTTCAAACTAAATTTTCTATGGGAGTTTCTTTTACTTCCCTCGTAGGTGTGTATGTAAGCGTAACACAATTGTGAGTCATTTCTCCTTCATCCTCTAACACAACTTCAGTCATTGCAGACATCATACATGTTGAGGATGGGTTCGTTACCGGTGCACGCTGTAATACAATTTTCAGAGGTGTGAGGGTAGTTAACCAATTTCTTTTGCTTGATTCATTAGTCCCTGCAAGGGCTTTTTATATTTACAGTCTGACCTAACACCATTACTGACGAAGCCTGTGCTGTAGGATAACATTTTAGGCTGTGAGTTTACTTAATCAGTGTCCCCCAAAGGAAAACTGTGACAGTCACTTTCCTTTTGTGCTATTAAACAAAAACAAGTTTTTCATCTTTGTTGTAAGTTACTGGGGAAATTAAGCAATCACAGCCCAAATGGTTAACACCTCAACAAGTTGCCCCACGAGTTTAATGACGAGGGGAGGGGCTGCTTCAAAGTAGCAAGCAGACTGAGTAAAACCTAAGCAATATTGTTAACGTCTCTAAAATTCTTTTTGTTTTTTCTACATTCTTTTCCAAAATGTCCGTGCTTGCCACAGTAAGAACAACTGGCTTCTCTAGGACTTTTGCGTTTCTTTGGCTTCTCTGAGTTGACCTTAGAAGATGCTGCTGCAACTTGTATTCTTGCCTGGACATCAGAATCTCGTCCCCAAGTGACTAAACTGTCCAGGTTGTCTTCCAGGGTTCTACTGGACCATGTTAATTCTAAGTAAGGCAATGCATTTTTATGTTCTGACAGAAGACCCTGAAACCATGTGCGAACTAGGGGACCATTATCACCTAGCACCTTCTCTGACGTGTCAGCAATTCCACTGTAAGCTGCAGCGGTCTGGCAAAACCTTTCTGTGTACTCACAAACAGTTTCATCCTTCTTCTGTAAACAACTAGTGAGCTTTGACAAGTCCATGTGTGGTCCAACAATGTTCTTTAGAATTTTCAAGACACCTTCTCTCAAATCATCTTTACTAGCCTGTTGCAGTTCAGAATTGTTTACAGCACTTTCAAAATCATTGAATTCTGACTCAGTCAAGATCTGTGATATTAGCTGGGTGACTTCAGCTAGAGTCATATCATAGAGCCGCATCTTTTTGGACAACTCTCTCCTAAACTCAGAAAAATGTATTTGCACTGATGGCAAACTTTCAGCAATTCTCTCAATATCTTTAGGACCTAAAGATGTTTTGACTGCTTGTGGCTGCAATATGGGGGTTGCAAATGAAACTGTATTGACACCTTTCCCTGAGGCTTTTGTCTAGCTACGCACACTTCAACTGCATTTACATCTGCATTGACATTGTCCTCTATTCTATCAAAAGACTGTAAATCAGGATAGCTTTCATCTGACTGTTGGTCTTCTGAGTCACATTTGGTTGAGGCCTTGTTATCGCCCACCTTGTCTGTGAGACAGGACATTCGAGTGTGCAATTGTTTGTTCTGTTCTTTTAACTTATCAATACAACAAGCTTGTTCTTGTACAATGGATAAGCTAAACTCTCTGTGACATAAGATAATACCTTTCACATTTTTCTTCCTGATACATGCACCCAACACCTTCTTGCATTCTTCAATTGACCATACTTTGTCTGCATCAATGCCAAATTTCTTTGTTAAATTCAATCTGACTGGCTCAGTCACGATGGAGTCCATGTGCTCTGATAACAAAGACTTGAATTCACTATCTCTCCATAAAGCTGTAGTCAGTCTAGTACTTTTCCTAAACATTGTGAATTTCTGTTACCACACAAACAAACACTAAAACTTCTCTGATCAACAGACACCGCTTAGCTATTGTTAACCTTCCAAATTACCATCACTTCACACTTAACTTCCCTGTCTAACAAGAAAACAGAGGATAAACTAAAATATTAGCACATGATGCTAACCTTCCCTGCCTGAACAGAGGATTAAACTTCTATGACTACACATAGGATAACCGTCTCTAGCAAACGTAGAGGGTAACAAAATATTAGCACTTAATGCTATTCTTCCCTGCCTGAAAACAGAGGATAAACAAAATAACTTGCAATTTATGCTAATCTTTCCTGCCTGAAACAGAGGATAAGTTTCATCTCTAAAAGAAAAACTTCAGAGGATAACTTAGTTAACAAAACTTGCAGCTGTCGGTTAACGCTTCTCTGACGGCGCAGAGGATCACACTTTTGTACTGGTCTGCAAAGGTTCTTTTGTATAGAGCAGCACTCACCAAACCTTGGTTGTGAGGTTTCAAGATTCAGTCTGGAACTCAGTCAGTTGAGATCTTTGTTGAGATTCAGTCTGGAAAAGTTCATTCTTTGTTGCTTGAAGTTTTCAATCTGGATTCAGGTGAGGAAGATGGAACTATATCCGGGTCACAAGGCACCATCTGTTGTAACCAAAGGAATGTTAAGATTTTGTACAAAACTTTGTTATAGAGCCTTTGATTTTTCCAGGAATGACGCAGCTGGGAAAAGACCGGAAGAAGAGGGTGGTTAGGAAGGTGTAGCATGAAGCTACCATAACTGAGCTGCACCTCAGTGTTTATACTGGAGTGCTACCGATCCTTAAAGAATATGTCATGGTTTTCCAGGTGAGTTGAACATTAAGTCATTCTTGAATGCTACATTTCTTATCAGGTTTTTCAAAATAAGAAAAAAGTCACAAATTTTATGAGTTAGATTATGATTATAAAAATGTTACAGGATTCTGTCGTGCCTGGGTCTAGAAAATGTATTATAGTGATCCCATATCTAATAATTACTGACAACATTTTCTTTGACCACAGGGTATAATGCTCGTTCACATTGAGGTGATCTAATTAGTGAATCCTTGTATTTATCTTTCGGGAGTCCTGAGTTAAAATTGGTATGCATTTCTTGTGTGTGTTTTTGTACATTGAACCAATGTATGTTAATGTTATTTTCTGTATAGGGCAGTCAGGCACTTGTTCATAAACTGCATGACAAACAGCTTCAAGTCTTTACCAACTTCCTTGCCTGCTTTGTCAAATCTGAACACCTGAACTCGAAGCCCAAAACTCTGGCTACTATGGAATTGGACAACAAACTGCTGCCTGTGAGAGAGATGTATGTGGGGCAGAAGGCTAATCAATTCAGATTGGCACATCCACAACACCCTGTGAGTACTTTAAATTGTGTACTGCAATTAGAATGATTGATTGATTAGGAGCCTCTGCAGAGTTTGTATGATAACAATAGTATAGTAAGTGTTGCTGATCTGTTTCAGCTGCTGAAGCCATTCCTGGAGGAAGTCTCCCGAGCATACATCACGTGTGCCAGATACTTGCAAAAAAAAGCTGCCACTGCAGAGTAAGACCCTTCAGTGTTTGTCGGCCATGGACCCAATACTGAGAGGGCACTCTCAAACAGTGTCTGAAATAGGGCTGCAGCTATCGATTCTTTTTGTAATCGATTAATCTAGCACTTAATGTCCCTTCACCTAATGTCCCTTCACTGATGTTCACTGGGCGCTGCACTGTGGCTGCCCTGCTGCCTCTCGTGTTTGGCATTTAATTGTTTGTTTGTTTGTTTGTTCGTTATCGTGAGTGTTACATTTCCTGTATGGTCTAACTCCACACTGCACTAAAGGCAATCATGGACTTGGCTTATTGGTGTAAGATCGGACTGCTTATAGTGATTTTAAAACACTGTATCGCCCATGGATTTGATCATGACCATGTTACCGGCGTGGCGGGTGAAATCCAATATAGTAGAGATTTCCTCCTACTGATACGTGATCGTTTATCTACGGATCATGCAGCCGTAGTAAACTCCATACCGAACTTCCTGAGGACTAACCCGAAGAAATGGACTGTACGGACAAAGCGCAAACGAGGATCAAAAGCGGGCACTCGGCGAAGATTAAGGAAATTGAAAAACAAACTCTCTCTGCCCGTTACGCTGCTTATTAACGCCCAGTCCCTAAAATCGAAAACTGACGAGCTGACTGCAAATATCCGCTACCTGCATGAGTACCGTAGTGCCTGTGTCATGGCTATCACGGAGACATGGATGGACAGCGGCATCACATCCAGCGAGGTGGGACCCCCCGGTTTCTCTGTGTTCAGAACTGACCGGGACACTACAATCACGAAGAAGACCCGCGGGGGCGGGGTCTGCCTACTCATCCGGGACGAGTGGTGTCGCACAGTGGTGGTGAGAGAGAGTTTGTGTACTCCTGATATTGAACTGCTGTGTGTCTCTCTTCGTCCCTTTTATCTGCCCAGAGAGTTCCCTCAGATATTTTTTACTGTCGTATATATTCACCCAAAGGCAAATTTCGACAGATCACTTGACATTATTTTTAATTTCTCCCACAAGCTTGATCTAATGTCTCCGGATGCTCCTAAGTTTATTCTAGGAGATTTTAATAATTGTCCTGTAAAAAAGTGCTTACGCACTTATTATCAGTATGTCAACTGTCCCTCCCGGAAAAATAAGTTTTTAGACCTATGCTATGGAACTGTCAAAGACGCTTACTTGTCATCATTGCTTCCACCACTAGGGGCATCTGACCACAATGTGGTTTATCTCCGACCTACATATCAGAGGCTCCTGCAAAGGGAGAAGCCCCAAGAACATTCAGTTCAAGTATGGAATAATGACAGTATTATGGCACTTCAGGGTTGTTTTGATTGCACAAATTGGGAAATTTTTAAATGCCTTGATATAAATGAACAAGTGGAAACAATATCTGAATACATCAATTTTTGTGTAGATTCAGTCATTCCCATAAAAACCATTAAAGTATTTCCAAACGACAAGCCCTGGATCTCCAATAAATTAAAGCATTTCATAATTGAAAAGAAAAAAGCATGCAGGAATCAGGATGATATAGCCAAAAGGGACATTCAAAGACAGATTAAAAGACAAATAAAGCTGGATAAGTACAGGTACAGACAGAAGATTGAGGCAACCTTGGTGTCAGGCAATTCTCGTGAGGCATGGCAGGGGATTAAGACCATGACCAATGTCCCCCACAAGGGCAGGGGGAATCCTTCCCTGATTATGCATGGAGGTGAGGGACTGGAAAGGGCAAACCAGCTTAATGCCGCCTTCTGTCGTTTTGAGAGCGACAGCGGTGCTGAAGCAGTGCTGCCCCCTCCATCCTCTGCTTCTGCATCTGTATTAAATATCAGACAACTGGATGTCTTTCACTTTTTTAGACGTTGTAATCCACGGAAAAGCCCTGGCCCTGACAAAATCTGTGGTAATATCCTGAGGCACTGTGCAGAACAGTTAGCACCTGTGTTCACTGACATTTTTAACTCTTCTCTTAATCTCTGGAAAGTCCCCATCCTGTGGAAAACATTGTTGAAGATTTTATTATTTAGAAGATCAGTAATTTAGCTACATATTAAGACACTATTATTTATTTCCTTTGTGAGTGTGTGACTTTGGTTTGTCTTTTGGGGGCTTACAGAAAGGTCAAGAATGCTGATGCAGCAGATGATTCTATTTAAGTTTGTCACATGGTGCAAGACCCTATCTATAGGATGTATGACCATTTTTGGAGGCGATGTATGTATATATGTGAAAAGCTAACCGATGTTCCGGAGTCATCTCCTGCGGGGAGTCATCTCCTGCAGGAGGTTGCTCGGCTTTGTTTTGTTAAATAAAGTCTACAATATTTCTGGCATCAAAGATCTCTGAGAAGTGATTTCACAGAAAGATTGAAACCACAACAAATGGCACCCCAGATGGGACTTGTTAGGAGCTGAAGGAACCACACAGGGCATCTCTGGTGACCGGCACAGACAACAGTGGCCACTGTACTTTGAGGTGAGCATTTTTGCTTTTGTGTAAAGTATGTGTTGGTCACCAAGCTGCCCAGAAGTGGTAAGAAAAGCTTCTTCAAATTTAAAAGAACCAAAACAAAATTGAAAAAGGGGTCTTTGATTCCAGAAATGATTGCATGCAGTTTGATTTCTAATAAGAAGGCCTTGTAGATATCAAGTAGTTTGTAATAGCGCGGGGGAGCTCCCGGTAATTCTTGCCAGTTCTTATGCAATCCTGTTTGGATTGTATGAGCATTGGTACTATTAGTTTTGCGCTAAGGTTTTGTCGTACGTACGCAAGGATTTGTATTTACTGATAAGGATATCAGTGGCTGATAAGGATATCAGTTGATTTATCTGTGTTTTTGCGTATATCAAGAGGGCCTTGATGGATGATTACGCAAAAAGCATGCACACAGAGGATTTATAAGGATTATTAGTGATCTGTGTTTTACTTGTAAGTGGGCCTTGAAGGATACAGTAAATAGCATGTGCACAGATGAAGATTAGCCTATGGTTACCGCCTTGTTAGGTTAAACAAGGGACTGCTCGGATAGGCTAGATCTTGTAGAATAGGATAGTTTTAGCCTATGGTTACCGCCTTGTTAGGTTAAACAAGGGACTGCTCGGATAGGCTAGATCTTGTAGAATAGGATAGTTTTAGCCTATGGTTACCGCCTTGTTAGTTTAAACAAGGGTCTGCTCGGATAGGCTAAATCCTATAGTATAGTTATCGTTTTAAAAGTATCACTGTGTTGAGGAAGTGAATCAGTGAATATTTAATGTAGTGTTTTGAAATACAAAAATTGAGAAGTAGCGAATAATTCAGATCTGACATGGAATAGAGTACAGAATAGGGTGTGTGTCTCTGTGGGATCCTGTGTCTTGCTTGACTGTGCCTGTGGGTAAAAATAGTGACCCCCCTGACCCTGGTCACTTGAAAAGGGACAAAGAATGTGTGAATGAGATTTAGAGACATGAAATAAATGGTGTATTAACAAAAGTAAAGGAAGACAATTGTTTCAAGATATTAACTCTGCAGATTATTGCAGTATGAAAAAAAAGAAGAAAAAAAAAAAAGAAGTATTTAATCAATAAATGTAGCCTAATAATATATATATATATATGAATAGATCAATATAAATAAGATTGCACGTGCTTAATATGTTATATCTGAAGACGTCTAAATTTGTATCTCATTATCCCTGAAGACAGAGTGGAAAAATTATTCCATTGCAGATAATTAAGTTTGTGTTAAGAAAAAATAAGTTGTGCAGTGTGCTGAAGGTGAGCAAGATTGGGTGACTAAGATAAAATGTTTATTTCAACAATCATAAACATTTTATAGGAATCTTAGAATTGTAGTAAATATTGTTGATTCAATAATTAAAAAAAGAAAAGATAAGAGGAATTCCTTGATGTTGGTTGAGAAAAATGTTATTCACCATGCTAGATTATTTGAACACAGCATGCAAATATAGAAGAAAGATTGAAAGCTGATCTTATGATAGGGACAATTATTTAATTGACACTTGGATAATGAAAGTCAGATTATTGCTAATATTGAAAAACAGAAATAGCTTGCTTTTTCCTGCAATGAAGAACTTGCTTTACTAAAAATAGAATGGAAGAACTGCTGTTGTCAACCAGTGAGATTTTTATATAGAAGAACTAGTAAAAAGGATGGTTAAAAAGTGAAATTTAGATAAGGAGCTAATAGCTCAGGCACAATTGGACCTAGTATTTTTAAAAGTTTAATTTGATTCATGCGGATCTCTGAGTGTTCAAATTTCAGATGGCTTCACTGACAGTTTCAATGGAAGCAACAAGAGGCCAAAGGTCAAAGACACGACTGCAGAAAGAAAGAAGACAGAAGTGGGTGAGGGGCTTTCAGCTCCCCTCCTGAAATTGACTTTCTGGAAAGCTCAACAAGGAGAAAGACTGATTTAATGCTGGAAAAGGTGAAACGTTCACTTGAGACTTTTCCTAAGGAAAAAGAGAAAATCCTGAGATGCAAAACTCAGGCAGGATCAACTTCATTGCCCAAAACTGAGAAGAGGCAGAGAAACAGCAGAGCCTAACAGGCCTTTGAGTGACAGCATCGGCTGACGACATATGCAGAGTGACAGCCAAGAAGCTTCAACGGACTGATGATCTAAAAACAGAAGAACTGGGCACCACAGGTGTGGACTCCTCAATGATCACCAGAGACTGCTTCAAAGTTGGTTAATTATTATATTAACTTTATTCATTTTGATTATTCACTGGTCTAAGAGCAATTCTTTATATTCTCTGCTAAACTAACCCTCTCTGCTTTTTCAGTAGGTACAAGTCCAGCCCTATAAGAAAAAGAAAATATGTTGACAGACAGAAGTGGGTGCTCAAACTCACCAAATAATTAGAACGGAGGCTGGATTTGGTATAGTGAGGGCTATTAGATTAAACAACTATAGGGCTAAAAGCATGATAGAATTATTCTCTGGCAAAGAAAAAGATAGACAAAATGTCAAAGCATGATTATTATTGTAAAAGCATGATTATTATTGATTATTATTGTTGACAAAGCAATGATACTGGTCACTCCATCTTGTTTTGGTAAATTCTAGAGATAGATTGGAGGGAAAAGTTACTCCAAAAGTCCAAAATTATGAAGTCATAAACGTCAAAACTGGGATAATGAGTTGGAAATGTTACTGGCCAAGAATCCAAGATTATGCAGAGATCTCCAAATTTCTTCTTAAAAGCAGCTCATGAGCAAAGACAAAAATAATATGAAAAATTAGACCAACTAGGCCTATTATTCTAAAATATAGAGGATATTAGAGTATATAAAAAGAAAAAAAAAGGGTTTGTAAAACCGGTGTTAAACGGAAACCTTATGATCATGGAAACTTCTCAATAGTGATTGGACATAGTTGTGTTGACCTGATGCATTCCACAGCTAAAATTATAAGTTCTGCATTTAGAGCAGAACTTGCTGCAGCAGCCACTGGAGTGTGTGTTGGCCAATGGGTGTGACTGGGTATAAATGGTGTGAGAGATTGTGTTTGAAGAGAGACAGAGGCAAATCAATTATTTTGCCAATACAGCTGTATTGAAAATTGAATATGTGGGCCCACAGGGCAAATTCTGCCCAATAAAATAATGACCATGGATGAATTTGATTAAATTTCCTGGTTGAAACTGTAGTGGCAATAGAAAAAATTGGGAAAAAACAGTGCCACATTTTGCGCAGCGCATAACACATCTTACTTTCTTTTCAGAATATCATGATGGAGCATAACACATCTGACTTTCTTTTCAGCATATTGCGATGGAGCTGATTATTTGTCAAAAGTATGAAATAATGTCTTGTAACTTCTGTCTTGTAAAGTGGGTTGAGTGTTGTCCAAGATGAATAGTGTGCTGATAGTGGGACTCAAAACAATGAGATAACTGAGTTGAATTGACTAATTGTAAAAAGTACATTTGAAATTGAATGTGAGAATAATGTAAAGAAGGTGCAAATAAGAAGATAAAAAGCCAAATTTATGAAAAATAAAGGGAATATATGGGTATAATATACAAGCCCTGCTGCTAATGAAAGGAAACCACTCAGCCCACATGACCATTCTACAGGTAACACCGAGGAGGACAATGGGCCAGATGAGCAGATGATTTAATATATGTTGTTGTCACTAACATAAATAATTAAGATTTCATTCACAGATGACAGTAAGCTCACTTCCAGGAAGGTTTCTGGGATGGTTCTTACAAAGAACCAGTGACTGTGCATTGTAATCTCAGAAGAGGCTCAAAAGAGGCTTGTGCATTAATCAGCAAAGTGACTTGAGTCCATGCCTCTCAACTTAAAATACACCAACAAGCCTCAACCCCCTCGACAACAGAAAGTGAGGGATCAATGATCTTCCCTTGCAAATGAGAGGAAACAACCCATTACAACAACTCACAAAGATCAACATGAATGGAAAAAGGAGACAAACTTGACCAGAATCACAGGAATGAAAAGTTGCAGAATGTGGGAGATTCACAAGGAGTTGTGCAAAGAAGAGAAGCAACAGAGTGAAAGAGATGAGTACAAGTTCAGACAATACTCAACATCAACCAAACTTTTCTAAAAATGTAATGTTAAAGCCCTTGAATATTTAGTAGCAACTTAATAATAACCCCACCAGAAAAGAAAAAAAAATTATTGAAGAGAGAAAATATGGTATGATGATAAAATGAATGGTAACGACTAATTCAAGAAATTTACATAGAATAATTGGAATTAAGACAATTCATAAAGGAATAAAAAAAAAGAACTAAAAGACATTTTAAAAAGATCCAAAAGGGTACTCAGATGCAACTTGTCAATACAGGGTATACCTAATTAGTTTAAGGGCTACAGTTGAAATTAAAACAAGTATTAAGACTGGCTATTAACAAATATTCGATTTTAATTTTAAATCATAAGATTATGTTATGATTCAATATGCTATTGACTAAATAAAATATTAAGTAGTGCTAATAGAATGACAAATTTAATTGGAAGTTAATCGAATTCAATAACAAGCAGGCACTTAAGAACAATCTATGGTACCAGAGGAGGGTCAAAAAGATATTTGACATTCACATGAAGAACAGATTGTTACACCAACATCACTTTTGAATATTTTCAATCCAGATGCGCCTGGTTTTGACCAGTACGCAAGGGGGGAATTATAAGAGATTAAGGAAAAGGAGAGATTAAGAATGTGAAATTTGTAAAGAGAGATTAAGAATGTGAAATTTGTAAAATTTGTGCCAAAAAACAGTTAAGAAAGGAACAGCGACACAAATAGGCGACAAGGACTATTAAAACGCTTGATAATGGATTATAGACGGGTAAAGGCAATGATATAGCAGAGGAGGGGCAGATGCAGAAATGAGATTTCTAACAGAGAAGTATTCCTTAGATTTGAAATGCTATCAGAAATAAATTCAGATAATGGGTTAGCAAGTTATTCCAAGAATATTGAAGATTAAAATGAATTGTATACGAACACTTAAATTGCACACAGGGAAGTTTTAATAATAATTAAGTTATAATGCTTTATGTTTTAAATGGTTGATATGAAAATGATGGTTTTAGATTTACAGAAAAAAGAAATGTACATATAATCAATATGTAAGGTAGTGGAAAAGTAATTTTCTAGAGTTATTTGTTCTAATTGTCTAATGAGTTTATTGAATGACTTTTATGAGGTAAATGTAACATTGCTCTAAAGCTTTCGTAGTTTGAGTGATTACATGGGACATAACTAGATTATTCATGAGTTTATTTAGAAATTAGTAGAAAGGAAGAAAAGGTATTCAGTTAAGAACCGCTTGAACTGAGGAGCTCCAATGAGGAGCTATAACGCAAGATTAAAAATGTCAAAATGCTATTTTTTGTTTGAATTTGGTAATAAAACTGAATTTAAAATATGAAACTTTATAACGAAGCACAAAGCGATTTAAAGGATAAAAGGTGCACTACAATGTTCTGTTCGTTCATCAACTAAAAATGATTGACTAAAAGATTGATTCTTCGAATTTAATAATTGATATTCCTTCATAAAAAGAAGCAATTGAAAATGAGAAAAATAGGTATTTAACCCAGCCCTATTTAAAATCAAAATTCATATGGATCACGAAAAATAAAAACGCAGAATGAATAAATTATTTATTATAAATCAGCAGAGATTTACTGTAAAGCTTTGTCTGCATTAGGAGGAAAACAATTACATGAGAAAAGTAGAAGGACTTATGTTTGAAGATCAGTGTTGCACGTTTACCAAATAATACTGTGCAGGGAGGAACATTTAGCGAATACAGGATTAAGTCAAAAAAGTTTAAAAGCAAAAAGTTAAGAAAAACTTGATTTGAAGTTTGGAGAAGTATGAACATGGTTTGCTAAATTAGGAATGTTTTCTGAAGTTGCAATATTGAAAGGTGGTTATTATTCTGTTGTGTACTTCCCATAGTAAGATCATTAGTTGGTAAAATCACTGTTAAACAAATGGAAATGCTGAAATATCAAGATAATGAAAATTAATTTTAAAGGCCAACCAAATCATATATTATTAAGATTGGGCTTATAAACCAAATTTAAATGTACAAAAATTGGATGTTGATTCAAGTACCTCAAATAAAGAAGGAGAAGATGATTGACGAGCCAGACCCTGGGTGTATGTGCTAGCCTAACCTCTCCCCGAAGGGTGACCCTCTACGATGCGTAAAGTGTCTGGGTCGAAGAGGATATCTACACCGCAAGAATACTTTTAAATGTATAAGGGATTTTTATGTTTGACATACTCTACTGTGACAATAACAGGCAATGCTGAACCAACTTTATCCACACACTTATAACAATGTTTTTTGTTTTGTTAGGGAGAATTCGAAGTCTTTTACTTTCTCCATTGAAAGAAAGAAAATACAACTGAAAGAAAAGAAAATATGTGGAGAAAGATGTTTGGCTCGAATACTCCGCCAGAGTGTGGTAGCACAACCTAGTCATTGGAAAGGTGACTGAGTGACTTAATTGAGTCACTAGGTAGCATAACTGAGAGGGCTGGATTGTGAAACTACACCCTGGGAAAGGGATAGTAAAGTGGGGCTTAGATAAGCCCCAGAGGAGGGAATGTTGAAGATTTTATTATTTAGAAGATCAGTAATTTAGCTACATATTAAGACACTATTATTTATTTCCTTTGTGAGTGTGTGACTTTGGTTTGTCTTTTGGGGGCTTACAGAAAGGTCAAGAATGCTGATGCAGCAGATGATTCTATTTAAGTTTGTCACATGGTGCAAGACCCTATCTATAGGATGTATGACCATTTTTGGAGGCGATGTATGTATATATGTGAAAAGCTAACCGATGTTCCGGAGTCATCTCCTGCGGGGAGTCATCTCCTGCAGGAGGTTGCTCGGCTTTGTTTTGTTAAATAAAGTCTACAATATTTCTGGCATCAAAGATCTCTGAGAAGTGATTTCACAGAAAGATTGAAACCACAACAACATCTACCATTGTACCTGTGCCAAAACTGCCAAAACCCACAGAGTTAAATGATTTCAGACCAATTGCATTGACATCATTAGTCATGAAGTGCCTGGAACGCCTGGTTAAGCGGTACATTATATCACAAACCCACCATCTTATAGACCCCTTGCAATTTGCTTATCAGTCCTCCAGGGGGGTGGACGATGCAATTCTGACATTAATGCACCTTTTGCATTCTCATCTTGAGAAACCAAAGACCCATGCTAAGATCCTATTTGTGGACTTTTCATCTGCTTTTAACACTATGCAACCTAAGATACTTGCAGATATTTTAGCCAGTGAATTCTCTCTCAATACAGGTATTATTTATTGGATCATGGATTTCCTTACTAGTAGAGTCCAGCAGGTTAGAGTGGGTTCATTTCTGTCTGATGTGAAGACAACATACACAGGCTCTCCACAAGGGTGTGTTTTATCTCCTTTATTATTTATTTTATATACAAATTCATGCACTAGCACTTTTCAAAACAGGCACTTTATTAAATATACAGATGACACAGCTCTTGTGAGTCTGCTACAGGATGGGGAGGTAGATCATGGGCCAGTTTTAGACTCTTTTTTAGAATGGTGCAATAAGTCTTACTTAATTTTAAATACCAATAAGACCAAAGAAATGTCCATAGATTTTAGAAAGTCACAGCAAACAATCGATACTTTCATCAATGGGGAGATCATTCAGGTCGTTACAAACTATAAATATCTTGGCATTGTACTGGAGAACAAACTTAAATGGGACTCTTGGACTGATCTTCTGCACACTAAAACACAGCAAAGAATGTACTTCTTAAAGAAACTGCTTGTTTTTAATGTCAATAACAAAATGCTTCAGATGTTTTATACTGCTTTTATTGAAAGTGTTTTAACTTGCTGTATCATTTGTTGGTTCGGAAATGCCACACAAGCACAGAAAAACATAATCAGAAAAACAGTCACCACTGCTAGCAAGCTGCTTGGGATAACATTACCAAGCATTGAACACATCTACAAAGACAGAATGTTGAAAAAAGCCAATAACATTGTATGTGATCACACACACCCATTAGCATCCCATTTTAATCTACTACCATCTAGGCGTCGTTTCTACCCACCTCTTATGACCAAGAACAGATCCAAATTTTATTTTGTACCGCAAGCCATTAAAGCCTTAAATCAATTGAAATAAGCTATCTGTCCGGCTGGCATTGTTAGACCCAAGGGTGTATAGTGTATTATTATAGTTATTATGTATTTTAGTGTTTTGTAGTGCATTGTATTGTTTGTGTCATATGTTTGTCATGTAGTGCCTTGCGACTGCGCCGCAAACCCAATTGCCCCACGGGGACAATAAAGTTCTTCTACTACTACTACTACTACTACTACTTAATCGATCGATTAATCAGATAATTACCAAAAAAAATTTTTTTTAACCAACCAAAACAAATAATGCATAACGAAAATGATGTGGCTGTAAAATGATCAAGCATTTTATTTCTCCAAAAAAATAGGCTTAGTGTTTATAAGTGCCAGTGCCAACAATTATATAACAATACACTGTAAAAAAAATCTGTAATTTTATATACTTTTTCATGTTAATTTTACAGATTTTTTCTGTATTTTTTAAATAAAACGTAAATTTAAATCTCTAATGTAAAATAACATAAAAAACCTGTAGCTGTGAATAAGCACAGCAATTCTGTTATTTTAAAGAAAATGAACGTTTTTTCACATAATATTACTTTTAAAATACATTCAAAATGTATCGTATTTTCACAAATATTATTTTTTTATTTAAAAGATAAAACTGTTATATTTAAGTTTAATACTGTAAAAACACTGCTAAAAGTAGATACAATTGTAACAATTAAGAGCAACAAAAAGTTTTTTTTTTCTGCAATTTTACATAAATACTTGTAAATTGACAAATATCTCATAAAATGATGGACATTTTGAAAACAAAAACATTAATAATTGCTTTTTTAATAAGTATAAGCAACTGCCAAAATAGTTTTTATCATTTAATAAAACAGCCACAATACCTTAATTTACACACAATTTTTTCTTTCTCCAAGTAAATTTGTAAAGACTATCAGAATGTGTCATATATTCACAAATATTTTATTTATTTAAAAGATAAAACTAAGATTTAAGGTTTGATACAGTAAAAACATTTCTAAAAGTGCAATTAGTGACAATTGACAGTAAAATATATTTGTTCAGTAATTTTATATGGATTTGCTTGTTAATTTACTTAAATTGCCAAATTTACATTTTGTATTATACATTATAGTAGTATATATTATTAATTTATGTTAGAATCTACACTCAAAAAATAAAAACCTTGGATCAACTTTCAAAAAATTAAAGTAATCGATCACACAAGATATTTGACATTGACTCAAAGTAAATAATTTCATTTAGTTTAACCTGAAAAGTAACCTTTTAAAGGTTGATCAAACTAATTATTTTAGGTTGTCTCAACTAAAATGAAGTCTTTTAATACATTTTGATCAATGACTACTTGGAACACTTTCCTTTAGAACACATTTATATTTATTGTTCAATAAACTAGCCCACAAATTTGTTACATTATTCAAATAACTTGATGACATCACATTAGTCTTAGTAGTAATATTAAATTAGGAAGGTTTGTCCTGACAACACATTTCACCATAAAACATCCTAAAATACAATTACATGTTATGACAATATTGTATATCTGTTTCAAATGTATATGATGAACAGTCTTTCAGCTGAACACTAAAGGCAAATCCTGGAAATAGGGTTAGGGTTAGAGTTTTCTGACAGGAAACATAATGCAAATGATTTTCTTCAATGACTTGTGTGAATCTCTCCAGTTCTCAATATAGCAAGCTCCTGGCCGTAAAAACACCATCAAATTTAACCACAAATGAAAAATAAAATCAAGCAAGTCTGTGCAATTCAGCTCTGCCTACTCTGTGCTGTACAGCTGCGTGGTCAGTCTAGTGACTTTTGGGGTCATCTTTTGTCCATCAAGCACCATCTGGACCTTTTGCACAAATTCAAAGGTGAACTGAAGCCTTATCGTATATTTAAGGTTAAGTGTGTATACGAGTCCAAAGGCCATGGCAAAGGCGGTTGCAACCGAGGGCAACTCTTTCAGGACCTCTGTTACTTCGATGACAATTTTAATGTCTTTGGGTTGGATAGAGAGGATCCTCTTTCCCAGTTATAAAGATCACCATGATTGTGTGCTCCAGTTCTCCAACCTCATTTTCTTGCAAAAAAAAGAAAGAGAAAATAACCATGTTATAGTTTCAGAAATCTCCCGATTTCATGTTAGGTCATAATTTGCCAAGCTCCTATACACTAAAATTTCAAAACTTGAATAGGCGCAAATCAAACGAATCAAATGTTTATTGCAAGTGGTGTGACTACCGTATTTTCCGGACTATAAGTCGCTCCGGAGTATAAGTCAAAAAATGCGTCATGAAGAGGAAAAAAACATATATATAAGTCGCATTTATTTAGAAATTTATTTCACAAAATCCAAGACCAAGAACAGACATTTAATCTGGAAAGGCAAGTTATTCAGCTCCACAATAGCACACAGAACAACAGGCTGACTAGGTGTCCGCGTAACACAGGGTTTCCCGCAGCACTTTGGAACTAAGGCGGCCGCCTAAGCAACACACGCCTGCCGCCTTAACTACGTCGTCAACAAAATGTATGAGCGATATCCGCCGCGTTACTCTGTCCTGTTTAGAGCTCAGATTCTCTGCCCGAGCCCGATATTTCCCGCCGCTATCCGTGATCTAGAGACGTGCGGCGCTGGACTAGATTTGATGGCCGAGTGCGAGCGCGGGCGATAATGCACTCACTATGTGTGTGCGGGCTGCGGGAGAATAAAACGATTAAATATATATGAATAAAACATGTAGGGCTGTCAAACGATTAAAATATTTAATCGCGATTAATCGCATTAATGTCATAGTTAACTCGCGATTAATCGCACATTTTTATCTATTCTAAATGTCTCTTGATTTCTTTTTGTCCCATTATTTTTTCTCATTTTAATGCTCTTATCAACATGGAAAAGTGGATCGGCTTGCTTTGTGCAAATGTTTTTTTTTTTTTTTTAAACAACATTGGCATATATTGTGTTCAATTTCACACTAACATTCTCACTTGGAGCAAATAATCTCTCACACAATGTAACACTGTCCATCAATAAAAGGGTGAAAGAAATACTGATGAGGTAACGTTACTGATGTAGAAACGCATTAGCTGTGTGTGTGTGTGCTTGGCCATCAAGTTCAGACTGGACGTGCTGCGATGATAGCTCAGTTCACAACGACAAAACACACAGATCACTTTGGTCTTGTCAATTGAACCATTTGGCAACTTTTTAAAAGTAAACTTTCCATTCAGAATCTTATTGGCATTTCGGCGTCTCGCCCTCATCATTCATCCACTCAAAACGTAACGTTCAGAGGAGAAGCGCCGCACCTCGTATTTAAAATTCGAACACATTATTCTCTAAGAGTGTACACACACCGGCGGCGGCATTCAGCGTTTTTATTGCTGGCCATAAACTGAGAAAGTGCGCGTCCGATATGCTAGACGCGCTCAGTTGTCCTAGACGCGGCTCGGCGCTGGGCTTCTCGTTTGGCCGGATCGCAAGCCCAAACACAAGTGTGTGCGGCGTGTCTGTTGTTTTGTTTCTGGTCTAGCTAGATCCGGTGTGGTGTTGTAGTTTTAATAACGTAATAATTGTTGCAAAAGCATGTTAAAAAAACTACAAAGTTTGCTAGGCGTTAATCTCGCGATAAAAAAAATTGACGCCGTTAAAATGGGTTTGACAGCCCTAATAAAAACTAATAAATTGTTATTCATCTGTTGCAGAAATGCAACAAGAAAAACTAAAACAAAATAGAAACGATTTACAAGCCAGAGTTTCTATTTGTAACATGTTTGCAGCGTTGCGCGATGTAGCCAATCACAGACATACGTGTTGATTTCTTGAATGCAATGGCCAATCGGAAGCATTTAAGTTAGAATCCCTCACTGAGCCTAACCCTAACGGACTTTTTGTTCAGTGCTGAATTCTGCATGCTGGCAAATCCTCTGATTATAAAATAGATTATGAAAGATTCATTATGCAGTCAGCTTCATTGATAATAACAGAGATGTATGAGATCGCGGTGAACTCATGTCAGCTTTTTACGAATTATTAAGAGAGCGCGCATTTGCGCCCATTCATGGCAAACCATGCACGCAGCCTGCTTGCTTTTATGTTAAATTAATAGTGGATTGTGAATGTTAATGCTTTAATAACATAATTTATCGGGAGCATTTATGCTGATGTGTATGGCGACACGTAGGCTAACGTGCACCTGAGACCCGCAGTGACGCAGTGATTGACAGCTGCTGTCAGACTCGCTAAGATGGAGAGTGACTGGAGTGACGCAAGTAGCTTTGCAACAGAGCGGTCATTTGAAGTCGAGGACTTTTCTCCCCCACCTTCCCCTGAAGTGGAGGAATTGTCTGTAGACACAGAGCCAAAACCATATCAATTCCAGCCGCTAGCTCAAACTGCGGTGTCGCATCGCATTAACTCCCGCATCGCGATCGGCATCCGACGATGCTAGCGAAGCAGCCGCGCAAAGAGAGAATGGGTCCAGTATCTGAGTAGATTATTATTACTATTGACCTACGTTAAGCATATTTTGCCGCTATGTGAAAAAAAATATCCAGCAAAACGTGTCGGCGGTTGTGGAGTCCATGCAGGAAGAGCAGCGTTTGGCACACAAGTGCATGTAAACACTGGCGCCTAATTTCCAAGTCTGGTGGAAAGTTATGCAGTCCAGCAGTGCTGTTGCAACCGGCAACACTACACCTACGTACCAGCCTAACCACTGTACTAAATAAATAAATCAAGCCTTTATTACAAAACACTAGGCGATATCATACAGCATTCAGAAAAATGCGCACCCCTAGTTCCTCCGTCTATGGCCCATGACGCTACGATGAGCATTTACTAGCTACTTTAAAAAACGCTGCGCTTCTCGGTGTGCGATACCTCGAGTTGTCACAGACGCGTTGCGGTGCTTCTCGGTGTGCGATACCTCGAGTTGTCATAGACGCAACGCAGCGCTTCTCGGTGTGCGATACCTCAAGTTGTCATAGACACGTTGCGGTGCTTCTCGGTGTGCGATACCTCGAGTTGTCATAGACGCGACGCTGCGCTTCTCGGTGTGTGATACCTCAAGTTGTCATAGACGCGACGCTGCGCTTCTCGGTGTGCGATACCTCGAGTTGTCATAGACGCGGCGCTGCACTGCGATACCTCGAGTTGTCATAGACGCAACGCTGCGCTTCTCGGTGTGCGATACCTCAAGTTGTCATAGACGACAACTTGTCGTCTATGAAGCTGCGCTTCTCGGTGTGCGATACCTCGAGTTGTCATAGACGCAACGCTGCGCTTCTCGGTGTGCGATACCTCAAGTTGTCATAGACGCGGCGCTGCACTGCGATACCTCGAGCTGTCATAGACGCAACGCTGCGCTTCTCGGTGTGCGATACCTCGAGTTGTCATAGACGCAACGCTGCGCTTCTCGGTGTGCGATACCTCGAGTTGTCATAGACGCAACGCTGCACTTCTCGGTGTGCGATACTTCGAGTTGTCATAGACGCGGAGCTGCACTGCGATACCTCGAGTTGTCATAGACGCAACGCTGCGCTTCTCGGTGTGCGATACCTCGAGTTGTCATAGACGCAACGCTGCGCTTCTCGGTGTGCGATACCTCGAGTTGTCATAGACGCAACGCTGCACTTCTCGGTGTGCGATACTTCGAGTTGTCATAGACGCGGAGCTGCACTGCGATACCTCGAGTTGTCATAGACGCAACGCTGCGCTTCTCGGTGTGCGATACCTCGAGTTGTCATAGACGCAACGCTGCACTTCTCGGTGTGCGATACTTCGAGTTGTCAGACGCGGAGCTGCACTGCGATACCTCGAGCTGTCATAGACGCAACGCTGCGCTTCTCGGTGTGCGATACCTCGAGTTGTCATAGACGCAACGCTGCGCTTCTCGGTGTGCGATACCTCGAGTTGTCATAGACGCAACGCTGCACTTCTCGGTGTGCGATACTTCGAGTTGTCATAGACGCGGAGCTGCACTGCGATACCTCGAGTTGTCATAGACGCAACGCTGCGCTTCTCGGTGTGCGATACCTCGAGTTGTCAGACGCGACACCACGTAACTCTCTCTGCCTGCCTTGCTTGTGCTAACAGCTGTGCAGGGCTCTCTTGCGTGCGCAATCTGCACCATAGAACTGGCTTAAACAGACGATCTGATGGGTTTTAGAAGATTAAATTCAACCCGAAACTAAAAAACAGACCAGGCCTCTATTTGAAACCGGCCTTCTTTTATCCAAACCTGTAGCCACACCACATTTACATTTACATTTATTCATTTAGCAGACGCTTTTATCCAAAGCGACTTACAAATGAGAAACAATAGAAGCAATTAAACTAGCAGTAGGACAACAGTATGTAAGTGCTATAACCCTTCACAGTACAAAAAGTTTTTTTTTTTTTTTTTTGTAGAACAGAAAAGAAAGTGTTAGTGTTAGTAGTACTGGATCAAGTGCTCAAGTGCTGCCGAAAAAGATACGTCTTTTCGAAAAAGATACACCAGGCGTGTAAAAGAGACAGGCGTCTTTGGGACTCGGTTATTATTTGAAGTTTTATGGTATACATCGATATCGGACAAAATTTGTTAGAAAATATCGGCATATCGAATATCGGCCAAAATCCATTATCGTGCATCCCTATACATAGACCTTACCACAAGCAATGATCACTGGCAGAAGCCCAGCAGACTGATTGGTGGCTTCTTCCCTGAAGTTGAAAGTGAAAACATGATTAAGTTTTAGCTGTTAGCCATCAGAGTTTATTAACAACTAACATCAAGCACAAATTAAGAATACCCAACATTTAACATAAATAGATATATTTACTTTAATTTAATGATTTTAGGAAAGCTGGCTAACATTTTGGTACATTTCTACCACATGCAACCTTAAATGCTGTTAACAGTGTAGCAAACTAACTTTACCAGCTAGAAATAGCTGGGCCTTGTAATATTATGGCTGATAAATACTTAACACAAGATAATTAGGAGTGTAAATAAAAGATTACATATGACCTTATGCTATTGACAGCAGAAGTAACCATCAGTCAAGTTTGCAGCTTGAACCTGGTGATTAACTAACGTTACCACATTTCAAGTGTTAAAAAAAAGAGAGCATTATTTACCCACCTTCATGACAAGCTAGCTAACGTTAGCATGACATGGTTGGTAACGTTACTGCTTGATGTCTATTAATGCCGTTTAGTTTCATACTGATATCTTCACTAGCTAGCTTTAAAACAGAGCACGCAGAGCTCTTAAAAGACAGTAATCTCTGCAAATAAACATTTTCTAGACTCTTCACGCCACTGTTAAATATTAAAAACACTCAGCAGAACAAATGCATTTGAATGCATGAACATAAAATTAGCTGTACGTTAATGCACTAACTTACACGTGGTAACTTACTTTAGCTAACGTCATGCCCCCCACAAAATGAATTTAGAAATTATATGAAGAACGTTAACGTTACTAGTGCTGGGTAGGTGTTTTTACCATAGACTGTAAAAAAATACTGGTTTTTACCTTACCAGTATCAATGTTGCTCGGAGTTCTTCTGTGTTGCAGACTGGCTGGAGGGATCTGTTGAAGTCTATCACGGCCGCTCGCAGTCGCAGGTTCAATGTGTGTGTTCTTCACAGACAGTTCAACGGACGAGTTTTTTTTTTTTTTTAACAGGTCAGGTGGTCAGTGAGCGGGATCTCCAACTCAACAATGCGCATGTGCAAATCATGCTTAATCTAATAAAAATGTTCTGATCAAATTAATAAATTCAGTTTAATATCCCGCTGCCAAATTATATTGTATCAATGTAAAAAAAAAATGGATTCAACCATAAATATAAACTAAAACGTTTAGTTTAAATGAAAAAACTAATAATTTTAAACTATTTCAATGTCAAAATACACATTAAACTAACAACAGCAGTAAGACTTTTTTCAGTGTACCAGAAACCCCTTTTGCTTTATACTATTTATTAAAGGATACCTATTAGGCTTTTCTGTGAATTCTGTCATATCTATGATGTTACAATGTCAGATGTTCATGCTAAACATGGCCAAAGTGTATAATAAAGTCCTCTGGCAGCTCTGCCTCAACTCTTTATGAAGTTTCCTGATGGACAGATAGCTTTACTTATTGTGAATGCTAGCTGTTGCTAAAGATAGCTTGCAGCAGCTGCTGTTATAATCTGGCTCTGAAACAGCAGTCCAAAGCATCTGTACTAATTGTTAATGTTTACATCTTTAACACCCCATACCCCCGGAGCTTTTAAGCTTACTAGCTAACTAGCTAGCAGAAGCTACAATACAGGGATCACAGAACTACAATATAGGGCTTGAAATGCAGCATCATACAGCCCCTTTTAGTCAAACATTTCAGCTTACAGAATTGCGAAACGTGCAGAAACGTGGCCACAGTTACCCAGCAGACCGGGGTGATTTGAACTTGAAGTTGCTCATTTAATTGTATATATATCCAAGCATTATTGTCATTATTTTGTATGTAAAGTGATATACAAATAAAGATTGATTGATTGACGATTGATGCCATCCAATAAAGCACTTCACACATTATGTTGCTTTTCTCTTTTCAAGCAAATCAAAATAAACTTTTAGATATATTGTGTGTATAAACTGACAAAAGCATAAAGCACTGCAGTAAATATTGAATATTTATTACCAGTATTTCACCAGGTTATCATAAAATATTTCTGGCTACTGTATTTTAGTATACTCCAACTAACTGTGCACAAAATCAATAAAGGCACATGCCTTTGGTCTGAGAAACAGCGTGCCTATGTTCCCACAGCCCTATGTTCCCATAGCACTTTTTTCCCACAGCCCTATGTTCCCACAGCTCTTTGTTCCCAGAGAGGGTTAAGGTTACCCTAACCCTAACCCTAACCCTGACTAGCTGTAGTAGTGTAGAATAGCTGTAGTGTAGACTAGCTGCTGTAGTGTAGACTATCTACAGTAGTATAGACTAGCTGTAGTAGTGTAGACTAGCTGCTGAAATTATAGGGAAATGTATGAACACAATACTCAATTTTGAAAATGTCCTAGAAATGTGGGATCATAGAGTTCCTGACAGATTTCTCCCGACCTTTTGGTGAACATAGGGCTGTGGAAACACATACCCAGGGCCTAATTTTCTACAATTTCTGAAGAAAAAAAAAGATTCTTAGAAATGTGGGAACATAGGGCCGTAGGAACGTCCCCTGAGAGACCTGGGTTAAAATCTCACTGTGATACATCCACCATTATGCCCTGAACAAAATGGGTTACCTAGTTTCTCCAGAGATGTGACCTCTGATATATAACAATTGTAAGTCACTTTGGATAAAAGCGTAAGCGAAATAAGTAAAATGTAAAATATATTTATGTACAATTTCGGTGCACTTTTGAAGTGTGTTTTGCATCTGGCATTTCCTCTGAACTCTGACTTGACTAATGCTTATTATCGCAAAGCTCTGGTAGCTCTGATTAAATGGAGATACTTTTACCTGACAGAAACAAATATACAGGTCTTGACTTTCTAGATTATTTCCATACATATGTATTTCCTGGTTTCCTACTAGAGGATGGATACCCGAACCGAGCCCGACGGGACCCGGCGGTACCCGACGGGTCGGGTCGGTTTCGGACACATATTTAGAAATTATGTTCGGGTTCGGGTCGGGTTCGGTCACGTCGGCGGCGCGATAACGTTAAATATTTGCCATTTAAAACAGCTTATTATAATATGTTTAACTAGTACTGGATGCATATATATTTGTATTGTGATTATAATAAATATTACCCTAACATTCATCATGTGTGTGGAAATTATTTATATTGCTGTGACAACGCGCATTCGCGCAACACGTGCATGTGGCATGAGCAATTGCGCATATTGCATATTAGGCTACATGTGGCTTAGTGCAACGATGGAAGACGTTAAAAAGAAGCTGGCCTCGGGAGATTTTATAACCAGTGAAAACGAAGGAAAGTCTACTGTGTGGAACCATTTCTACATAGTTGTCAAGGCCGATAGTGATGAACCTGTTGGTTATGTTAAATGTAAGTGTTGCGGATTACTCATGAAATATGACAGCAAGAGGACCGGGAATTCCGCCCTGCAACGTCATGTGGATAGAGCTTGTAAGTCACCTGGGCTACAGCAGCCGAGCATTAATGCCTTTGCAAGTACCTCAAGAAAAATTCCTCAGCACGCCAAACAAAAACTAACTGAGAAATGCGTTGAGTATTGCTGTAAAGACATAAGGCCATTTCGTTCCATTGAAGGGGCAGGTTTCATTGAGCTGGCCCAGCAGCTTATTCAAATCGGTGCTACATATGGTTCAGTGACAGCGCAGGACGTACTGCCTGACCCCACCACTGTGTCAAAACGGTGCCGTGAGCTGGCAATAGAGAAACGTACAAAGCTGATCGAGCAGCTAAATTACACTCTGACTGAGGTGAATTCGATCGGAATGACAACTGATATCTGGACGGAGGACTACCACAAATTAAGCTACTTGACCATCACATGCCATTTCGTGACACGATCATTTAAAATGATAAGCACCGTATTAACAACAGTCGCATTCCCGCTGGAAGAGGCTAAGACAGGGGAGAATATAAGGAGAGAAATCATCCGACTTCTAACGGAGTATGGCCTGGATATGAGTTTGCTGAATAAAGTGGTGTGGGTGACAGACCAAGGCTCAAACATCATCAGTGCCCTCAGACCATATCGCAGACTTGACTGCCAAGATCACGTTTATAATACAGTGATGCGACACGCCCTGGACCCCACACAGCTGGCCCAAGATGCTCCAACTGTTGCAGACACTCTGCAAGCTACCAAGGCACTGGTCAAATATGTAAAAAAATCAGGCATGGCAGCTTTGCTGTCAAAAACAGTCATCCAAATGGCAGACACGAGGTTTAGCACGGTCTATCTGACCTTAAATTCTGTCCGCTCGGTTTATCAAGAACTACGCGAAAAACTAAATGAACGCGCAGAGGGCAGGCGGATTGATGCCATATCTCCAGATGTCCTTGACTTTCTTATCGAGTTCCTGCAACCATTTTATGATGCCCAGCGTGAACTTGAAGGGGACCAGTACCCAACCATAAACCTGGTGTTTCTGTGGTTTGAGCGACTGAAGCGTCACTGCCACAGAAAAACAACTGACAGCCCCTATCAAGCCATCATCCGCGAGCGGCATCTCTGTTGGATTTTGCGTAAAGTGGAGATCCAAGAACTCCAAAAAATTGCAACCTTCCTTTGGCCTAAATATAGCCAGCTCCGAATGTTGTCCTCCTCAGAGAGAGACGACCTTCACCAGGAGATTCGGAGACAGCTCAGTGACCTCCGCGTCCGCACTGAGGAGACCGCCACTGAAGGACCCGCACCCAAGAAAGCTGCAGTTGACTTTGAGGAGTGGGAAAATGTACCTGTGGCAGACGTCACGGACGAAGTCGAGATGTACTCGACTCAAAATCATACAATGCAAGACGACAGAGATGTTTTGGGCTGGTGGAGCGATCATCAACTCAACTACCCAAAGCTAAGTGTCCTTGCCCGCGGCATCCTTGCTATTCCAGCCAGCAGCAGTAGCAGTGAGCGCAACTTCAGCGCTGCTGGCAGAACCATCGAGCAGAGGAGAACAGCCTTGAAGCCATCCACCGTTGATGCAATTCTTTTTCTGCATAAGAACCTGGATTAGCCTAAACATTCATTGAAGGATGGATTATGTTCCAGTATTATTAGCCATAAAGTTTTGGAGAAAAAAATGGTAAGAGTGATTTTCTTTTCAATAAGCTGCATTTGTGTTTCGTTAATGTTTTGTCCTGTTAACTTGGACCATTTTTGTTAGGCTTTGTTCATTTTATTTCAAATGACTATTTTGTTTGTGCGTGTTAACGTGCGCTTTGTTGGCCATGTGCGGCGCGCTAATGTGCAGATTGCACATCTGTATTTTCTGAATGCCTTCCAGATTATTAATAAAAGCGGGCTTTCTACAAAAACAAACGTACATGTGTCATTAATATTTGGGTTTTGCAAAAAATTGTGTTCTAATAATAAAAATAAAAAAACATGATAAAAAACAATTGTCATTAGTATGAGAAAAAAATGGGATTTTAACTGTCGGGCTCGGGTCGGGCTCGAACATAAATATCTGTATGCCTGTCGGGCTCGGGTCGGGTTCGGTTACTGCTCTGTCGGACGCGGGCCGGGCTCGGACTGAAAAAGTCGGCCCGATCCGCACTCTATTTCCTACATACATAGCATGATTACTTTCATTAAAACATCAACTCTTGTAAGTTGTGATGGGACAATATGACTTGATATGATGGCAAGCCCTGCTGGTTTGTTGTTTGGGCATTATGTGGGCATGGATGCATCAGTCAAGCACTGTTGTGGTGTTAAAAAAAATAATAAAAAAATATTAAAAAAATAAAAATAAAAATAAATAAAAGAAAACTGTTAAACTACATTCACACTTGCAGGCTTTGTTTATTTATCACGTGTAAACTGGCAAACTGCAAAGTCAGGAGCAGGAGATGTTGGGACACGTGACTCTAAACGTGTGAAACTTCCAATCATTTTAAAGAACAACGGCAACGTTTGAGTGGGAGGGGTTACGTTAGAAAGCGCGAAACAGCGCAGAGACCGTTACAGACACATGTGAGCCAGAGAGGAGCGCGGCTGTTTTTACGTTTTCAGTGTTTTATTGAGACAGTTTGGAAGAGAGCGATTTTTATGTGCAACGCGTTGTGCCATATTCAGGATGCAAAAGATACCATTGACAGTCTTCACGTAAACAAGAACTACAAGGTACGTAAGGCCGAAATATAAACTGTATAACGTTAACTAACGTTAACATTAACTTACCAACTCAAGCATGGTAACTTTAGTTAGCATAAATGTTAGCTTGTTAATCATTTACCATCTTTGACTTTACTCCAGCTTTGCAAACGTGCTAATTCTATAACTTGTGTTGTGACCCGAACCTCGACGTTGACGTTAAACAGTGCCAACGTTATGGGTGAAGTGTTGGCTCACTAACGTTAGTATAATGTAACGTTAGGTTGAGAAAATGTTAACTGTTTTACCTATTTAACTAACGTTACTTGCACACAATAGTTTCCAATATATTTTTAATTTTTATGTTGGCAGATTTCTCAATTAAGATTGCCTATGCACTCAAATACTGTTTTATCTGTCTCTCAACAGATTTTGGTGAGTGTTTTGCCATGACCAACGATTACACTTGTCACAGGTGTGGTGTTTCTGTGAAAACCTTAAAAGGTTATGTTCAACATCAAGAGCTACACAGAAATGAGGCTAATTACCAGTATGCATGTTGCATAGCAGGTTGCAAGTCTCACTTTAGAAATTATAATGCATTTAAATGCCATGTTTACCGTCGTCATAAGCAGGCATCTTCTGTGTCACAGTGTGAGACTTTGCAGGGACCATTTAAATGTGAACTTACTCACTGTAAGAAAGAGTTGATTGATCTGAAAGATCTTTTGTGTCACCTGAAATCTCATGCTTCAAAAAGAGAGGAGGTGCAATGCCCATTCAAAAACTGTGATAAGACTTTTTCAGTGAAATCGTCTTTAACGTCCCACCTATCTAGAAAGCACAAACATTCCACAGCTCTTCATGTCTCTGGTGCATACTGTCTTCCTTCAGCTCCTAGTGAGCCTCAGTTTTCTGTTGTTGAAAGCCAGTCAGATGAAGGGGCAGTTGATGATGGGCCTGGTGAAGTTACATTGGATCCTGCACAAATGAAGAGCTTATACATGAGAAATCTATGCATGTTTTACATGAAGTTGCAGGCAAAGCATCTCATCCCCTCCTCTACAATACAGTTGATTGTAGAAGAAATTAATAGTCTCAGTGGTGTTTGCCAGCAGCACACAAAGAATCAACTTAAAGTATCTCTTCATGCAAAAACTAAACTAACTGAGACAGAAATTGAAGATGTTTTGACGACCCTAGATGACATAGATATGCATTCATCCTGTAGCTCTGCACTTTCTACAGAGTACAAGAGAAAACAGTATTTTGAGGAGAATTTTGCCTATGTGCATCCACAGACAGTTTTTTTGGGGTTTGATGAAAACAGAAAAGAGCGAAATGCTCAGTACATTCCCATAAAAGATACATTAACAGCTCTGTTAAAAGATCCTGCTGTGTGGGAAGAATGTTCTACAACTGGTAATGAGAGTGCACCTCAAATTTTTAACGATGTGTGTGATGGATCTGTATTCAAGTCCAATCCTCTGTTTTCAGAGTCAGGTCTCACTTTAAAGGTGATACTGTATCAAGATGCTTTCGAGGTGGTTAATCCCATTGGCTCTGCAAAGAAAAAACACAAGATGCTTGGGGTCTACTTCACTCTTGCAAACTTTGATCCTTTTCATCGATCCACCGTTGATAACATGCAGCTTTTGCTCTTGTGTCGAGAGGCTGATTTCAAGCATTTTGGCCATGAGAAAGTGTTCTCTCCATTTTTATCAGATCTCAGAGAACTGGAGACAAATGGTCTGAATATACATGGAAACACTGTGAAAGCAACACTCTATTGCATTGCTGGGGATAACTTAGGTTCACATAATATCGGTGGCTTCACAGAAAACTTCAGTACATCGCGCTATTTCTGCCGGTATTGTCACATTACCAGAGATAAGCTAGACGACTTTGAACACAATGCATCCATCCGCACAGTACAAGACTACAATGACACTATACAAGAGCTGCACAATGATGATGTAAGGGAAGTCAGAGGTTTGAAATTTGACTCTATCTTTAACTCTCTGGCATTTTTCCATGTCTGCCAGCCAGGCCTCCCACCCTGTATTGGCCATGATTTGTTTGAGGGTGTTGTGGCATACGACCTTGCCATTTACATCAACTATTTTGTCAAGGTGAAGAAATTCTTCACATATTCCCAACTTAATCGTAGGATTAGGCAGTTTGGCTATCAGGGATCTGATAGTAATTCTACACCCTCAGAAGTTTCTGAAAAGGGTGTAAAACTAGGTGGCCAGGCGGCAGAAAACTGGTCTTTGCTGAGACTTCTCCCTCTTATAATCGGGGATAAGATCACAGATACAGAGAATCCAGTATGGCAGCTGACTGTCCAACTGAAAGAGGTAGTGGAATTCATTTCTGCCCCTAAAATATCAGCACCACAGATTGCTCTGCTCAATGTTCAGATACGTGACTATCTAGAGGCAAGGAAAGAAATGTTTCCTGCGCACAAATTGAAACCAAAGCACCATTACCTCACTCACTACCCTGCACTGATACTGAAATTTGGCCCTCTCATGCGGTTGTGGACAATGAGGTTCGAAAGCAAGCATTCATACTTTAAAAGATGTGTGCGAAGAACACAAAATTTCAAAAACATATGTCAAACACTTGCCAGAAACCACCAGCTACTACAAGCCTACTTGCATTCAGGCTCTTTTTTTGCACCTTCATTGGTGGTGAAGAACTCCACTCCTTTCCATGCTGAACTGTACAGCAATGCAGTGCGCACTGCTGTAGGAGAAACTTTGGTCAAGGAAACCAATGTTGTGGCTAGTACAGAGGTACAGTGGAAAGGCACTCAATACAGAAAGGGGTTCTTTCTTTGTCTGAGCCATGGCGAGTCAACCGAATTCGGACAAATTCAGCTTATACTGGTGAAGGAGGAGAAGCATGTGTACTTTATTGTTACACCTCATAATGTGTCATATTTAGCGGAGTTTGGACTTTATGAAGTGAAAGAGGCAAGGCAGACCATGAAGTGTATGAAAGGAGAGCTCCAACTGGATTATTATCCATTGCCTGAGTACAAGCTTTTTGGGACAAGAGTCATTTCACTGAAACACAGCGTTGTTGATACAGAGTAAAGAAAACTATCAATGTGTCTCTTCTCTCCTGTATAGTTATGGATAGACAGAGTGCTCTTTCCTCTTTCCTTACCTCAACACTCCCAAATCTAAGGGAACTTGACCCTTTGCTCAAGGCTCTTCAAGAATTAGGAGTTGACAACCTTGAAGACTTGAACTACATTCAAGAGAGTGACCTTCTTCATGTCCTGAAGCCAGTGGAAGCAAGGAAACTTATTTCCCATTTTAAAACCACAAGTATGTGTTTGTACATTACTTAATGCAACTTTTAATATTAAGAACATTAGATATATGCTAATATATATGATATATGCTTTTTCTGGTGTTCTTATTATCTCCAAATAAAGGTTTATGTTGTTACTGTGGCAAAAAAATTAAACAAGACATAACTCCACTATTGTGTGTCCTTTAAGGCCAAAGAGATGCGTTGGACAGTCTTCCCAGCAACCAACAGTCCTGTGACAGTCCTCATACACAGCCTGATGAGATGTTGCCTTCGGGTGAGTCCATGCCTATTGCACAGAATGTGACTTTTTTGGTCTTTGCACTTATCATTAGTCTTGTCTGAAGTCTGATTGTCTGAAGTTTCACTATTTGGCAAGTATGCATCTTCTCTACATATGGCCATTAACTATTTTAAAAATAAAAGGGCACCATGTCCGTGTTGCTCCACTACATAACTAAACAGAACATCATTTTGTGTAATTTACTGTGATTGGTTAAAAAACAAACTAAGCCCCCAAAAATTGGTATGAAATTGTTTGGCTTTGCAGTGCATGTTGTATTATATTTTCATCTGTAACCTTTCAGGTGGCTACAGCTCAGCAACTTCAAATTCACCAAGGTCAACATCTAGTTCAAGTATGGGTTGCACACCTCGTCGACCGTCTGACAACAGCTGGCATTTCAATTTTGAAATTCCATGGAAGAAGTTGCCATCTGAGCTCATCAGAAAATTAGAAGAAGGGAAGCGACCAACAAAGAGTGACAGACTTGAAATGATACGGCTGATTGTCAGTGAAATCTTAACAATATGCCCAACACCCGCGAAGAAACACCTCAGTGAGATCGCAAGAAAGATGGCAAAGGTGTATCCTGTGGCATTCACTGATGTCATTGAAGGTGAAATTGTGGGCAGTGGATATGACTCACTCACAAAACAGATGATCAGCAGGGTGGATAACTTGAGGAGAGGAAGCACTCCACTTTCCTTAAAAAGACAACTTATTAGCACCAGTGAAGGAGAGGATACCCCACCCAGGAAGAAAAGACTAGACACCTATGGATGCATTAATTGGCAACCAATGCGTCCACCAACTGATGAAACACTGGAATCCCAGAAGCAAGCACAAGAACAGTTAAAGAAAATGTACAAAGAAAGATGCCGTGACATGAAAGGTATTGAGAAAATGATGAGGACCACCTTCTTCACTCAGAGAAAAGACATCATCAATGGAATTGAGACCTCTGATTTGATAAACGATTGGCCATATTTATTTGAAATAACTGGCATGAAGACTCATTTTAAAGAGCTTACAGGCATGGACATTGATAACAAAGCCATGGAAAACAAATATGCCAGGGTTATTTCATACCTCAAGGCCAGTGACAAGACAGGGAAGATGGAGACCATCTTCAGAGAAATGGAATCATCAAGCAAGAATGTTGCAGATGTCAGTGCTGCTGGGTTTCTTCAACTACTTGTTAGATATTTCAATGAGGAAGAAGACCAGATGTTCCATAAACTGGATCAAACAATCCTGCCCTCTGAAGTGAACTGTGCGGAACTTCCAAGTACGCCATGCATTGTTGTGTGTGGTAAGTTTGAATATTTTATTTTTCTGACATAGTTATGTTATTATATTATTATTATAATTTACTATTGGTTATTGAAGGTGTAGTTATTATTTTTTGCCTTCTTCCTTTACATATGATGGCATGGATTATACACTGGTAGCAAAATTAATTTATGGGCATTTGCTCAAGCTACAGTCATGTGTTTTGGGGGATTGGGACTGAAGGGGGGGGGGGGGGGGGGGATTGTTTCAGTTGGATACTTTTAAAAACTACAACAAACCCTATTTCCCCCAAAAAAGTACAGACAAATGATTTACAATAGTTTTACTGACCAGCATAATTGTATTTTTTTAATATATAAACAAAGTTGGAATTCCATGCCTGCAGCACACAAAACAAAAGTTGGGACGGATGCATGCTTAATTGTCTGTTTGCAGGCATGGTTTCTGCAACATTACCTACCCCAGATTTATCTGTAATGATAATATCGTATTGTTTGTCTGGTGATTTCCACCCCTACCAATTGTGTGATGGATGTTTTTTTTCATGTTTCGTGTGTTTTAGTTAAATATAATTTAACTTTACAAACTTATTGAATAATTACTGGACTTTATGGTCTTTGAGCACAGTTTGTCACAAAAATACAGATCCCTTGCCTGTCTTTTGTGTGTTTACAACAGGGAGTTCTCCATTGGCAGCAGAGTACTTCATGCTTTCTGTGGACCAGACCATTGTGAATGGTCACATCAATGCCTTCACTGATGCTCTTGTATTGATGTTTGCCACTTACTACTGCCTGAACATATCTTACCCAGAAGCCCAAGGAGCAACATTGGAGTTCTTGCAGAGGTGAGAAAAAAGTCAAATTTTTTTAAAAAGGTTTTATTGATTTTTTGTATAAAGAACACAGCACAGCGTCAGTGGAGTACATGTTCTTAGTAATAATACTCAAATGTCTCTGACATCAAAGTTTTCGGTGGTGACTCTGCATTTTGATTGGTATTCTGTCCATTTTTCGCATTTCTTCAGACGTCCATTTTAAATATCCAAAAAGATATAGAATGACCAGAAAAAATAGTTACCCCTTTAAAATCGAATGCAATTTAATAAAAGGCCACTCTCCGATTGTGTAATGATGTGCATTTCTCTCTATAGGCGCGTTCACTACAGAGATGGCGATCATCAACTTCCATCTTTGCAGAAAAGTTTTATTAAAGGAGAACTCCGGTGCAAAATGAACCTTTGGTCTAATTACACATTGTTACCTAGTCAACCGTTATCTGAGATTTGTTTTCATGATTATCGAATGTAAATAGTTTTATCTCTAAAAACAGTTTAGCCTATAACGCTAGTATAACGCTAGTATATGGGGCATGGAGTAATGCCAAATAAAAATCGCTTGTTAATACCACTAACAAGGCTCAAAATAGCCCCACACTAACACGGCAGCATAATGAGGGTCCCTACATGCAAACCGAAGTAATGAGAACTGTGTAAGTGTACAGACAGTTTAATAAGAAGATATTTTATACATACAGTCAACTTCACGTATATAAGCAGAATCCATCTTTGAAAAACAGACTCTATCAGTCGAACTACGAACCACCGATCCAAATGCGCTGAACTGTGTAGAATCTCATATGGTCCAGCGCATTTGGATCGGTGGTTCGTAGATCGATTGATAGAGTCTGTTTTTCAAAGATGGATTCTGCTTATATTCGTGAAGTTGACTTTATGTATAAAATATCTTCTTATTAAACTGTCTGTACACTTACAAAGTTCTCAATGCTTCGGTTTGAAGGTAGGGACCCTCATTATGCTACCGTGTTAGTGTGGGGCTATTTTGAGCCTTGTTAGTGGTATTAACAAGCGATTTTTATTTGTCATTACTCCATGCCCCATATACTAGCGTTATACTAGCGTTATAGGCTAAACTGTTTTTAGAGATAAAACTATTTACATTCGATAATCATGAAAACAAATCTCAGATAACGGTTGACTAGGTAACAATGTGTAATTAGACCAAAGGTTCATTTTGCACCGGAGTTCTCCTTTAATAAAAATCAATGGACACGCGTCACCGGATTACAAAGGCACTTCTTGCTTGTTGCACGCACACAGATATTATGTTGAATAATGGTGGGCTCGGGCTCATAATAACAGTTAATGCCGTCGGCCGGACTCAGACACAACGTGGACGGGTTGGGCTTGATTTTTTTATTTTTATTTTATTTATTTTTTGCTCGATCTGGCATTCAGTTTCTGAATGGTAGGCACAAGCCAACAGTTTGGTGACGCCATCTGAGCCCATCATGTCATAATTAAATACATGAGTATGCGTTAGTTAGAGGACGGATTGGTGCCGGTGCTTAATGCTTACCGTATTCCCCCAGCGAAGATTCCAGAATCAATCCGGAGTTGAATGGTTAGTAATGAACACTGTTGCTCAACATAACTCTGAGAAGTTAGTCTATGTTAAGCGCTGTCGCGTTTCCATTTCAGATTCGCGCAAAACTTTTGTGTTTTTTTTTTTCAAAATATCGATAAACAACTATTGCGAAATGACGGCGTTTCCATTAACCGATGTTATGCACTTAAGCGTATTTTTTTTCCTCTCGCGAGAAGTCATTCCAAAAATCATGGCAACGGACGTTGGTAGGTTTATATATATCACAGCCACCAGACTAGACATTATATTAATATTATCTCCAGGTTCAGGTTGGTCTGTGTGGGTTTTTGTCCACCTCAGTGTGTGTGTGTGTGTGTGTGTGTGTGTGTGTGTGTGTGTGTGTGTGTGTGTGTGTCCACCTCCAGGTCCAGTTGTGTGTGTGTGTGTCTTTTTGAATGTTTGAGTGTGTCAGTAAGTTTGAGTGTGTGTGTGTGTGTCCATCTCCAGGTTTGTGTGTGTGAGCAAAATTTGCAACAAGAAGTCTGTGGAGCAGTCATAGCATAGAAAATGTAGCAATAGCAATGTCTTTAAAGGGATAGTTCACCCAAAAATGAAAATTCTATCATCGTTTACTCACCCTCAAGTTGTTCCAAACCTGTATGACTTTCTTTGTTCTGCTGAACACAAAGGAAGATTTTTGGAAGAATGTTTGTAACCAAACAGATCTCGGTCCCCATTGACTACCATAGTATATATTTTTTCCTACTATGGAAGTCAATGGGGACCGAGATCTGTTTGATTCTGTCATTCTTCCAAATGTCTTCCTTTGTGTTCAACAGAACAAAGAAAGTCATACAGGTTTGGAACAACTTGAGGGTGAGTAAACGATGATAGAATTTTCATTTTTGGGTGAACTATCCCTTTAAGGTATCTGACACTAAGTGTTGGCAATGGAAATGTGTACTTGTCACTAAAAATATATGATATATATATATATATAAAATGATATATTTAACTTAATCCCAGCACCCCCCTCTTCCCCGGTCCCCAAACACCACACCACCGCAAATAGAATCTAATTCTGTGGGAAACACTGCGTACGTACAGTATGTTTTCCAATTTATTCCTGATTCGTCCTCATGTCAAGATATAAGGTATATTTTGCAGGAGTCCACATTTTATTACTAAATTTGTTTGATGTGTTTCACTTGACAGATGCCTTTTTAAGATTAACCCAGACAAGGGATCGAAAGTGGAGAAGACTTCTACCAAAAGGCAGCTGGCGGTCAGTCCGAAGGTTCTTTCCCTGATTACAAGAATATCAGACCATGAATGGAGGTAGTTAAAAAAAAAAACCCACTTTTCAGAAGGGAGACTGTTACAATCATTAGTAATCATATCGCAAATGTCCCTAGTTCTTTCTCATGCAGTTTATGGTGTTCTCACTGCTGTATTCTTGAGTGTTCATGATAATAATAGTCTATCAGTAAAATGATAGGCTTCAGTACCTTCAGTTAAGTACCAGACAGACTTTTAAATTGTATTGCTTTTTTTTTGTTTCAAGTGTTTTTATTTCTGTGAATATTGTCTGAAACTATATTGTAAACTTCTTAAACTTTCGCCTACAAGCAGCCAATTGTTGAACTGCTTGCAGTATGTAGCTATGCCGCTATGCCCTACGCTAGAGCAGCAACTGTTTTCATATTCTGATCTGTTTGTCAACAGAATAAAATAAATAAATGTTGAACAGTAGTTAGTGTATTCTGGTTCTTATTGTTAAGCTAAATTATTTGTCATGTAAGTACTGTTATAGCTTGATATTTTGAAATTGTCCATTACATTTGCAGGTTGAATGTTTATAAATATAAGTTTAGTTATCATTATTATAGCACAGTGTTATGATATTATGTTATGACATAGTATAAACACTCATATTATACTTAATAAATTCTAAAATGAATGGTAGATTGCTGTAATTGTACTTAAATTCATTAGATTTATGGCAGAGTATGCTTTTTTTCCACATTAAAAATCAATTAAATAAATGGGATTTATATGTAAAGTTCCATGTAAAAACTTATAAAAAAACTTGATATGATCTAAAATTAAGGGTAGATTGTTGTAAAAAAAAGCTTATTATCTGTTTTACAAAAGTATTTTGACATTTTTTTTAAAGTTAAATCAAATTTTTTTGTGGGTGATATATCACTTTATTACATTAAATATTTATTAAATAAACACAATTTTTACATAATAATATATTACAAAACTCAAATAATAGTGGCACTTTTCTGTATTATAGCAGCGTTTAACTGTATTTATAGGTAATTTAATTGTTTTTAAAGGTGTATATGCCTTTTTTAAACATTAAAAATCCCAATAATTACATGAGATTTAATGTAATATTAAAGATACAATCTGTTATTTAATTATGGAAAATTACTGTATTTTAACGAGATGTTTTTTTACTGTTATTTTACGGTAATTTTTTGGCGCCCCAGCTGCCGGAATAATACCGTTTTTTCACATTTTTTTTTTTTTACAGTGTACAGTTAAGTCAACTTACTGTAAATTGTGTTTGTGTGTGTGTGTGTGTGTGTGTGTGTGTGTGTGTGTGTGTGTGTGTGTGTGTGTGTGTGTGTGTGTGTGTGTGTGTGTGTGCGTGCGTGAGGAAGAGTGACGCCCCAGTCAGACCAGTTGCTTCATTGCAGTTTGGTACGGCAGAAATACATACATTCGTTTTCAATAGAACTCTGCAGTTGGCTTGCATCACGGTGCATTTCAGGTGAAGCATCTGTTCGAAAAATCAAACGGATGCTTTAAATTGCATGCGTTGGAGACACCTACACATAGTGTAGCTTTGAAAAGGGGAATGTTTTATTTGCAAATATGCATTTTGTTAAATAGAAAAAGAACAGCATTTAGTTTTTCACTTAGGCTAGTTGAAGTATATTAGCACGTTTTGTAGTATTATATTTTTTTGTTTAATTGAAAATGTTCTATGCTCAATTACTTTGGTAGCCGATTATAATGTCTTCCTCAAAAGTACGAGTGGATTTGGAGAAGCAGGCTGGGGAGTTTCATTTTTTGTTGTTGTCTAACTATTTGGCAGACGTGAGTCATGTGACATACAAACAAGGTCTCGCAAAGACCGCAATGCAATATTTGTTCCTCCCATCACGTCCCAGTGTATACAGTGAATGCATGCTGAATTATTGTTGCGTGGCTACATAAAAGTTTGAGCATAGCCTGTGATGCATTGCCGCAATTGGTCTGACTGGCGCGTGAGAGAATTGAACGTGAATATGTTTACTACTTAAAAACATCACAGCTAAACATCATATCTAGTCAAACCGCATCACGACATCGCTAAAAAATACAGTATGGGATTAAAATCAGCGAACATCAATGTATAGGCTTAGGCTACGTTACCTTGTTTCAGCGACGCTTGGTGAAACAGCATGGAGTCGGTACAATCACATCCCTGCGCGGCATAGTGCGCGTCATAGGAATTTAACGAGGAATTTTTGTAGTCGAGTAACTCGAGGAATCGTTTCAGCCCTAGTCTGAACTGAGGAAACTCACTGCTATGATGGATCACCTGTTGCCTGATGTTGACACACACCAGGGCCCGGTTTTTCAAAAGGTTTAATCCGGATAAAATGTATCCGGATTTAGTAATCCTTTTTTTTGCGATCCGTGATCACGTAATCCAGTTTACTTTTGAGCCAGTTTTTTAAAGCAAAATCGGATTGGATCAATCTGATCCGGATAGGAACTTTTCAGGATCACCAAATCTGGATAACCAGTGCTCAAAGAGGATAGGAAATCACAATGTAGAACTATAGATATGTAAAGAGCAACAAGTAGAATAGCCAGTGTGGGGTCAATATAAGTTTATTTTTATTTGAAAAAAATAAAAAATAAAAACCATCCTCTTCCAGCAGTCCGCTCATCTGAGACCTACAACACAAACACTGTACATTGAGGATATTTATAACAAGTTTCAAATATAGATGTATTGAATAATAAAAAAAAAAGACTTAATGGAGTTCTTAAGAGGTTGCTTTGCATGCCTTAACTACCTGAGAGCGGAACCACAGAAAGCATGCAACATAACCCTTGCCTGTATTGTCTTGCACAACATCGCTACTAAGTGCAATGTCCCTCTCTGTGCTGACAGTGATGCAGCTGAGCCCCTTGGAGACCCTAACCAACCTCCTGCATTCTGCCAGAACGAGCAAACAGGACGTGCAACGAGGGACGCAATAGTTAGACACTATTTCTGATTTGGATTTGTTTTGGATTTCAAAAATCTGTGATTGCCATTCTTTGCATTTTTTTGGTTATTCTGTAATCATTGCATGCATCACTAATAAATATTCTAAAAACAAAAATATTTTCGATTGTGATGAATTTATATATCAATTAGTGACTGGTCAATTGTTTTTGGTCAATTTTGACAGCTGTTTGGGGGATTATTTTATGAGGCCAAACTCTTTCTACTTTGCTGTAGGCCTATACTGAAAGGCTGAATATGTTAAAGCCTACCTAATCACTGTAGCCTGACGGATAAACAAATAAAATTAAAACCTTATGAATAAATAGGATATCTTGTAAGATACTGCATGATCCAAATATAGTATTATTTGAAACATTTTTAAAGTTTTCATTACATTTTGGGCATGAAATCCACGCTGAATCCACCCTTCTGATGGGATCAGTTTAATCCAGATTTTTTGGATCAAAGTGATCCAAATCATACAAAAAAGTTCTGAAAAACCCAGACTAAAGGTTTGATCCGGATCAAAACCAAGATTGGATTACGTGATCTAATCCGATTATGTAATCCGTTTTTTCTTTTGAAAAACCCATTTTCAAGATTTTATCCAATCCGTTATCCAAAATCCTAGTGGATTACTTTTGAAAAACCGGGCCCTGGAAATTCTCCAGTACAACTGTTCCGTTTTTCTTCCCACGGAAAGGGCAACCCAGTGCACAAAAGGACATTACTCAGTATTCCACATTTGTTTGTTTATTTTTTCCACAAATGAGAATTTGCTGTAGCAGCGGCAGCAGCAGGTAATAAACCTGAAATAACAAATACAACATTTCAATTTCAATGTGCATATTAGCTACAAACAGCCTCAATTTACAGCAATAGCCTAATAACAATAAGCAACAAGCATTAATTAAAATTAACAATATAAATATACTATAAATAGCATAAATCAAATACAAATATAATAATAATAAACTATTATAATAATAATAAATAAATTTTTACATTTTTAGAATTATCATGTACACGCTTCACATTTCAAACATTATACACCATGCTCAAGTACTACCAAGCCTATGCAAAGTCTTCTGCAAGCAGGAAACTACAGCTCCCATAATACCCCGCGGCAAACCAGGAAATACCGGTCCGCGATTTATACTATAAACTTTTATAAAGCTTAAGAAATAAATCACAAATAGACACATATGGCATAGAAAGGTTACAAGTAGGTCTTCACTGTTATCTTTATGTCCCACGGCTGCCACCTCGTCAACTTATAACTTTAGAGCATTTTGTTATATCGAGCAATTAACTAAACTGCAATGATCTGCCGGAACATTAACATTATCTTTAACGTGCAACGGACGTAAACGCAGTACAACAACATAGCGACAATAGACAACATGAAGTATACATCATAAACAAACAAGAAAACAGAGCTTACCAAGTGGCTGCACACTGGGTTGAAACTAGTCATAACAGTGAATGAAACGCGCTTCCTTTTAACCCCTTTAACCCCGGTCACATGTTTCAGATTACTCCTCTCTTAAAGAGGCATTACACCATTAGGCTACAGTTTCTCCATAAATGGTTCTTGCCACATTTGTAGCTCTGATTTAAAGTAAACATGTAAATAGACATAATAAGAAATAACAAAACTTTACAGAAGTCAGAAATCAACAGAAAACACAACAACAACGTAGATCAGTCCTTGCCCAGCTTCCAAGATGGAGATGATGTTGTGAGGTGGTGGGCCTGTGTCGACAATACTGGAAAATATCCAGGCCTGTGTCAAGCAGTGAAAGCTGCAATGTCAATATTCCATGGCCCATTAATTGAATCTTCTTTTAATATAATGGGCAACATTATTGACAAGAAAAGTACAAGCATTAACATCACCACATTCAGCGCTATGCAGACTGTCAAATATACTCTACAGAACAGAAAGCTGAGTGCTGTGGATATGTTCAGCCGAGATGATTCAAAGTTTGAGCCAGTAGATAGAAGGCTGTGTGGGAACATAATTTCAGCTGGAACCAGGGACAAAGCCCAGTGACAGCAAAGGCAGCTGAAAGTCAGCGAAAGGAGCGTGGAGGTTGGCTGCCAGCCATCCACTAGTGCTGCTGTAAATAGGGCAAAAGTGGTGGAGGAAGAAAGTGTGGCCCGAAAGAGGCACATGGCAAAACAGAGAAAACGGGCCCTTGAAAGGCTTGCCCAGGCCAAAAGACAAAAAAAAAATATTATTAACACTAGATCAGCTTTATTAAAGATACAATATGTAACAATTTTGTAATAAAAGATCCAAAAATCACTTGGGCAGTGTGATATATTTCCTGCAGTTATGTACTTACAATATCCCAAAAGTCTTCAAAGATTTTTTATATCAGAGAAATTCCTATTTTAAATAATTGTCCGTCCCGGAAAAAAATGTCGCCTGTCAGTGACGCAATATCCGCTCTATCCTTGGTTTCCGCAATATCACATGGACAAATGCAGAAGTGGTGGTTATAGCTGTTGTTTACATTATGGATCACGATTACTCTTTGGCGAGTATTGAAGTGCCAACAAAACGTAAGGGTCCATATGGGGATACACGCAGAATTTGTGACAAACGGAGGAATAAAACAAGGATAAATATCGGTGTGGCATTTTCGAGATGGAGAGAGCTTCGCGAGTGAGAGAGAGAAGGGGGACAAAATCAGTAAAGTTGCTTTAGCTGGGACGCGAACTCGGGTCTCCCACGTTATATGATGGCACACTTACCCACGACACTATCGTGATGCGATATATCAACATTATAAATTATACAAAATTGTCGGCCGCGTCCCCGCACCCATGCATGTAATAGCCTTTATGATTTCTGTAATTATTGTGACCGAGATTATGGCAGTGCAATTAAATACAATCGGATATCTGTTGTTAAAAAATATTAAGCCATTACTTGCAAATGTCCGTTCAAATTAAATTTGACTACGATTGGTTTAAACGCGTAAAACAACACTTCATTAACTATAAACATCCTAAAACTACACAGCATTAACCTAACAAATCATTTGACAAATGATGATAATATAGCATAACATTTCGCGTTCCTTGTAGTTAATTCATTATCATGACATAAAATTTCGCGTTCAGACGTACAGGTAATACAAAAACTAATAAATGACCTCATCCGTGATCATGATTCATTAATTCCATACGTCTCTGGATGTTGAAAACGACATCTCCCATCGTTCCACTCTCCTTCATAGCGTCATCAAGTTTCGCCTTTGTTATTGTTGGAAACAGCGCCCTCTTGTGGCTTAAAATCTTACATACTGTAGCTTTAAGGTTGTTTTATGTTCAGTGGTGTTAATAAATGTATAGTTGTTTTACCTCAAGAATTTTTTTTTCTTCCTTTTTTTCCTTTTTTCGCGATTGCGTGGGCATTCCTAAATAGTATTATCATCTTATCCAACTGGGCCGTCTTCAGGCTGGTAAGTGCCTTCATGGCAGACGTATTCTCGGGGCTGCTTTCCCCTGTGCTATCTTTTTTACCTGGATGTGGCATTTGGATGATTCTTGGACTTTTATGGCTTCCAGTTTTAGGTTTTTAGTCCCAACAATGAAACTATTAGTTCTCTTATCAACCCTGTATCACATGAATTACGTTCTCTGGAAACTATTTTGCAAATCACAATTACGTTACATGCCAACATATAAGCAGTGCTATTACGTTGGTCCTTAAGTTAATATAGCCAATCTATTGCAGTGCTATTACGTTTGTCCTGAACATAATACATCCAAAGCAGGTTTCTTTTCACACGTAGCAGCTAATGCTGTTCATTTTGTTTTAATAATTTACTCCCTTTTTTCTCATTGGGCTACAAAAAATGATCTATGCCAAGGCGAGTCAAATGGCGGCATCCAGATAATTTTTATCTGGCCCTCCAACTGGTTTTTGATGTTTAAAACCCCTCGCAATCTGATATCAAAGTCCCCGCAAAGGTTTAGCGCGTTCAGCGGTGAGTTTAACAACGCACGTGATCATTCAGCGGTGAGGTTAACAATGCAGTGGTGAATTTAACAACACTCAACTGCAGGTAAAACATCTCGGGTTACGACTGTAACCCTTGTTCCCTGAGGAGGGAACGAGACACTGCGTCGTTGAAAACGACTCTTTGGGGACGCTCCCTAAGCGTACGCCTCTTAAGTATGAATGAAACTAATCTAATCCTGATTGGTGTTGCGTCGTGACGTAACATGTGACGGCATAACCGGATGCATAAAAGTGTCACCGGCGCACACACACATTAGCCTCGCGATGAAGCAAGCCGCTCCCAGGTGTTAAGGGGCGTGGCAAGACGACGCAGTGTCTCGTTCGAACAAGGGTTACAGTCGTAACCCGAGACGTTCCCTTTCGTAGGGAACTCGCACTGCGTCGTTGAAAACGACTCTTTGGGGAACGAATACCCACTAGGCCACGCATTAAAAAAGCCTGTCCTAGAGTGAAGCTGATCTCAGGCACTTAAGCTAGGACGAGAGCACTCGTGCGCCAGACGCACTAGTAGTATTAACATATACCATGTGTCACTTTTGGATAGATTTATGACCCCCTGTCACAAATGATTGACAGGGAAACTGTCTCCAGAAACTGTCTCCATAGCGGCACCTGCGTGTCTAGTAACTATGGCGCCGCGTGACGTGTGACGCCGCCGGAGGTGATGTCCGGGGAATTTTAAAGAAAGGTGTCTGGATATACGGCAACTCTAATTTGTATTACAAACGTTTTAGCATACTCGCACCTCACCATATGGCGATGGAGTTTTTTTATGTCATGGTCCATCCTGGTCAGCCTTTTCATACCTACGTCACTACCTACGTCACTACCTACATCGTGGATTTAAACAAGGTTAGGGGATGTGGTGTTAGACACAGAAGACACTCTGCATCTTTCTCCTGTTACAATGGCTGCTCCGGGAACTTCTAAAACCCCTAGAAAGGTCATGTGTATTTCGCCAACAAGAGGACCTGTCGAAATGAGAGAGGAACTAACTTATGCACCGAGGAAAAAACTAAATGTTAGCTTGACAAAGTTTCTTCATGAAGACATAGCTAATGTGAAACGTGATTTCCCAATGTCTGGTAAACGCGTTCTGAGATATGCGTTTGACAAGGTGCAGCGTATTGTGAAACTCTACACTGCTGATGTTGGAGATGAGTTTACATAGGATTCTCCATGTGTGATTTTTCAAGACAAAGACTGGTTTGTGTTTTTCAACTACGTTTGGAGAGATTTGAACGACTGTGGTGATGATCCGTTATACGTCGCCGAGTGGGATGGCTTAACCCCTAACACAAGATTTCGGGTGGTCGGGGACCACAATAAAAAGCTACCAGACGACTGTGTTTATATTTTTTGCTGCAACGACAAGACAAAGCTCGACAGATATGTGTGGCCTATTCGAGAATCTGAGCATCATACGTGCTACGACATGAAATTTCTGTTTCGGTGGAAGGATGTTCGAATGCTTGACAGTATATTTACAGGTATAGACAAGATGTTTAGATGGTGTGACATGTATGATCGTTACAGTTCTGTAAAGATGCAACTGTTTCAACCTAAGAAGGGCGTTACCAAACGCGAAGACCGCCTCTTAAGCCCACCCACATATTACAGTCATTAAAAACGCCTACGGATCGGTACAAACGCTACATTCATTCACCATGTCTCAAGGATCTACACCAGTCTACTGCTACAGCAACACCCCGAGACTGCCCCAGCAATGCCTGATGACAATGCGACACCGTTGGAACCCCACCCACAAACCTGTGACAACAGCTGGTTGGATAAATTTTGCATGGATCTAGGATATCACAACCTGACCTTCCTTACAACACCATACGGTAACAGCGGTGCAATAGCAGGAGCTGCGGCCTTAGCAGGAATTGACGCCACAGACAGTTGTATCCGTTCTGACGGGTTCAAAATCATAAAAGCAACTGTTGTGGTCCTTCTGGAACATGTCATCAACAAAAAGCTGAAAGAAATCTGTTTGGGTTGTGAAGTGGATCACCCCAGTCAGATTAGACATTCCTGCTTGTTTGAACCAGATCCCTATTTCTTTGACACGTACTTTGAGGAACTGACACGTAATCTGGTGAGACCAGACCTTAAGCACATAGTTGCTCAAGCATTGAGCCGTTGTGGTTTAAAGGAACACTCCGACTTTTTGGGACTTTAGCCTATTCACCTTATCCCCCCAGAGTTAGATAAGTCCATACATACCTTTTTCATCTCCGTGCGTGCTATAAGTCTGTTTGACGCACCCACCGCTAGCCTAGCTTAGCACAAAGACTGGATGTAAATGGTTGCAGCTAGCATACTAATCCAAATAAGTGACAAAATAACGCAAACATTTTGCAAGTCACATGAGACACAGACATATTTTAACCGTATAAATACTGGGAACTATATTCTCTGAAGGCGAAGCACTGCTACTTGGGCGGAGTGATAACCGCAGCACCTGAGATGTCACGCTGGTTTTGTTGACAGGAGAAACAACGGCGCGTCTCTGGTGCTGCGAGATGCTAGCTGCAACCATTTACATCCAGTCTTTGTGCTAAGCTAGGCTAGCGGTGGGTGCGTCAAACAGACTTATAGCACGCACGGAGATGAAAAAGGTATGTATGGACTTATCTAACTCTGGGGGATAAGGTGAATAGGCTAAAGTCCCAAAAAGTCGGAGTGTTCCTTTAACCTGTTAGCCTTCAGCGCCACTTTTGAAAAATCCCCAGAAATAGCATACCCAACCTAAAAAAGATTCAATTAATTGACCCTTTGTCCTAAAAGCTCAAGTATGGTCTCATTTGAAAGCTGACACCTGCCACTTTATTGGAAATGTAGAATGAATTATTGTCATAATGAAAAAAAAATTATGAATAGCTTCAAAGTTGTGTAAGTTATTAGAAATTTATTTTTATGAAACATCTTCATGAAAATTAAATTGAAGTTGGCCCGTCAGCACTCTAGAAATGCACTCCAGCTAAAGACACATGTCTGACCATGTTATATTTAAAATTTGAAGGTGATAAGTCTAAAACTCTGTATTTTGTTAAATGTTTTTCAAGATCATCTCAAATGACTTTATTTTGAATTGACTCTAAAATGCAAACTTGTGTTTATTGTCATCTATTAGCATCTATTCAGTCTATTGTCTCTATTGTTTTGTGGTGCAAACGAGCCCCATTCAGTGTCACTCTCTCCTGCACACATTTACACCTTTCCAGCCTGGTTATGGCCATAAATATTATTTTCCTTTGTCTCCATTATAATCGCTAACGACTGGCTAATCACGGTGTTTCACCCCCTAATTTCTTTCATAATCTTCAATTCACATTTTAAACTGTATCAAATGCCTTTCTTAAATAAAGAAATATTTCAGTAAGCATTCCGATTTAGAAAAAAAATCATAAAAAATAACAGCTAGATGGCAGGTGCAACTAGAGAGCTAGCTAGCATGTTAGCTTAGCACACCATCAATACACGACAATTTATGAGATTAAAACCCTGTTTGTGCTCCAAACTTACTTTATAGTGCAAGTCGAGTGTTTTAAATAATCTTCTATGAGCTTATTTGGCTTCAGAAAAGAAAATCAGACAGAAAATATATGATTTGATATTATTCTGCACTATTGTAAAGTCTATACCGATTAGCATTACATTATACATATAATCTATTATTATAAAAATACCTGACATGGCTCGAAGAACACAGGTAAATCAAATATCATTGCAATCATGTTTATTGTCTTCAAAACATCTTTATCTGCATGTTATAGCGATCTCTGAAAGCTAACGTTAGCTGTGTTTATGTCAGTGACGTCCTGGAAGGTCACAGGTTATTTCTTCTTCGTGAGCTTTCATATTTGGAAAAAACTGTGCAAATGGCGCCCTCAGCCTGCTGTATGGATTGAAAACACAGTACATTAGAGTATCCAGCGCTCTTTATGTATACATCGACGCATTTGGATATAAATTCAATAAATATTATTCCTGTCTATAGAAATATGATGTAAACCTATGATAATATATCAATATTTCTCCAAATCTGCACATTTTTGAGCCAAAAGCCCTGAGGAACGTTGTTTTGTCACGCGTTCTCAAGACAACAGCACCGGAGTTTTTTTCTGAATGGAGCAGCTGACGCTCATAATTCATATTAAAGGTATCGACTCATTTTTTCATTACATAAATCCTGACACAAATTAAGACATAACTGTCACTATAAGTTTCTCAGAATACAATAGTGGTGGTCAAATACTGAAACGTGAGACTTATATATTTTTAATGATGTATAGTTTGTCAAGGTAATAACATTAAATCTGATAGTAACTTTGAACTATTTAAAAAAAAAAACCGCTTCAGAGCGTCCTCGCTCTGGTGAAACAGGTTAAGGGTTCACGCCCAGAGGATTCAGGGGTCAGTGGATGCTATTTTACACGAACTACGTGACGAGGTTTTCATTGTGGAAAAGCTTTGCGAAGTCAGAGAGAAAGTTCTGGACGGCAGCAGTGAACAAATTGTCTATGACGCTGTGGACAGCTGGAAAGGTATTGTCCAAGTTGACTGTTTGTGACAACAGCATGGGAAACACTTGTTTTGCAACCGGACTGGCTAAGTGTCTACTTAAACAACGTATTAGATGTGAGATGACTACCTTATTGTATAACTACATTAATGAATATGCCAATGTATCGATTACTGTAAACAGATGTGGTGTTGATGCCAGACGTTTTACAAACCACAAGAAACAAATGTCTGTTGTAAGAAATGTGTCAAATGAGTGGTCAGATATGATGCGATTATGTGTTAATGCCGGTGATCCAGTTTGTGTAACCATCAGAAAAATTCTAGACCTGATGACTGAATGTGGTAGTTTTATTAGAATAGCTGATATATTGTGTTTGTGTACTTATGTGTCGGATCTATGTGTAGACATGTTGACAAGAAACAATCAGACTGATGTATGTAAAATTGTTGAAACACTGGTTGATTACATTCTAGAGAAAAACATTGTGGTGTGTATAAATTTTCTACACTACATTGATGCTGTATGATACCTTTGTGTCCTTTTAATGTTTAAGAAATAAATACCCGAACCACTTAAACCATCTGTGTTATTCTTTTGTGGATCGTGAAGTGTCAATATGTCCGAAGAAATGAAAAAGGTTTATTACACACCTTCTAACCCTGGTTCTTTAGGGGGTAAAAAACGTTTAAAAGAAGCTGTTTTAAAAGAGACGGGTGTTCGTTTAACCGATAAAGAAGTTTCAGATTGGGTCGCTGGCGAGGATGCATATACACTACACAGAAGTGCCCCACTAAAATATAAAAGGAATCGGGTTTTTGTCTATGGTGTTGATATGCAGTTCCAAGCCGATCTAGTAGATATGTCGGCATATGCCGAGGTAAATGACAACAACCACTTTCTGCTGACCAGAGGCCTGTTGCACAAAACTAGGATAAGGGATTAAGCCAGGATATCTTGGTGATCCTGGCTCAATTGATCCGTAATCCTGTTGCACTAAAGCTGGATAGGGGGCAGGAGGATATGTTATGGTATAAATTACCATGGAGATTTATTCTGTGGAGCTAGCCTGCTCCAGACCAGGCTAAATTCCAGGATCTATTTAATCTCATCCCTAATGTCAGTCAGCAGTCCCCACAAATGGAAACCAATAGTTATTTCACTGCTCACTATACATTGTTATCACATATAACTAGACCCACTGTCATTATTTAAATGTTTGTGATCATTAATTTCAATGATTTTGGATAAATAATGATTTTTAGATGATGTTACTATCATTAGATAATTTACAGTTTCCCAAAGACTATAAAGCTATATATAAAATGATAGAATATTAGGGCCACAGAGAAAAAAAAAAAAAGACAAGTCATAATATTGTAACCAGTTGTTTTAAAGGAGGACAGTTGTTAAAATGACAGATGTGGGGCATTTCGTGAAATTGTACTTCAGTATGGTTTCATAAACAAAGACATGCTGATGTGGCAGAATATTAAGTATCACATTGTCATAAGTATCAAAACTGTAAAAAGAATATGTAGCTTTTCTGCAGAAAGAACCAGCCTCATAAATGTATGACTTTATCCTTTTTCTTCAGTGTGGCCCTAGTACTCTGTCATATAAACAAATACACATTCCATATGAATATAAAAACACAATGTGTAACATTATGTTCCTTTATTGAATAAGGACAAAACAAAGCAGGTAAACCATCAGCTCCTTTCGAAACTGAAGTCACAGTCTACAAGATGGAAAGCACAGAATCAAAGCATATTATACAAAATGATACATACACATTCAAAGGTCTGTATATAACACACCCTGCATGTCTGCACACTAAAATAAATGCAGGACAAATCCATACACATCAACTGAACAGACAAATGAATGGATGCAGTAGCCTCCCTGCAGCCTTATATTACACACAGTATACCGCACAAACATCATAAGAGGCCAAATTCGTAAAAAAACGAACCCAAAAAAAAAACAAATTCCTCTGCCACCGCAGGACATATTTAACCAAAATTGAAAGCACACATACTAACTAAAATAATTCAACACATATTGGTCCCTCAGCAGCCAACCACTGTCGTCATCAGGGAAGATTGCCGGATTGTCCCAGTCCATGGCTGGTGGCACTCTGGGGGCCCTCTCCTTCCTTATAGTTTAGACAAAAAATATAAACTTTAAGTAAATGTGTGCTTAAAACAAGACAAAAATACTAAGTAAGAAATACATTTTTGCAGTGTAGTGAGCAACCGACCTTGGGTCCTTTGAAAGGCGCTATATAAATTAAAGTGATTATTATTATAGCTCATCTATTTATTCAATTAAATTTTATTTATATAGCACTTTTCACAATTGTTTCATTCTGTCGAAGCAGCTTTACATTAATAAAAGCAGGAGAAACACACACAAAAAAACGGTGGACAACATAAGAAGCAGAGTACAACGGCTAAGATTAAACCGTACTGAGCGTAGTAACGTTAAATAATAATGTAAGGCTTTAATAATAATTTATCATAGCTTTATACAGTGTGATGGAGTTACTTTACACAATTTCACTCATATCTGCAGTGCATTTCAATTAAAAATGTAACCGTTTCATAATTACAGTACAAATGCGTTTTTGGAGATGTGAATTAAATATTTGAATTGTAATTGTGATGTTTCAGCGGAGCGGTGAGTGTGTAATTGTGCACTACTTACGCATTCAGGCGGTCTGCAATACTTTGCCACGCTTTTTCTCTTTGCTTTATCACTGTGGCGGTGTTGCCTTTCTTCTTAATTATATCTTTTACCTCCTCGTATGCCTCCATGAGGATTTGCGCTTCCGACGGGGAAAAGTACGCGGCTCTAGTTGCCATGGTAAATCCAAGATCGGGGACGTGGTTCGAATTTCTAAAGTCAGAGGCCCGTTTGCAAAAGGGTATGAAGAAAACTACACACAAGAGTATTTTACTGTATCAGCGTGTATTCCACGAGACCCCCCTGTTTACAGATTGAGTGATTATGATGGTGATGTTATCAACGGCGTTTTTTATGCTGAAGAATTACAAAAAATATTTGTCAGTAAAAACAAGACATTTAAAGTTGAAAAGATTTTAGATAAGAAGACGAAGGGTCGCAAAACATTAGTACTGGTACAATGGCTCGGATGGCCTGCAAAATTTGCATCATGGATCGATCAGAAAGAATTAGTTGATGTAACTGTTCTTCCTGTTCGCAGGAGTGATGAGATAGTTAGTAGATTGTGTTCACTCAATGGCTGGCTGTCTGGGTGGTGTCCACGAAATAATATAGAATTCATAGACAATTGGAAAAGTTTTTGGGGCAAACCTGACCTGTTGAAAAGAGATGGTATTCATCCCTCCTGGGATGGTGCTGCTCTTCTCTCTAGTAATTTGGCTCATAGTCTTAGAGATAAAACATGACAATCTGGGCCTCAGGTCAGGAAGCAGACAGACTGGCTTAACCGACCGTCTGCTAGAGGCCTCACGTCAACAAGGTCAGATAAATCCCATCACATAGAGCCTCTTTCACCTAGATATCATCATATAGAGACTGTGTCTGTTCCCCGAACTTGGAAATCCAAAATACGTTCAAACCCATCTAAGGTTAAAAATTTAATTGATCTTCAACAAATAAAAAACAGATATAATACAAATGAGCAAATGATAAAGCTTGGGTTGCTGAATATTCGATCTCTTACTTCAAAAGCGCTAATAGTTAATGATATGATTACAGATTATAACCTAGATGTGCTGTGTTTAACAGAAACCGGGCTAAAACCAAACGATTACATTGCTTTAAATGAGTCAACCCTACAAGATTACGGTTATAAACATGAACCTCGTCTGAAACGCAAAGGAGGAGGTGTTGCTGTAATTTATAGTAATATTTTCAAAACCACTAAGAAATCTAGTTGTAAATATAATTCTTTTGAAGTGTTGGTGCTTAATGTAAAAATATATAGTGTAAACGATAAATCACGTTTGAAAATTCTGCTGGCTACTAACCCTAACCCTAACTATACAGGCCACCTGGGTACCATACAGACTTTATCAAAGAATTTGCGGACTTTCTATCAGAATTAGTATTGGCTGCAGATAAAGTACTAATTGTTGGTGACTTTAATATACACATAGATAATGAAAAAGATGCATTGGGATTGGCATTTAAAGAAATTATAAACTCAATTGGAGTTAGACAACACGTGTCAGGACCGACTCATTGTCGTAATCATACTCTAGATCTAATACTATCACATGGAATAGATGTTGATGCCGTTGAAATACTGCAGCAGAGCGATGACATCTCAGATCACTATATAGTCTCGTGTAAATTACATTTAGCCAAGGCTGCAAAGCCGACTCCGTGTTATAAATATGTTAGACCGATCACTTCTGCCACTAAAGATTGCTTTATCAATAATCTTCCTAATCAGTTTCATCATCTCAGCATCCCGGATAGCTTAGAAAAACTTGATATTGCAACAGAAACTTTTAACTCTCTCTTTTCCAGCACTTTAGACACAGTTGCTCCGCTGCGCTTAAAGAAGATTAAAGAACATAGTCCAACGCCGTGGCACAACGAGCACACTCAGGCCCTTAAGAGAGCAGCCAGAAAAATGGAGCGCAACTGGAAGAAAACAAAACTAGAGGTGTTTCGGATTTCATGGAAGGAGAGCTCGATTGCTTACAGAGAGGCTTTAAAAGCTGCTAGATCTGCTTATTTTTAACCCTATTAGAAGAAAATAAACATAATCCTAGGTATTTATTTGAAACAGTGGCTAAACTAACGAAAAAGAAAGCTTCAAGCCCAGAAGTTTCCAAGCAACACAGCAGTAATGACTTTATGAACTTCTTCACTTATAAGATCGATAATATCAGGGACAAAATTATAACTATGCAACCGTCTAATACAGTATCGCATCAGGAAGTGCATTGTAGTCTCCCTGAGGGAAAATTTGATCCATTCATTGCTATAGGAGAGGAAGAATTTTGCAAACTCGTCAAATCATCTAAATCGACAACGTGCATGTAAAACCCTATACCGACTAAGCTGCTGAAAGAGATGCTTCCAGATGTCATAGATCCTCTTCTTAATATCATTAATTCATCTTTGTCTATAGGATACGTACCAAAAACCTTTAAGCTAGCTATGATTAAACCACTTGTTAAAAAAACAGCAACTTGATCCTACAAAACTAGTCAATTACAGGCCGATCTCTAATCTGCCATTTCTGTCAAAGATATTAGAAAAAGCAGTATCCTCACAACTGTGTTCCTTTCTTGAAAGAAATGATATCTGCGAGGATTTTCAGTCCGGATTTAGACCGTACCATAGTACCGAGACAGCTCTCGTTAGAGTCACAAATGATTTGCTCTTATCATCCGATCGTGGTTGTATCTCTCTATTAGTATTACTGGATCTTAGTGCTGCATTTGACACCATTGACCACAACATCCTTTTAAATAGACTCGAACATTATGTTGGCATTAGTGGAATTGCACTAGCATGGTTTAAATCATATTTATCTGACCGTTATCAGTTTGTAGCAGTAAATGAAGAGATGTCTTATCAATCACAAGTTCAGTATGGCGTACCACAAGGCTCAGTACTAGGACCGCTGTTGTTCACTCTGTATATGCTACCATTAGGAGATTTCATTAGGAAACATGGAATTAGCTTTCACTGTTATGCCGACGATACTCAGCTGTATATTTCTTCAAAACCTAACGAAACCTACCAATTCACAAAATTAACGGAATGCATAGCTGATATAAAAAAATTGGATGACTAGTAATTTCCTACTACTAAATTCAGAAAAAACAGAGATTCTAATTATTGGACAAAAAACTTCCACACGTAATAACCTAGAGTACTGTCTAACACTTGATGGCTGCTCTGTTAAGTCTTCGTCGTCGGTTAGGAACCTGGGTGTGCTCTTTGATACCAATCTTTCATTTGAAAGTCATGTGTCTAGTATCTGTAAAACCGCTTTCTTCCATCTTAAAAATATATCTAAATTACGTCATATGCTCTCAATGAATAATGCAGAACAATTAGTTCATGCGTTTATGACCTCAAGGCTAGATTATTTTAATGCTCTACTGGGTGGTTGCCCTGCACGCTTAATAAACAAACTACAGCTAGTTCAAAACGCAGCAGCTCAAGTTCTTACTAGAACCAGGAAGTATGACCATATTAGCCCTGTTCTGTCAACACTGCATTGGCTGCCTATTAAACATCGTATAAATTTTAAAATATTGCTGATCATTTACAAAGCACTAAATGGTTTAGCTCCGCAGTACTTGAGCGAGCTCTTAACGCATTATAGTACTTCACGTCTACTGCGATCTCAAAATTCCGGCCAGTTAATAATACCTAAAATATCAAAATCGACTGCTGGCGGTAGATCCTTTTCCTACTTGGCACCAAAACTTTGGAACAGTCTTCCTACCATTGTCCGGGAAGCAGACACACTCTGTCAGTTCAAATCTAGACTAAAAACACATCTCTTCGGCCTAGCATACACATAACACATTATAGACTTTTATAATTAGGCTGTATAGTTTAGAACAGCCGAGACCGGGAACACTTCCCATAATCCTGATGTACTTGGTACATCATAAGAAGGATGGCGTCTATGCTAATATTAGTCTCTCTGTCTATCCCGAGGTTTACCGCTGTCCACCGGAACCAGGCCGTATCCAGATCTGATGAAGGACCAGCGCCAGGACATGACGACGACGCCGCTGACCTGAAGTGTCAACCAGTCTCTCCTCCTCTCCACTCCGACTTCAACCAACCGGAACTGGACAAATACTCTGATTCATTCTGAACTTCATACACTGTTCGCTCATTGGCCAGAGGAGAACTGGCCCCCGACTGAGCCTGGGTTCTCCCAAGGTTTTTTTCTCCATTCTGTCACCTGATGGAGTTTTGGTTCCTTGCCGCTGTTGCCTTACCTTCTGGCTTGCTTAGTTGGGGACATTTAATATTCAACAATATTATAGATCTGCCTTAAAGGTGGACGATGATGAAATTATTTTTTGTATTATTTTCATGTTATCACTGTGAAGCTGCTTTGATACAATCTGTATTGTAAAAAGCGCTATATAAATAAAGATGACTTGACTTGACATGTACAGGTGCCATAAAAACAAAGGACAAGCACAGACTGTCTGCAGTTGTATAAAAAACAGACATGGCAGAGGGTGGTTTTTATGTCACACTACCATGCAATGCTTCACAGTCTGTATATCCTGATAATACAATCTCTAATTATAGAACAAGGCTGGCTACCCCTATAAATATAAGAGGAGAATGGGAGGTAGGTCTTGTTCAAATTGAATATCCTAGAAGTTGGTATACCTTTAACAACAAAGATGCCTTTTTTGAGATAAACATCGAACCCACCACTGTCGACGGCGAAAAAAACACTAACAGCATACGTCGTGGTGTGGATGTGAAGAAGACCGACTTATCGAGACTACGCATACCGATAAAGACAGGTTATTACGTCAAGGTCCCAACCCTGGTTAGCGTGATAAATGATTTACTAGCCCCTCATGGGTCATTCAGTTACGATGTTGTAAAAAACAAAGTATTTCTGAAAGCAAAACCTAACATTTCAATAACCTTCCATGGAAAACTAGCCATTATTTTAGGGTTGAAACCAGGTGTCTCGATAGGAGATTCTATGCGACAAAAAACAAACCCCGGAAAAACTAATTTTGAAAAGGATGTTGTAACATATGCAATGCATCAGGCAGACATACACAGAGGTTTCTACACTCTGTATATATACACAGATATTATACGATACCAGTCAGTAGGTGATGCCTTCGTACCACTCCTGGAGTGTGTACAAATAACCGGTGATAACAACAACACAGTCAGTGTACGATACGACAAACCCCACTACGTGTCTATCAACAAATCGGTCATCGCTGATATTGCTATAGAAGTAAAGGACGATCAAAATCAACACATCCCATTTTCTTACGGGAAAGTGTGCATTAAACTACACTTTAGGCCAGTAAATTTTTTTCATTAAAATGGCATATTACAACAATCACAATGTTGATCCCATGCGTTATGTGGCCTATTACCAGAATCAGGCTGGCAATGGACTTTCGGGCTATTCCGGCGGAGTATTGTATGGCGCTGGTTTGGGCGGACTTTTTAGGGGTCTCTTTAGAATGGCTATTCCACTACTGAGACGAGGATTTAGCATAGCCAAGCCACATCTTAAATCAGCAGCGAAAAACATACTAAGTGACGTTGTTAGTAATACGTTATCACGATCTTTTAATAACAATCACGATACTCAAGACGGATCCGGGTTAATGGTGATGGCACGTAAAAGTGTACCTAGGCCTCCGGGGGTGCGGAGGAGTGGCCAGAAGCAGAAGAAAACAAAACGGACCCCCAAGAAAACAATACGGCTAGGCGTACTGCTTCAAAAAGATCAAGGAGTTCTGTTAAAACAATATTTTAGATCATGGCGTTACTACACAACATGTCAGAAGAGTGTTTAAAATCCGAACTGGATCTGTTTACTGTACCCCTGACACAGACCGCTATTGAAAAGAACACTTATATAGAAATTCCGCCATTATCTGCGATATCTCCGACATCGCCTCTGGAATTTTTCATTGCGGGGAATGGAGAGGATTACGTGGATCTAAACAACACATTGTTGTTTATGCGTCTCAAAATCACTTATGCAGATGGGACGGACATTGCCGACGGAGACCCCGTAGGTCTTATCAACTATCCGGGAGCCACAATTTTTTCACAAGTGGACGTGTCGCTTGGAGTCCGTCTCATTTCACAGAGTTCTAGCACATATCCATACCGCTGTATGATAGAGTGTCTTACTAATTATGGTAAAGATACCCTTGAAACACTTTTCTCAGCGGGGCTCTTCTATAAGGACAAAGCCGGGCATATGGACATTTCAGACCCTGCCGGGGAAAATATCGGCCTGACAAAGAGAGCAGCCTTCACCAACGCTAGTAATGTGGTCGAACTACTCGCCCCAGTTCACAGTGACATCTTCTTTCAAGATAAACTTTTACTCAACGGATTGGACCTTAAAATTAGAATGACTAGAGGTAAAGACGAATTCTGTCTGATGAGGAGCAATGACATAGCCTACAAATTGAACATCCAGTCTGCATCACTATTTGTGAAAAAAGTGACAGTGTCCCCAGCTGTGAGACTGGGTCATGCGCAAGCCCTACTCTCAACCACTGCCAAGTACCCCATCGACAGGGTGTGTTTGAAAAGCTTCTCAATACCAGCCGGATCACGGGTCTGTAATCAAGAGAACTTATTTTTAGGGGCATTACCAAAATCTCTGGTTCTAGCGATGGTTGATAATGACGCATTTGTGGGGTCATATAATAAAAACCCTTTTGCATTTAAAAACTATGATTTAGAATTTTTAGCCATTTATCTGGATGGTCAACAGTACCCCTCGAAGCCTCTGCAGCCTGAATATGAAAATGGTTCTGCAGTGCGTGAGTTTTATCAGTTCCCTTTCGAAGGGAACTCAACAATACGTCATCGACGCTTTGGGGAACGCCTCAGGCGTGACAGGTGTCTGAAATCAAATATCAACTCACAGCAATCATGCTGACCGGCGACAGCCCGTGCATCATCAGCTTGAATGATGAGCGCGCAACCTGGATGTATAAAAAGGGCGCCTTGAAACCGTAACAACATCCTTTTCGTCTTCAGGGACTGTTTTGTCTGTCTTTGAATATCCTTTTGAAAATGAAACGTGCAGAGAAGAGGAATACTTTCCGCAAGTGTGCTGACCCGTGTCCCAGATACCTGACACCGGAAGATTCACATGATCTGTGCGTTTTCTGCCTGGGAGAAGAGCACGCGCGGGAAGTTCTCGAGGGAGCTTCCTGCGCGAACTGTGAGCGGTTTTCTCTGAAAACGCTCCGCTCTCGTCTGTCCCACTTCTCGAGGGAAGTGGGCACGGCTTCTGATCCCCACGGTTTCGGTCCCGCGCGGGCTGAGGCTCAGCGTCGCTTGACATCGTGGGGCTCTCAGAGGGAGCTGGCAGATCAGCTGGAGAGGGGCGTTAATATCGCGGATGATCTGTCAGCTGACGAGGGTGAGTTGCAGGTCGATGTAGACGTTCTGTCTCTTTCTGACGGATCTGCAACTGGTTCTCTTCGGGCCGGGCAGGAGTTGGCTGCTGATGAGGTTAGTTTTGTTGAGACTGAACCATCTCAGCCCTCTTGCCCAGTGTACGCTGAGTTGGTGGACGTTATGGGGCGCGCCACCAACAGACTGCAGCTTCAGTGGAGGCGCGTTCGGGAGGAACCTACTCGTGGTATTTTGGACGATCGGTTCCTCCCCACCCGTAAGCCACCGGCTCGGACGAGCCTTCCATTCCTTCCCGATCTCCACTCTGAGATTGAGAAGGCATGGAAGAACCCGTTCTCTGCGCGTCTCTTTCTTCATCAGCGGGCTAGTTTCGCTGCTGTGGAGGGGGCCGCAGAGCACGGGTATGTGTCGATGCCGCCAGTGGACGAGACGTTAGCCAACTATCTCGCCTCTGGTCGGTCATCGTCACTGGGAGCTCCGTCCCTGCCATCTAAGCCGCTCAAGACAACATCACGCTTGAATGGCAGGGCGTACACGGCAGCAGGTCAGGCAGGTGCGGTTCTGCACACCCTCGCGGTCCTTCAGGCTTACCAGGCCGACCTGCTGCGGGACCTCGATCAGGGGGCCGGCTTGTCCCCTGACGCGGTCGCAGAGCTGCGCCGCACCACGGATTTGGCTCTCCGGGCCACCAAGCAGTCAGCTGTTTCCATCGGTCGTTCGATGGCGGCTATGGTGGCCACGGAGAGGCATCTGTGGCTCAACTAGGCTGACATCGGGGAGAAAGAAAAAACCTTTCTCCTTGATTCGCCGGTTTCGCCTTCCGAGCTTTTTGGACCCTCCGTCGAGACGGTGGTCGATAAGTTCAGGGAGGCGAGGGCGCGCTCTGCGGCGTTTAAGAGCTGTATACCGCGGAGGTCCTCGGCCCAGCCCAGGCAGGCGGGAGGGCCTGGTCCGTCGTGGTCTGAGGATCACAGACAGACTCAGAGGGCCAGTGTCGCTTCCCGTGCACCCCCTCCTCCGGCGAGAGGGAGCAGGGCGAGCAGGAGGCGTAACTCCCGCGGGAGGCAGGATCTCAGGGATGTGATCCAGAGGAAACATTCTCAGACGGAACGTTGAGAACATAACATCCCTGGGTCTTGTCTCCTAAACACCATCACTCCCAGGCTCCTCCTACATCAGGCCTGGGGCGGGGCCAATGATGAATTCAAGAATTTTCTGATGGCCCGCTTCAGCTTGGGTGATAGGAGCGCCTTCCCTGAAAAAGAGGCTACTGAGTCCTGGCGTGCTTCATTCCGCACGCTTCAGGTGTTGTTGAGTGAAAATGTTTTGTGCACTATAACATTTCTTCTCTTCTTTTTCAGAACTCGTCTCCTGTACAGAGCCTGGGACATGTTTTTGTAACCAAACAAAAGGTATGTAAAAATTGTAAGCTGAGCTTCCCCCACACACTGTGGTTGCCAGGTTACAGGCCTCACCAGGCCTTCCTGGTTATGAGCATCCACATGTCAGGTTACAGGCCTCATACGGCCTTCCTGAATGTGGGCTCCCACATATTGTGGTTATCAGGTTACAGGCCTCACCCGGCCTTCCTGGTTATGAGCCCCCACACACTGTGGTCGCCAGGTTACAGGCCTCACCAGGCCTTCCTGGTTATGAGTTTCCACATGTCAGGTTACAGGCCTCACCCGGCCTTCCTGAAAGTGAGTTCCCACATACTGTGGTCACCAGGTTTCAGGTCCCACAGGCCTTCCTGAGTATGAGCTCCCACATTTAGTGGTCACTAGGCTTCAGGCCTCCTAGAATCGGCCTTCCTGGTTATGAGTTTTCACATGTCAGGTTGCAGGCTTCACCAAGCCTTCCTGAGTGTGAACTCCCACTTACTGTGGTCGTTGGTGTATAGGCCTCACTGGTTGTGAGCTATATCCACATGTCAGGTCGCAGGCCTCATCAGGCCTTCCTGAATGTGAGCTCCCACGCATTGTGACTATCAGGTTACAGGCCTCATCTGGCCTTCCTGATCATGGGTTCCCACATGCTGTGGTTGCTAGGTTACAGGCCTCACCGGCCTTCCTGGTTACGAGCTCCCACATTCTATGGTCGTCAGGTCACAGGCCTCACTAGGCCTTCCTGAATATAGAGTGATGAAGTACATGCACCTCAACTTCATTAAACCCATGCTTATGGTAAGTCACACGACTGAACATCTTGTGTACTTTCTAAAATCCATTGTTTATGGTAAGGGTCATGCGCTGTATGCTTCGGTCCCTTTTTTACATGACTCAGACTCCGGCTCTCCACCTTGGGTCTCTCTCTAGATGTGTCTTCTGTCACAATGTATTATGACAGGCACCTTACTTTCAAGCTATCTCCCACATTCTGTGGTTACAGGCCTCATTAGGCCTTTCTGAAGGTAGCCCCACATTGTGTGGCTGTCAGGTTATAGGCCTCTCCGGCCTTCCTGAATATGAGCTCCCACTTTCTGTGGTCACCAGGTTTTAGGCCTCACAGGCCTTCCTGAGTATGAGCTCCCACATACTGTGGTCGCCAGGTTAGAGGCCTCACCAGGCCTTCCTGGATTCAGAATGGCTAAGCACACGCACTTTCGTTTCGTGTACTTTCTAAAAATCCATATTTATGGTAAGGGTTATGCGCTGTCCGCTTCATTCCCTTTTTTACATGACTTAGACTCCGGTTCTCCACCTTGGGTCTCACTCTAGATGCGTCTTCTGTCACAATGTATTATGACAGGCGCCTCATTTTCAAGCTATCTCCCACATTCTGTGGTTACAGGCCTCATTAGGCCTTTCTGAAGGTAGCCCCACATGGGGTGGCTGTCAGGTTATAGGCCTCTCCGGCCTTCCTGAATATGAGCTCCCACTTTCTATGGTCGCCAGGTTTTAAGCCTCACAGGCCTTCCTGAGTATGAGCTCCCACATACTGTGGTTGCCAGGTTAGAGGCCTCACCAGGCCTTCCTGGATTCGGAATGGCTAAGTACACGCACTTTCGTTTCGTGTACTTTCTAAAAATCCATATTTTAGGGTTATGCGCTGCCCGCTTCATTCCCTTTCTTACATGACTCAGACTCCGGTTCTCCACCTTGGGTCTCACTCTAGATGCGTCTTCTGTCACAATGTATTATGACAGGCGCCTCATTTTCAAAGCTATCTCCCACGTTCTGTGGTTACAGGCCTCATTAGGCCTTTCTGAAGGTAGCCCCACATTGTGTGACTGTTAGGTTACAGGCCTCTCCGGCCTTCCTGAATATGAGCTCCCACTTTCTGTGGTCGCCAGGTTTTAGGCCTCACAGGCCTTCCTGAGTATGAGCTCCCACATACTGTGGTTGCCAGGTTAGAGGCCTCACCAGGCCTCCCTGGATTCGGAATGGCTAAGCACACGCACTTTCGTTTCGTGTACTTTCTAAAATCCATATTTTAGGGTTATGCGCTGCCCGCTTCATTCCCTTTCTTACATGACTCAGACTCCGGTTCTCCACCTTGGGTCTCACTCTAGATGCGTCTTCTGTCACATTGTATTATGACAGGCGCCTCACTTTCAAGCTATCTCCCACATTCTGTGGTTACAGGCCTCATTAGGCCTTTCTGTAGGTAGCTCCATGAGTATGCGCTCCCACAGGAATCTGTGGTCGCCAGGTTTCAGGCCTCACCGGCCTTCCCGATATGAGCTCTCACATTCTGGAGCTCCCCACATGAGGAGATCATCAGGTCTTTGGCCTCAGTATACCTTCCTGGTTTGAACCCTCTCTTACGTCCCCAGTGTTCGGAGCGAGCACTGGGTAGACCCGTGGATCGAGTGGACAACGTTCGTCATTTCGAAATATAGTCACACTCTCCATGAGATCCCGTCTCTGTGGTCCGTGACTGAATGGTTTCTGCCAGCTTCGCAGGCCTTCGGTTTTTGGATGCCTTATCCAAGGCAACTTCCAGAGGTTCTGTCTCGTACAGACAGGCAATGGCCATACTGTGTGTCTTAGTTTAGATCACCAGGTCAGCCTGGAGGCATTTCAGGAGGCATGCTCTCCTGAATAGTGACTGGCTGGGAGTCCCTTGGGTCCCCTAGCCACACTCCCTAGAATTGACCCCGTCTTTTTGGAAGTTGTGGTCTTAAGCCTTTGAGCTGGCCCAGATTTACCCCACATTAACTATGTGTTGGCAGTTCTTGGTTCATTAGCTTGGGCTATGACCGGTAGGGAGTGCTGTCACTGACAGCCCGATATGACCTAAGGGTGAGTGGTCCCAGTGTTCTCTGAACTTTTTGGTTTTGACAGTTGTCACTGCCTCTGGGCATGCACTCCCCTCAGCATGGCGGAGTGGGTATTTCGTTCCCCAAAGCGTCGATGACGTATTGTTGAGTTCCCTTCGAAAGGGAACGTCTCAGGTTACAACTGTAACCTATGTTCCCTGAGAACAGGGAACTAGACAATACGTCTCCCTGCCATGCCTCGGGGCCTGCCTGCAACAGTCCCTGAAGACGATAGGATGTTGTTACGGTTTCAAGGCGCCCTTTTTATACATCCAGGTTGCGCGCTCATCATTCAAGCTGATGATGCACGGGCTGTCGCCGGTCAGCATAATTGATGTGAGTTGATATTTGATTTCAGACACCTGTCACGCCTGAGGCGTTCCCCAAAGCGTCGATGACGTATTGTCTCGTTCCCTGTTCTCAGGGAACATAGGTTACAGTTGTAACCTGAGACGTTAGCGCTGGCTTCTGGAAGGCATCTTAAAAACCAGGCTCTAAGTACCGATAGGGAAGATTTTCTGCATGGCTATACACTCTACACATTCAATTTCACACCAGACGAGGATTGTGGACAGTATGTATCACTTGTCAAAAGTGGCAATATCAGACTAGAAGCGCGTTTCAGACAGCCAATACCACAGACTGTTACCTTAATTGTTTATGCTTTGTTTGACAACATAATTGAAGTATCAAATCGACGACAGGTGCTTGTTGATTACTATTAACGGGTTAAAATGAACACCGTGCAGCTTACGGGTGTCATGGATAAGATTTCGTGCAATACTTATTTTCTTGGAGTACTACCATGTGACTATCTACCGAAAACCCCTTTAAGAACACTACCATCAATGGTTTTAATCAATACAGATCCATCAGGCCTCCCAGGCCAACATTGGTTGGCCATCTACATAAATGATGATAGCGTAGGTTGTTTTTTCGATAGTTTTGGTAATAAACCAGATTACCAAGGCTTTCACCCCGTTATCAAAGACTTTTTAAATCTCAATTCTAGTGAAGTACAATATTCCACTGTGCAAGTCCAAGATTTTTCATCAGACACCTGTGGTCAACACTGTGTGTTCTTTCTCTACCACATGTCAAAGGGGTTTTATTATGATTATGTGTTGAAATTGTATACCAATGATTTAATTTGTGAAAAAACTAAAACAAGTTCCATGTAATGAAAACGTTTTCAAATTTATTCAGTGTGTGCAAATGGGTGAAATGTATATGTCTCATGTTTAATATTTTTAAATAAAACAACTTAAGAAAAGATATTTATTTCTTTAAACTCTTTTTTATTACACATACACATCATATTCAACAATACATGTCATAAATTCTCAAAAAAACAAAACAAAAACACAATAGGCTACCCACAAACTGTCGGATTAAAAACTTAACCATCGACTCTGGTCTAGACTGGAGGATTTGAATAACGAGTCTTGTGAATATTCTGAAGGTATCGGTGTGTTTGGATGCACTTTCCGTTTTTTACTCTTCTTAGATGAACCAGTTATAATCGGGGTCGCTATGGTCTTGACCGAGTTAATTGCATGTCTGACATGGTGGTTTGGCACCACTGAGTATGGCATATTTAAACTAGCAAAAGCCTCCAGAAACTCATGCCATCCACCAGGTCTCCGCTCATCAGCAACCTTTTGTGGAGCCGTGACGCTTTTAACTAGGTCAAGCATGTGTGAACCGGGGATTGTTCTGCCATTAAACACAAACTCCCCCGACTCAGTCCACGATGTGATATCTTTAGTTTTAGACATTTTATCTAAAATGTAACGGACATTTTTCATACTCCTCTGTGGAATATTCTTTAAAATCTCATCTGCAAAATCATCTAAGCCGTCGCGGACGGTAACAAGGCCTGTTGGAGATGGATCTTCTTTTACAATGTTGCCGGGCTGCGGAAGACTTAATGTTAATGTGGCGGATTCCGTATCCCCCTGTCTAGTGAGTGTTAAAAACCTCTGCAAAACACCGGTGTACAGCTTAGCTTTTTCGTGGTGATCTATGTCAGACCTTTGCAATATATTTCTTATAGTCGCATCCAAATCGTTCTCCACAACATGCTGTATAGACTCACGGGTGTTAGAGGGTTTCAGCTTATCCAACTGGTGTTGCGGGATTAAAAACATCTTCTCAGCGTACTCCATCACCAAGCTTATTTAGACGTGATTAAACTGGTTATAAAGGGAATTGCGACGCTTAACAACGGCAAAAGAAATCCTCCTTGTTGATTGATTAACCGTCTTTTGCGTCTAACGCCAACCTTTTTATCAGCAACTATTTTGATCTCGCTTCTTTTTCTCTTTAGTTTCTGATATTGTTGTGGCGATAGTGGAATATTACCATGGACTACATTAAGAGCTACCTCACACAACGACACAATGAGTTCGTCTGCAGCGACCTCTAAAATAACGCGTCTTTGTTTAGGTGTGGCTTTTAATAATAATTTTAAAAGAGGCAGGTTTCTTAAAAGTCTTGCTGTCATTTTCAAATTGCGTCTAACAAAGTCAATGTTTTCTTTTCTGAATGTACACAACTGGATATTGTGACAGAATGTCTGTTCTGAGACGATACTGCTCTGGTGTTTTCGCTTTAAAGTCAATCAAAAGGTACCCGAAAGGAATGCTGGTCGCATTTTCATAACACACTAAAAATTTAGTGTTTCTGGGGTACATCTGACGTGCTAATACATTAATTTGTGTGTTGTCTCTGGGGTTTTTGAACAGTACCAGATAATTGGTGTTTAAACTGATGGTCCTGCTGGATTTACCTTGTAAAAACAAGTTTTGTACAATATACAATGCACTCAGGCTTTTATGATGTACATATTGCGTGAACAGACGTTGGATTTCAGAGTTGTTACTAGCATTTTTAGAAACTACAGTTTTAGCATTTTCCAACAACATTTTTACAAAAAAAGTTTTTCCTGAGCTAGAAGGACCACTTAATACACATGAAAAGGGGTGTTGCAACCTGAAATCGAAACCGTCTGAGTCTAGCACTCCTCGATGACCAAAAACGTTGTCAGTAGCCATATGGTAGTGTAGTTAGGTCAGGTAGCAAAACGCGTTTGTTGTACACCACTTGGATTTTTTTCACAACTGACTTGTTGTGTAATGTGAACTGTTTTTTGTTCCTCACTATACTGTCGGAGTGTGCGAGAATGTAATTACCCTCACCCCGCCCCCTCACATACTGATCAACAAGACCAATTAATGAGTCTAACCTAATGGCCTCAGAGTTTACAGCATTCAGAGTGATACCTTTGGCCTTCATACACACCTTACCCATAGCAGTACGATACCCGTAACTTTGGACCACTTGAACAAAACTCCACAATATGGTCTCCATCCCCAACTTCATCAGTAAGATCGCCAAGGTATGGCCCTAGTGGGGGCTCGTATTCACCCTCTTTAGATGTGAATACAACACCATCGGTATTACAATAAATCAGTCTATCACCCAACTTGTCCATAAGATCATAAAGCTCTAACCGTGCATGGGCTGTTGTAAAAGCCCCGAGAAAGACATTGATGTCACGAGTCTGGACCCCTTTCCCATAAGGTAGCGTAAGACCACTGAACGATCGCAACAGTGTCTGACACAAATGAGAAATGCTTGAGGTCATACTCAGTGCCAAAAATTTATCGGGCAAACTGTTCAGGGTCTATAAGTATCTCGGTGGTTGGCAACTGTTCGCGCATCGAGAACCGCCCCCATAAAGAGTTAAGAAGGAGCTTCATTATGGATCTGCATGCTGCATTAAACTCAATCTTGTCCAGATTCAGCTTCATCCCTTCTTTCTCAAAGTAATCTCTAACATAAGATTCTTTGTCGGCATCGGTCACAACGTCTTTTGGAAAACCTGAACTCTCCTGTTTGAACTGTAAAAATGTTTTAACATAATCACAAAACAACGTTTCAGATCGTTGAGGAAAATGCCAGACCTCATCGATTTTTGTCACTACATAACCCTTCTCAACGGCTTTTAACAGCTCAATACTAACCCAACATCCATGAATGGATCTTTCCTCGTCTGTGTGCATACATGTCTGTGTCTGGTTCTGCTGTTCAGAACACAACCTACAAAGAGGAAACATCAACTTACCCCCAGTCCTATAAGGCAGTACTGGATGAAGCAACTTCCTTGGAGGAAGAACTGTAGCCTTGACGAGTCCATAATATTCTTCAAGGTTTTGAAAATCCTTGTATATTATTTCAGGATGACCAATTGGGTAGCATTTTCGAGCCTGACAGAAGGGATATAGTGAAGTAAAGTCAACGTACCTAACGCGTTCACCCTCTGCGACTTTGTGGTACAGTTTGAATGCGTTCGTGCGGCCTCCGAATAGAGCTTCACGCGGTTTCAATCTTTCAGGGTGTTTGTAAGTGGACATGAAATCCATCACGTCTGCATCTGTCTGTTTGGCATGACTCCAATCACATTCCCAAATTATCTCAACCTGAAGACCGTACGCGCGCTCCAAAATTTCAAGCTTGTCGTCACATTGCCTTCTCAGAACACCATAAGGCACTTTTGATAACGGGTTTAGATCATTTGAGTTATAACAGCACTCGCATCCGTGAAAAAAACACCCGAGAAATTCGAATGTTTTTTTCACGACACCGTCGTCATAGAATCCATCCACGTAGTATTTCCCAAATGACATTTCACCACTGTTTAGAGCATGTTGAACATCTATGGACTGCGATTTTCGGACATATTCAAGCCATTCAATTGATGTGTTTGAATATGTCTTGTTCTGGTTGGTGTACGCATTGTTGCGTGTCAGAGCTATTGTGTCTTTTGGGATGTAGTGTGTTTTATACGTAGCCATACATGTTGCGGCCAAAGTGGTGTAATTAAACGGATCAAGGCCTGTACACAGAATGAATTCATCGCGGTACTTCATACAAGCCTCCCTCAGCAAAACAACATCGTTTTTACCATAAAGCGCCAGTTCTTTTTTAAAATCGAACACTTTGTCAGAGATGGTATTGTACCAAACGTCATACGCCGTTCTGTCTTGGTTCGACATCGTCGCATACCCGTAAAATTTCTTGTCAGGGTAGACGCCTATGTAGTTGTCATTTTGAACGCGGTAAAAGTAGTGTGGAAAGTAACCCTTCTCTGCATTAGTCAGATTAAACGCAACAGGTGTCTTGGCCAGACGCATGGGGATGAATGAGTATGAATCAATAAACCGTTGCTTGAAAGCATTGTCGTACATCAAGGTCAGACGGCAGCCTTGCATCGTGATTTTAGGAGCGATACCCATCTTAGTGAAGTATTCCAAAAGAATTAAATTGTCAAAACCCGATGCGTTATGCGCTATCCATGTGTAATTAACCCCCTGGGGTCGGCAATCACGCCGGCGTGATTTGCGCGTTTTTTTTCACATAGCAGCTGAATAAACTTAAAATACTCCGTCATTTGTGGTCATACAGACTTAATAAAAATGAAAAAAGAATCTGTGAGATGTCTACTTTTGTATGTGTCCACTTACAATCAAAACAAAACGTTGTGCTTTTGTAAAATAAAGAAATTAAACAGGGTGTGCTTTCTGCCACTCCGTCTTGTGAACTTTTTTTTCTTGACCACGTCTCTAAACATTTAAAAAACTCAGCGAATACTTGTCACACATTTGTGAGCTCTATATATTTATAATCATTTAAGTGTGTAGTTTTAAATTATCTGATTCAAAACGAAAACAAATATTCTCTGTTTAAGTAATTTGTATAAAACCAACAAGATATTCAGTTTCTCTAACCCTTCCTCATTAGTTTTAATGTGACCACACCCACACGCGCAAAACATATAGAGATGCAAATCGTCCATGTGTCGCGCGAACGCCCCCATTACCTCAACAACAAAGCGGCAAACTTTATCAGTCCTCTTCAGTCGTCGAGTTTGGAAGACATGCTGTGAGATTATTGGGTTTACATCTGAAGAAGAAGATCGCGATTTGAAGACAAGAACGATTTTAAGGTAAGAAATAATCCTGAATTATATTAGTTAGTGTTATTGTTGCATAAACTTCATATTGCCATTGAACTGTTGCTCGATGCTTCAGTGAATGTCCCCTGCACGCGCTGTGAGAGTTTGAAAACGCAGTCGCGCGACGTGCGTTTGAAAAGCAAACCATGATTTTACTCCAATCTCATTTCATAACGTCATATCGATGTAAACATTTGAAGTAACATATGATAATCAATATGTTTTTCTCAAGTGTAGTGTTACTGAAGTGTTCCTTTTTAACTATGCCTGCTATACTATTGTTCTTATTATTTGAGTCAGCCCTGCTGCAAAAAATACTTTCTTAGTTAGTATTTTTGTTTTGTTTCCAGTCCAAATATCTAAAAATTCTTAAACCAAGAAGTGTTTACTAGAGAAGTAAAATGACATAAGAAATTCTATTTTGTTTTAAGATAAAAAGAAAGTAATTTAAGTAATTTTTGCTTAAAACGAGCAAAATTATCTGCCAATGGGGTAAGCAAAAAATTCTTGGTTTCCATTTGAATTAAGATTTTTTTTCTTGTTTTCTATTCGAATTCAGATTTTTTTGCTTACCCCATTGGCAGATAATTTTGCTCGTTTTAAGCAAAAATTACTTAAATTACTTTATTTTTATCTTAAAACAAAATAGAATTTCTTATGTCATTTTACTTCTCTAGTAAATGCTTCTTGATTTAATAATTTTTAGATATTTGGACTGGAAACAAAACAAAAATACTAAGTAAGAAAATCATTTTTTGCAGTGCAGGTATATGCCTACAAGGCACAACAAATATATATATGTGTGTGTGTGTGTGTATTTTGTAAATTTTAAAAAGGAATTTTCACCAGAAATCTAAAATGTATTCCCACAATCATGCAGCCCTGGTTTCTTCTTGATATCAGCATGCTCACAGCTTTTTTATATATATATATATTTTTTTAGGTAGCTACCTGTCCTGCTGACTTCAACATGAGCATGAGGAGGTAAAGTGAAAAATCAAACACCTTGGAAATGACAGGTATGCACTATGTTTCAGGAAAGGAAAGGTGTGTGACTGGTTAAGTCTCTGTCTTTAGTTCAGTGTGTTAAATAATGTGCTTTTTGCCATTTGTTGTGTATCTTTGGATGATGTTGTGTTGTAAATAAATTCAAACAATCAAAAAGCCATTTTTTTTTAAATCTCCTCATTCTTTGTGCAAGGTAATGTAATGATAGTGCCTGAGAGCTCCTAATAGGGCCATTATGGGAGGCTCTTTGTCTCTCTCAGGTGTGAAACACTCAATATTCATGGTGGTTAACGCCTCCTCGCATAAAGCTTTCTTACACAAAACATGAAATTTTAAATCAATATATTGTCTTATCTGAATGAGTATTCAGGATGATTTTCACATAGTTTTGGAGCAAATATTCTAGGCTACGTGATACAATTTTCAAAAGCCTTGCGACGAAATAATTAGTTTGTCTTTCATGACATTATTTCAGTGACTTTTTTTTGGTCATTTTCACAAACCACGCATAAATGTTATTATCTCAAAACTACAAACTTTTACATACATGCTGCTGACATATTATTGTAGCAGAGTTTGTGCTGAATGCAGTGTAATAATACTCTAGTCATGAAAATGTCACAAGTAACAGAAATAAGCACAAATGTTAGAGCATGTCAGAACACCTCCAGGACCCAGAAAACACCTCAGACCCCTGAGGGTTAAGGTAACGAGGTTGTCTGAATTTTTTAACGAGACGATCCACACAATCGGGTCCTTCAGCCACGAATTATTCGCCAGCAAATGTAATAGTGCATTCGAAATTGACTGTGTGCCTTCCGTTTTCATAACGGGTCTCAAAATCATAGAAAATGTAACGATCGTTTGGCATCTCCGGCTTAACTGGTTGGATAAAACATTGATGCACACCATCGGTAACTAAACTCTCACCACAGTGTACACAACGATCTGCAGGGCATTTATGGGCTTTGGGTTTAGTACCGCTGACATGGTAACGTCTATTACATTTTCTGCAATATTTGGTCACATCACACTGTGCGTGTTGCATACTTTGAGGTGCTTTTTTATGCATCTCAAAACAGTAGTCAGACTTACAGTAGCGCAAACAGTCGCCGCAATGTTTTGGCTTTTTGTTATGTTTATGACATTCTGGATCATTACAGACATCACAGATGTACCGACATCTGTGATCTCTCCTACATGTGTATCCTTGGTAGCAAAACCCACACACGTATGGGGTGCCAATAAACGCGCATAGATTTTTTATCATAAAATAATGATCGTCGTGCAGGTACAAAAATACTGTTTTAGGATGTGGTTCATCTGTGTTTGTATACTTCTCCAAAACACCATGTATCATATCGAAGCATGCGTTCAAACTGTCTGATGTCATTAAACGCTATCTTGTGTTGGTCAGCATAGCCAGCTGCCTTCTGCAACGAATATGCTACAGACTCTAGCTCTGTGTGAGGTTTCTGGGGGTTTAGGAAATGCGCCACACAGATTGTAAAACAAAGATTGTTTGAAATGTTTGTGGGACAGAACAGATTAAGTCTGTTTTTACCGATCACTTCATTGTGGGCTAGATCGCGCATCTTTCGATAAACACCGCCGCGTTTACTTCTCGCTATCGACAGTCTTAAATTCAATCTCTCATCAAACTGGACATCCGCGTTGCTCTGCATTATTTTCTCAAGTTCGTTTATAAACAGATCTACACTGTAACCATTGGTGCCTGTCAAAAGTGTACTAACATCTGATGTCAAACTCGGACCCCTCAAGGTGATGCTGATTAAACTACCGTCACCGCCCAACAGTCTGGAAAACTCCACAACTTCAGAAAGTGTATCATGTAAAAACATATGGTGTAGGCTGCTAAATCTGTAGAAGATATCTCCCGCAGATTTTTAAGCCTATGGATTTCCAGACCATTGAACTGTGAGCGCGGCAGTACAGTGTACCTACTCACATCGCCACCCTCTCTTACAAGTGATTCTATGTCACTATGTGCAAGACCCATGTTGGGTGCACCACGATTGAGTGTGCGGTGTGACTGAGTACCTGATCCCTCTCCTGACTGTGACAAAGACACAGGATTATCAAAAGCATCATTTGTTTCTGGAGGAGGTTCTGATACCTCTCCAACCTGTTAGGTGTTTACAAAAGGTTCAAAATCAATATTTGGGCCAGGATCCTCATCTACCATCGATGTCATAACATCCAATAATTCTAACAATGTATTTGTTGTAGACTCAGGCCTATTCACAGCCTCCATTGTCTGAATTAAATAGACCAATGTTTCTTTGTTACTGCACTGTTCAAGGGATACCACACTGCCATCGTCTCGTCTAAACCTAGCTACCGGACCCTGATCAAAACCATCTGATACCTAGGACACTACATATACCATTACCAGATAAAAAAAAATCAGGAAATAAAAGTTTATTGTCCTCCCTGCTTCTAGCAATCATTATATTACTCTTCTTGGGATTAAACGTAATATCAAACTCTGAGCCATATTGAGAACATACCCTTAATAGCTGTTGAAGGCCAGCACTATATGGACAAAGAATGACCAGGTCATCTGCGTACATTAGGTGGTTTATAATGGTGTCCCCAACCATACAGCCTGTTCCACAGTTGTTTAGCATTTTTGATAGCTCATCTATATATATATTAAACAGAAAGGGAGACAGTATGCTTCCCTGCCTAACTCCATTGCTTACACTGAATGGGGCAGACATAGAGTTACCCCATTTCACATACATTGACTGATGAGCATACCAAAAAGCCAAGATTCTCACTAGATATTTAGGAACCCCTCTGTTGTGCAATTTATAGAATCATTTCTCATGATTTACATGATCAAAGGCTTTAGAGGCATCAATAAAACACATAAATATTGTAGAATTAAGCCTATTATACAAATCTAAAATCTCCTTTATAGCAAAAATACACATATCCGTGCCATGTTTAGGTTTAAAACCAAACTGATTGTCAGTGGTCAGAACAAAATGCTCCTATCTATTCAGTATAATTCTCTCTAAGACCTTGGATAAAATACTGGCTAGAGCTATGGCCTGTAATTATCCAAGCTGTTAATCTTACCAGCTTTATCTTTGATAATAGGTACTACTGCAACAGATAAAATAGAGTCCGGTAAAATACCATGGACTAACAGCCCAGTAAAACAAATAGCAATTAGAGGACAGAGTTTTCTACTTGCAAATTTTAGATGCTCCGCAGATATCTTATCCATACCGCATGCCTTATTATCCTTTAGCATCATAATTGCATCATATATTTATTTAGGTATAACTCTTGCATCTTCATTATTATCAATCTTACCTATTTTAAAGGAGTTACTTTTAACACAGTTAAACAGCTCATAATAATGTTTCTGCCACAGCTGAGTAATTTCATCTGAGCCGCTGACACCATCAATATTCGTTGGTAACGATGTTTTACAGTTATTCATTCTTTTGATTTCTTTCCAGAAATCGATAGGACTATTATATTGTAGCTTCATTGCAAGGGAATCCGACCTCATTGTATTTTCATTCCTATTAATGAAACGCAAAGCGTATTTAAACTTTGCATTTGCATGTTTCTTGTATTCAAATAAGGGACCATGTTTATGTCTGCCTGACTCATCCCATGCTTTGAAGGCCCTTCTTGCCTCAGCATGTACCTCTTCCACATATCCATTCCAGCCTGGCTTGACTTTGTACAATCTGTGTGTCTTATACAGGGGCCTGCTCGAAACAAGGAGGGACCTAACAATATTCTCATACAGGGAGCACAGCTCAATACCATGTTGAGGGTTCTTACAATTAATATCATGATACACAATGGAGTCTTTAGGTAATTCAATATTACTCAACAAGATGTCAGAATGAATATAATATTCTTTAAGGTCCTCCTTATTCAGATCAGACCAATCGATTTTCCCCGCACACATATTATCTGCAGACACAAGAGCAGGAATATTGCCTATACTTATTGATAGAGAAAAAGGCACATGATCAGTAGTGGCAAATTCATAATTAATTTTCACTCTATGGAATCATGTGCGTCAGCCGTGCACATGCAGTTGAACAGAAATCAATCATACAACTTTTGTTTGTTCACATACTTTTAGCAGTTGATCGTCTTGGTTTCTTCCGCGCCGGTGTCTGTGGTACGGATTGGACGTCTCTCCTAACACCATCAAACGGAGCTTTTGCTTTTGCACAGTTCTCCGCAACGGCTTTACGTTTGAGTCTGTTTTTTGGTTTTGCCACTATTCCAGCCGATCTATCCCTCTCCGTATCATTAGTGGATTCAGACGTAACTTTGTTCACAAGGTTTGATAAACCTTCTGGAAATACACATAAGAAAGTTTTAAACTAAATTCAACAAACCATAACATATAATAGCAGTATAACGATTGATAAAGACGAATTACAATTACAAAACACTTACCGAGGGGCTGGTTGTGTGCACTATCACATGGAGCCGCGTGCACTAACGCTGTGAACGCGCAACACCGTATAAACAGGAATGAAACATGTGTTTACACACAACGCAAATGGGTCAGTCTCGCTAAGCATACACAACACTTACCGGAGACAAGGACAGCTCTCTCTCGCGAAGATGCACATGATTTAGAACGCTGCTGATGTCCTCCTGGTTATAAATAAACAAATAAAACATTATTATAAAATACACACACACACACAATATGTAGACTAACATTTAAACACAGATCATAATTATAGGCGACGTACCACTCGCTTGATTCAGGAAATTAAAGGGTTAGTTCACCCAAAAATGAAAATAATGTCATTAATGACTCACCCTCATGTCGTTCTAAGCCCGTAAGACCTCCGTTCATCTTCGGAACACAGTTTAAGATATTTTAGATTTAGTCCGAGAGCATTCTGTCCCTCCATTGAAACTGTATATACAGTATACTGTCCATGTCCATAAAGGTAATAAAAAGATCATCAAAGTAGTCCATGTGACATCAGTGGGTTAGTTAGAAGTTTTTGAAGCATCGAAAATACTTTTTGGTCCAAAAATAACACAAAATAAGACTTTATTCAGCATTATATTCTCTCGGAGCCAGAGCCTAGTTTCAAATCGGTTCTTTGTTTTTCGACCACCAAAACATTGCTGGGCTAGAAGTAAGAACCGCTTGCGTCAGGGGCTGGGGTTACCGTGACCAACAAGACGAAAAGAAACTTGTGACCGCCATTTTTGAAAATAGCTGCTAATCGAGCTAATAGCAGCTCGATTGTAATCTCCGTCTATGCAAGTTACGGCGAGCTGCACGAACGCGTTTGATTGGCCGTGTTTGGATGCGATGTAGGTTCACAAAGCCATGAGCATCAATAGTAACGCAAAATCGCCATTGTTGATGTAAGACTTGTTCGAGATGCATCGGAGCGGCGCGGACCGATCAGAGCTCCGGGAGTGTTTGGAGAGCATATGACTCCTTGTGCTTTTGGATCGCTTTCGCAGTGCCTTGATGTCATGCGGCGATCGGTCTGCGAGAAGCCGAACCATCTCGAACAAGCCTGGTGTGTTTTTGTTTGGCGCTGCCGCGCTAGCATTGCTGGGCAACATGAGATGTATACACAGTGACGTAAGATCTGGCTCTGTTTTGGCGCTCTAGCCTGTGGAAAGGCAAACCGGTTCTTAGAAGACCCGTCAGTAGAACCAACTCTGAACTGGCTCTAGCTCTAGCTCTGAACCAGCACCTGGTTCTTGCTGGTGGAAAAGGGGTATGGGTGAAGTCTCCATTCCCCGGGCCTCAGCCCCTGCCTCGACAGGATGTCTGCTCCCTGATTCTGAACCCTCGGGACATATATTGCTCTAATAGATAATAATTTACCCTGGGACAATAGATTAATCTGATGCGCCAGTCTAGATAGAGGGCGCAATCTGAGTCCCCCTTGTCGGTTCAGATAAATTGATGTCTGGGAGGAAACTCCTCAGAGCCCTGAACACAGCCAACATCTCTAGGCAAATTATATGCCAAAAATGTTGATGGTTCTGCCACAGACCCCTGGCAAAGCGGCCGTCCATGACCGCGCCCACGCCAGTGAAGGAGGCGCCTGTCGAAGCGGTTTTCCAGCGACATGACGCTGCTAACACTGGCCCTTGGGACAGGAATCAAGGGCCAGTGTTAATCATTTTTCTTTCAGGTAGAACCTCTTTCCCGAAGCCCTCTTGCCTGAAGGACGGCCCACAGGTCATCCTTCTGATCAAAAGAGCGAGATAGATTTCTCTGTTGCCAAACTCCCAAGGAGGGGCTCTAGAGGAAGGAGTGGGGTTTATCCCATGACTTAGATAACTCATTATGCAAGTCAGGAAAAATAAATAAATAAATGAATAAAAATGGTAAGCTCTGGCGCTGATGTTGTGATTGTTGCTGCAGGAAGTGCTCATTTCCTTTCTTAGTTATTTATTAAGCGCTTGCTGTCTAACATGTGGCCAGTTGATTTTTTTTATCTGGCCACAGCACGGATCACAACACGCTATTATGCCTCGATCTTGCAGATTTGTTATTTTAAACATCGGGTGCTTGTCACTGGCAGAAGAAGCGCATCGTGGGCTTAGAACCATTCAAATAAAGAATGAGAAAGTGCTGCAGCAGTCTCATACTCATCAGCAAAATTCATATTTTATTATTTATTTTATTTACGAACCCCACGATTTGAGTCGCGGACCTGAACAACGGAGAATGTGAGCTGGCGAGTCTAGTTCACGTTCATCCGCCTCGATGCTGAACACACCCACTCCCGCAGAAGCAGATAGTTCAAACATCAGGTTCTCGTCACGGGCAGAAGAAGCCGCAGCGCGGGCTTTAAATAGGGAATGAGAAAGTGCCGCAGCAGTCTCATTCTCATCTGCAAGATCCTATTGCGAACCCCGCGATCTGATTCGCCGCGCGCGAGCTGTGTGAATTTAACTCACGCTCATCCAGCCGCATCGATGCTGAACACATCCACTCCCTCGGAAGCAGATAGTTCAAACATCGAGGTCTCGTTACGGGCAGAAGAAGCCGCAGCGCAGGCTTCTGCACCATGAACGGGAGCCTTAGAACCTTCAGGTGAAGAATGAGAAAGTGCCGCAGTCTCATCCTCGTCTGCAAGATCCCTTTACGAACCCCGCGATCTCAGTCACCGCGCCGCCTCAACGGACGCGGGACCTGAACCACGGGAAACGCGAGCGCAGTACTGATAGAGAGTGTTTCACAGAGATCACAGACAGCCCCCTCGAGAGCTGCCCGTGCGTGATTCACTCCCAAACAATTCACACACAACTGATGCGTGTCCGCACTCGTAATATATTTTGGGCAGGGGTGCACACATCTATTGAATTGAATCTACTGGATCAGACAGACAACACCAAATAAGACAGACAAAAACAGAGAGCGCTTGCTGAAGAGCGAAAGCTAATGTGTGTGTGCGCCGGCGACACTTTTATGCATCCGGTTATGCCGTCACATGTTACGTCACGACGCAACACCAATCGGGATTGGATTAGTTTCATTCATACTTCAGAGGCGTACGCTAAGGGAGCGTCCCCAAAGAGTTGTTTTCAACAACGCAGTGCGAAAGGGAACAGCATTCAGAGTTGAGTTTGACCAAAGCAACCCTCAACTGCAGGCAAAACGACATTAAAATGTGAGTTTAACAACGCTCTAAGACGAGCGTTGACTCGTCTTAGAGCGTTTACTCGTCTTGACTTGCAGTAAAACTGCAAGTAAGCAGTTTTAGCTTTTTCTTGTCATAGGTAGGACACTGCTTTAAGAAGCTGGATAATGTATTTTTATCGGAGGTTTGATTAAAAACTGTTGAGTCAGGACAATAAGTTGTGTTTAGAAACTTTAGATTTGTAAGGTGGCCATTTCTTATGACGATAAATGATAGAAGAAATTATAAAAATATAGCTTTCTGCACCAAATGTGCAGGCTAGCAAAGTTAGCTAACGTTATTGAATTCAAGTTTAAGTATTAGGCTAACGTTACATTAGCTCACAACTATTATCCAACATTATAAATGTTCAGAGTGAAGAACGATTAAGCCAGATTGGTTTGTTTTACAGCCTAATTGTTTAAAATCCACTCAAAGATATATAATAAACAACCAAATAAATCCATAATTAACAATACAATTTATTTCATAACTACAAAATTGTGGCTTATCACAATTTTTCAATAAGAAATTAAACAATAAGTAATGCTGTCATAAATTATTGACTGATTCACAGTGTTGGGCAGTAGTGACGCTACTAGTTTAACTACATAGCGTGGAGGTAGCGTCGCTGTTTTCTGAATCAAATAGCTTTTCAGTAGCAAAGCTCTTTTTTTGATCAAGTAGTGCGGTAGCGTCCAGCACTACACACAAGCTACATTTTCCCAAGCATTTCTAAAGTTCAAGCTCATATCGGAAATACTGCTAAGTATCACTGATCCTGAATCAGTAAGTGACGATGACTTCATGTTTTTTACGGCGGTTGGCAACCATAGGACCATATTTCATTCCCGCGATGCGGAAAACACGGACAGAGTCACGGAATCCAGAATGAACGCGCGGTTTCATTTACCACACACTCAAACACTCACTGAGACATGCATGACGCTCGCAATGTTTTCATCCTATATGAGGACATAATTCATGAACTTTATCTACACAGCCGCTCTGAGAGTCACTTCAGCAGCATTTTAGCTTTATTTGAGAAAAACTATCGTCAAATCACAAACAAACACAGAGAAGAGACTCAAAGGTCTACACGGCAACCCGTCAAAATAAAAGGTTGGTTTAACCTTTGAAGAAAGTTTTGCTAAAATCATTGGTTATTACAATGAAATTAAACCATTAAAATGGAATCAAGAAAAGAAAAACAAAAAGAAAAGAAAATTTGGTAAATTCTTAAAAAAAAATTCATAGTGCCCTAAAATTTATTCATTTTAATATTTTAATAGATGATTGTTAAATTGTGTAAGTTTCATGGTTTCAATTAATTAGACATGCATTTTGATTACTAAAATTTAATTTAACCATTAAAATGGGAGTCCAAAAATATTAAAACGAAAAAAAGAAAAAAAAGAATTTGGAATGTGAAAAAATAAATAAAATAAACCTTTTAGGTGCATTACCACCACATTCTGCTCTAGAAGTGGACATCATGTACCAATCTGAATCCTTGGGCTGACCCGTGAGAAATTTGCTTAATGGAAAGATGCACACACTCTCGACACCTAGTTTTGTTATAGTTTTATTTAGTTATGTTTTTTGAATTCTTTTTATTGGTTTATTGGTTTTCAACAGTTTGTGAATAAACAATTGAACTGATAAATCATGCTATCTGTTTGACTGACATGATGTTTAAAAATGATAAAAATGAATTAAAAAAAATAGCTTAGATGTAGTAAGCTACTTTTGCCATATTACTGTAGCTTAGCTTGCTACATTTCACAGGGAGGCAGCTTCAGTGTAGTGAAGCTGAATTTAATGTAAGGTAAGTGCTAGCTTAGCTAACTACATTTTCCAAGTAGCTTGCCCAACACTGCTGATTCATATATATATATATTATTAAGTTCTGCTGTGGCTTTGTTTGGGAATTTTTTTTTTATATTAAAATAATTTGGGAATTTTATATATCCAAATAGAGCAAAACTTGCATTTACTGAATTAACTTTTTGTCAAATTTTGTTATAAAATGTAATTAACAATATTAACTTGTTTTTTGACTGTATACACCGAATATCACATTCAATCTAGCCCATTCTGGCAACACAGATTAAGAGAATACTGGTGTGAAATGTTCAATTCTGTTTTTTTCCTCCTTTCTTCTTTAGGTCCCTCAAATTTGGCAGCTTCAAAGCACCACAGACACACACACACACACAAAGGCACTTTTAAAAGCCACGCCCATCTTGTTACTCTGTACTCATCAGTCAAACATTTTTATTCATAAAAATAAATCATGAGAACATGAACTTCATCACTGCATTTGCAGTGAATTTATGAATGGCAAAATTAAATGGCACAACGTAGTGTCAACTTAAACATAAATAGGCTATAGTGTCGGCCTATGCATCATACTATGAAAACAGTCTGCCTTGATGACGGACTTCCGTCGTCTTTTTCTGCTTTCCTGTGGGAGCGTCATCTGCGGCGTGTCGTCCCTCTTTTACCCACATTTCTGCGAATCTCCGGGCAGGGAAGTAGGCAACCCCTGGCCCATTTAAGGAGATGAACAGTAGGTTGTTCAGTGTGGAAACGTTTATCCTGTTTCTTTCGTCTGTGAGAATACGGTTCATGGCGCTGAATCCCCTTTTACACTCAGCTGTTGACACTGGGAGTGTGGAGACAGTGATGAGCACTTTGCGCAGATTGTCTCCTGTGATGCCATGACACTTGAATTGGTGGAATTCCTTGAGGAGTATGGTACTGGTTGCAGCCTCAACAGCGAGAGTCTTCTGAATGGTGAGAAGTTTTTTTGTCTCCATATAGGATGCGCTCGTCTTCATCAGATGGCCAATTTGACGGATTTAGAGCGGCTGAATCAGAAATAATTCCGTTGTCATCCAGTCTGCGCTCAATGTTGTCGGCCAGGGAAACGAACAGTCTTTCACGAAAGACCTCTGCCTTCCGATGATTACAGTCACTTGGCTGAGAAACATTCACTCCCTTGAAAGAATGAAAACTTTCTAATTCCTCCTTCAGCCCTCTTGCGTTCACACCATCTGCTTGCCGCATAGACCTCAAGTGTTCTCAGTGCAACACCCACCTCAGCACTGGCACTGACAGCTGTGGCATCTCTCCTCTGCAGAAACAGGGACAAGGCTTGCAGGGTTTCCAGCGCATCTTTTACCAACGCCATCTCCACCAAAAAAAGCCACTGTGTCATTTTACCATGAATGCCCCGACATTTGCGCAGGATAAGATTCAAGATGGCGCCAGTGTGTGTGGCAGGCCGTCTGTTGTCTCTAGCCTTAATTGTGTTTGTGTTGTTTTTTACTAACTATTTTTAACAATGTAGAGTCTACTGGTGTATGATCGCCAGATACTGCTGAACATTAGATAAAATATGGAAAATATGATAATTTATAATTCTGGTGGATCGAAAACCTTACATCACCAGCACGAGGTACCTGCGTATCTCTGCCGAACGCCGTTTCCTGCTCGGAAGAAAAAGCGACTTAAACGTCGAGGGAAACGTGGCGGCCTGCTGATAAAAATTAAATCCCGTCTGGCAGTTTCCTGCAATCTCCGTAGAACATTAGCAGAGTATCAGATAGATGACTGCAACTATATTTCCATGCGTTCTTTGGATCCTGTTTACACCTGGCTGGTACCGGTGGTCGACGCCGACAAGGAGTCCAGGGCTCCTCGTACCGTGTCCCCACGCTTTCGGAGAGGTGGAGTCAACACATTGTGTCTACGGGTGTTGGACCGTGAGCCCCGGACAGCAAAAAACCCTGCTCCGGCCAGGATTGCCCTGGTAAATGCCAGGTCGCTGGTAAACGAAACTTTTATCTTAAATGATTTTTTTACCTCAAATAACCTGGATCTACTGTGCGTGACAGAAACCTGGATGAACGAGGGTGAGTTAAGCCCCTTTTCTGAGATTTTTCCCTTAACCTGTGACTTGTTTAACTCTCCACGACTTAAAGGACGGGGTGGAGGAATTGCGATTATTTTTAAGAAAAAATTAAACTGTCGACGTGTGATGTGCAACTTCTACTCAAGCTTTGAGCTGACTGTATTTGAGCTGAATCAACCTGACCCAGTGCTATGCGCTGTGATTTATCGTCCTCCCAAATACCATAAAGACTTCATAAATGACTTTGCAGATTTTCTGGCAGAAATCATGCCAAAGTATGACAGAGTTTTAATTGTTGGAGATTTTAACATCCATATCTGTTGTCCCTCCAAGCCATTGGTTAAACACTTCGTAAATCTCACGGAGTCGTTCAACTTGATGCAGTTTGTGGCTGGCTCTACACATGAGCACAGACACACATTAGACCTGGTTTTATCGTGTGGTCTACCTGTTACCAATATTAATGTTTGCGATGCTACTTTTTCTGACCACATGCCTGTGTTATTCGATTGTTTCTGTAGTCCTAAACCATGTGCTCCTGCTCGTCGCTGTCGGTCATTTAACTCTTTAACTGCAGAACGGTTTAGTGATGTTTTTAATAGCACAAACATGGCCTTCTCAGTGTCCACTCAGCATTATAATACTGATGAGTTAACATCATTGTTTTATACTTCTTGTCAGAATGCACTGGACATTGTTGCCCCTTTCAGGACTATTCGTGCTAAGCCAAAATCTGAACCGTGGCTAAATGAGATTACCCGTGCTGCTAGGCACGAGTGCAGGAGAGCGGAACGCCAGTGGAAAAAAGATAGGCTACGGGTTTCCTCTGAGATCTTGAAAAACAGCTTGTTTATATAATATTGTTCACCCTTCTGCTGATACATCTTCTTTTTCTGTATGTTCCTTTGTTTTTAATCAGTTTGAGCCAGTGTCTCTTGCTTGTTTAAAATACATCATTGACAAAATGAATCCATCTGTTTGTCCCACAGACATTGTTTCCCCAGATTTCCTAAAAAAGGTTTTTGAAACCCTTGGCCCTACAATACTTTTGATTGTAAATTTGTTTCTAAAATATTGGAAAAAGTGTTTTTTAAACAATTACTGTCCTTTCTAGACTTGCATGGTTTGCAAGAAATGTATCAATCTGGTTTTAAATCACTTCACATCACAGAAACTGCCCTGTTAAAAGTTTATAATGATTTATTATTGGCCACTGACACAGGTAACTATGCTGTTCTTATGCTATTGGATCTTACTGCTGCTTTTGACACCTTAGATCAGTGGTTCCCAACCTTTTTCCTTGGGGCCCCCCCTATGTACATATTTAACAATCCGTGACCCCCCCCCCCCCCCCCCCCCACCCCATATATATCTATCTATATATATATATATATTAGTGCTGGGAAAAAATTAATCGCATCCAAAATAAAAGTTTGTGTATATATGTGTACTGTGTATAATTATTTTGTATATATAAATACACACATATGCATGTATATATTTAATATTTGTATTTATTTATATATATAAATTATTTATATTTATATATAATATAAATTATGTATAAATGTATATACAGTATATACATGCAATTTTTTTTAAATTAATACATGCATATGTGTGTATTTATATACAAAATAATTATACACAGTTCACACACATATATTATGCAAACACTAACTTTTATTTTGGATGCAATTATTTTTTTTCCCAGCACTAATATATATATATATATATATATATAGGGGTGTAACGGTTCACAAAATTCACGGTTCGGTACGTTTTTGATACAGCAAAAAGAAAGAAATGGCAGAGAAATTTCCTTGATTTCTTTTTTTATATTAAAACTAACATAATAAAGTGTGATATTTTTTACTTTGAGTAATTCTGGAGCTATAATTGATTCTTCTTATGAGCATATAAAACAAAACAGCTTCTTGGAAAAAATGAAATGTAATATTGTAGTAGTTATAAACCAAGGTTTATTTTATTTCAGATTAACATTTGAGGGCAGCAATTGTATTCATTATGTCAAAATAAAACCGACGTAATGTTACTTGAAGGCATTATAGCCTACTATTCCTGCCAAACTTTCATGGTTGCAGTTAGTGTTACTACAGTAAATCCATGGTGAATGTTGCAGATCTGGACACTGGATAGTTCATTCACGGCACAATGTTTCTTCCTGGTTTCCACGCGCTGTTTGATCCGTTAATAACGGAGAAATGTGAATCTTTCTCTCTAGATCTCGCAGCGATGTTATTACTTCTGTGGCAAATTCAAATGCTTTCTTTACTGGATCTCTTATTAGCGCTGTGTAGTAACAGAGTCGCATGATCACGATCGGCTCGCGCTGCACTGGTCCAAACTGATAAACGGTCCGTCAACCACACAATAACGAGCAGTTTCGTTCCGCTTGCATTATGTTTGCCATTTGATGTTGGGCACTTGTGGTCGCGCCGGCGTCTCTTACATTATGAGCGCGCTTGCCACGCGCAACGCGCCTACATTTGAAATAACGAAATTCTGTAATTGAAATCGGCATTGTTAGCATATGATTTTTTAAAAACTTTGAAAAAATATTTTTATATAAAATTATTAGTAGAACATTTTATGAATCTTTATTCACCTCAAAGCATCCGCTCCCGCGCCCCCCATGTGAACTCTGGCGCCCCCCTGAGGGGGGCGCGGACCCCAGGTTGGGAACCAATGCCTTAGATCACAATGTACTGCTCTCTCGTCTTGAGCATTGTGTTGATGTAAAGGGTGCCGCATTACAATGGTTTAGATCTTATCTGGGCGAAAGAAGTTTCTCGGTACGTCTTGGGGAATTTGTGTCTTCCACTGCATCTCTTACAAGTGGAGTCCCTCAGGGTTCCATTCTTGGACCCATTTTATTTTCTTTATATATATTACCTTTAGGGTCCATATTTAGGAAACATGGCATCTCGTTTCACTGTTATGCAGATGATTCGCAACTCTATCTGCCTTTTAAACGAAACAATGCAAACTCTATAGCACCTTTATTGGGATGTCTTGATGATATTAAAGCCTGGATGGCCTCCAATTTCTTAAAGTTCAATGAAGATAAAATTGAAATAATTTTGTTTCGACCTGGTGGTACCATTAATACCCCTGATGTAGATCTTGGCGACTTAAAGTCAAATGTGAAGCCCGTTGTAAAAAACCTAGGTGTTTTAATGGACGGTGACTTTAAACTAGATAAACAGATTAATTTGGTACTTAAATCGTGTTTTTATCAGTTAAGGCAATTATCTAAAGTCAAGTCATTTGTATCTTTTACTGATTTTGAGAAGGTCATCCACGCTTTTATATCATCCCGCCTGGACTATTGTAATAGTCTATATGTAGGCATTGGTGAGGCATCTCTAACACGTTTGCAGAGTGTACAAAATGCGGCTGCACGTCTATTAACAAGGACACGCAAACAGGATCACATTACACCTATATTAGCTTCCCTTCACTGGTTGCCAGTTCGTTTTAGAATTTATTTTAAGATTTTACTCTTATTTTTTAAATCATTAAATAATACTGCTCCTAAATAACTCTCAGATCTATTACAGCCATATGCTAAATACCTCTCAGATCTATTACAGCCATATATTCCATCCAGAGCACTTAGGTCTGCTGGGCAACTGCTTTTGGTTTCTCCCAATGCAAGATTAAAGAGCAGAGGTGACCGTGCCTTTGCAGTGGTGGCCCCGAAACTCTGGAATAATTTACCTCTGTACATTAGGCAGCCATATTCACTTGCTGTTTTTAAATTACATTTAAAAACATATTTGTATAGTACTGCATATAACACAGTATGAGAGTTACTTGTTGTTTTTTCTGTATGTACAGCACTTTGGTGAACACCTGCTGTTGTAAAAAGGTGCTCTATAAATAAACTTTGATTTGATTTGGCTCTTTCCACAGAAGATCTAGATTTGTCTTCCATCAACACTCCAAAGAGTTTGACCAAGGCTTAATAGCTTTGCCAGAGAGCCGTCACAGACGTGCAGGACAAGGACAGCCAGCACACATCAAATACTCTTCCTATCCTGCAAGCGTGCATGCCCAGATCGGAAGCTCAAACTCAAACTCTCTCATATGTTTTGAGCTTTGAGAGAAAATGAATAAAGAGAGTCAATGAACATCTGAAAATGGCTCGCCTCTGTAATGTGTTTCACAGCATCATGGACCGCAAGTTCTAACTTGTGGCTCATACAGTGAATGGGTTGATCTCCTCACGTAGGAGTGTAGCTGCTCCCCTGTATCGGCCCATCATAGCAGCGGCCCCATCTGTTGCAAAGCCAATAAGCCGGGTGCACAACATAACTTCGGAGATGCCCCGGGTATAAAGGCTTTGGAGCAGGATGTCACAGATGGCCAATCCAGTGCACGACTGCAGCTCAACAAGTTGAAGGAAGAAGTTGCAGACCTCACCTTCATTGGGAATCCTAATGTAGATGATTAGGCATGTTTTGTTTGACACCGTTGTGCTCTCATCAATGAGAATACTGAACTTATCAGATGAGTTTTTGATAAAGTCCACAAGCTGAGTTCTCATTTTTTCTCAGATAAACAGGAGCATATTACAACAAGCCTTGTCAGAATGCAGCATACATCCCAGGTTTACGCCATTCAGTTGTTGCAGTTCCACTGGTTGAGAGCGGCTGCATCAGAAATAATTCCGTTGTCATCCAGTCTGCGCTCAATGTTGTCGGCCAGGGAAACGAACAGGTTGTTTTGGCAGATCATATAGGCTATACGTATGCAATTTTCAGTTACTTTTAAAGTCTTCTCGTTGTGTTTTCTCCACAGAGCTGCACTGTTATCTACTGCCTTTTCAATTACTGTCTCGCGTCTTCTCTGCAAAATTTCTATGCATTTGATGTGGGACTGACACTTTCCATGTCTGCTTATTTTGTCATTTAATTTTTTTGCAGACTTTGCTTTTATGCCATTAATAAATGCAGAGTCGATGTGAAGCCTCTCTTGTGTATATGGGCCTAAATATCTAATGTCAGAGCAAGCTGTACACTGAACTGATCCGTCTGTGGTGACAGCAAGCCACTCTCGACCCTCTCTCCATTTAGCAAAGCGTCCCGGCTCAATGCAAAATACATTAAAACTGTAATCACCTATACAGAGCAGCATGTAAGTTTTACATTTTAAACTGGTATATTTAACAATGGATTTCAGCAATATTGACATGGCCATAAAGTTATTGAACAAATTCCTTCAGTAAGAATAACATTATTTCACTGTGAAATATTCATTGTGTAACCATTTTTTTTGCTGAATTTGTATGTAGATTCCACTCCAAAAATGTGGTTGCCGGAACAATTCTGTAAAAAATACATTAAAACTGTAATCTACGGTGGCCGAGAGAGCTCAACGTGCTGCAACTGAAGAAAACACATGCAAATAGAAAAAAACACATGCAAATAGAAAAAAAACACCCGCAAATTAAGAAAACATCTTCATCAGTTTCACAACACACGTGTGCTCCAAATACTCACAACACAACCAAATACAGAAACGCGCTGCAAAAGTTCACAACACAAACAAATACAGAAACGCGCTGCAAATAGAACAGAACACAACGGAAATGTTTCCGGGGAACCCAATAAGTGACGGACCCGGCTGGTACGTGCTTATTGCTCGTGAGCATCCCTATGCCCTACACCCTTAGAAGGGCAGATGGCAAAGCCCTTGAAGTGGGGACTTTTTGGAGGGAGCAGGGCACTTGTGTGCTGTTATGTAGCCGCTTGGAACGGACTTGATGAAGGGAGCAACGAAAGACAACGTAATTTCCTTACTATTTTCACCTGGGATGTTCCCATGACAACGCAGCGCGGTGTCCGTCAGCTGAATATTTGTTCTTATCAGAAATATAGTTGTATTGCTGTTAACATAACTGTTGCAAATAAATATAGATTTTATACAACAAAGTTTTTAAAATATGCGTTATATCTGTGTGTGAGTATCTCATATTTGGACCCTGCATTCTAACATTTCTTATGAAACTTATTTTAACGTAACATGACAAAATGTGTACAATGTAACTGATGTATAGATTTATATCTTTCCCTCATGTTCTTTTTCTCTATCTTTTTATTTATTTATTTGAGTCTTCAGCTCCTTGTTCTTATCTGATAAGTATTCTTATAACATTGAACATATTGTACATACGTTTTGTATATTGTATACAAAGTTGTATGTCATAAACGTGTCATCTCTGTATGGTTTGCAAATTTTTTTTATAATAATAAATAAAATTAAAGTAGCTATAAGCAGTAAGCACCAAGCACGTACCAGCCGGGTCCGTCACTTATTGGGTTCCCCGGAAACATTTCCGTTGTGTTCTGTTCTATTTGAAGCGCTTTTCTGTATTTGTTTGTGTTGTGAACTTTTGCAGCGCGTTTCTGTATTTGTTTGTGTTGTGAACTTTTGCAGCGCGTTTCTGTATTTGGTTGTGTTGTGAGTATTTGGAGCACACGTGTGTTGTGAAACTGATGAAGATGTTTTCTTAATTTGCGGGTGTTTTTTTCTATTTGCATGTGTTTTTTTCTATTTGCATGTGTTTTCTTCAGTTGCAGCGCGTTGAGCTCTCTCGGCCACCGTAGTAATCACCTATACAGAGCAGCATGTAAGTTTTACATTTTAAACTGGTATATTTAACAATGGATTTCAGCAACGTTGACATGGCCATAAAGATAATGAACACATTCCTTCAGTAAGAATTACATTCAGCTGCTGTTTTTTTTAAAACATAAAAACCCATTTAATTTCACTGAATTTATGTGAAATATGAATTAATGGTTAACGAACAATGTTCCATCATTGGACCTGTGACGATGTTCGGCTGGATTGCACTCGAGGGCGCTCCACCTCTGCACTTCCTTCCCTTGGACTGTTCACGCACTCACCCTGGACTGTTCACGCACACACCTGTTTCCACTGATCACCCTCTCACCTGCACCTAGTTTCCACTCACAGCTCCACACACATTTATACCCCACTCACACTATTACCCGTTGCGTAGTCTTGTTTTACTGTTGTAGACATCACCAAGCTTTTCCAAGTCTTATCCTGTCTGTGTATCTGACCCATCGCCTGTTTCCTGGATTCCGTGTTGTCTGCCGCCTGCCTCTGTCTTCTCGCCTGATTATCGGACTCTGAGTATTGCCTTGTCTCCTATGCTGTGTTTGCTGTCTGTGACCCTTGCCTGTCTGACTACCCTGAATTAAACTAAAGCTGCACTTGGATCCTTCTGTGTTGGGTGTTTCATGACAGAAGACTACGCCACAACCAGATCCAGCAGCATGTCAGCCTTGTATGCCTCCCAGTCAGTCAGTTCGGGTCTGAGCACCGCACACCAAGATCAGCTGGACGAACTCACCTCGTCGCTGGAGAGGTTGGCCAAGATGGTTTGCGGTCTTCATGTTCCTCCACCAGGACCATCACAGTTTCAACCCGTCTCCACTGTTGTCAGCCCTGAACTGGTCCCGTTTCCACATAAAGCTCGCCCAGTGAAGTACCACACGGATACGGGAGCTGAGATCATGCGACTCCAGCAGGGAGATCAAGCGATTGAGTGGTATGTTGAGGAGTTTGTTGAACTGGCGCGTTTCACGCAAATGAGCGCCGAGTGTCTGATGATCTTTTTCCGTGGAGGGCTGTCTGAACCGCTCCGGTCACTGATGCCCACCCATGATCATCACGGGACTTTAATGCAGTATATGAACATGGCCCTTCTACTGAGTGGTTCAGCTCTCACTGTGGGTAAGATGGAGAATCTTCAGGTCCTGCCAGATTTTCACGTCAGCCCAGCCGAGACCGCGCTCGACGAACTTGAGCTTCACGTCAGCCCAGCCGAGACCGCGCTCGACGAACTTGAGCTTCACGTCAGCCCAGCCGAGACCGCGCTCGACGAACTTGAGCTTCACGTCAGCCCAGCCGAGACCGCGCTCGACGAACATGAGCTTCACGTCAGCCCAGCCGAGACCGCGCTCGACGAACATGAGCTTCACGTCAGCCCAGCCGAGACCGCGCTCGACGAACCCGCGCTTCAAGTCAGCCCAGCCGAGACCACGCTCGACGAACTTAAGCTTCACGTCAGCATCGACGAACCTGAGCTTCACGTCAACCACGACGAGTCAGAGCTTCACGTCAGCATCGAAGAGCCCTTGTCAGTCCCAGAGCCCTTGTCAGTCCCAGAGCCCTTGTCAGTCCCAGAGCCCTTGTCAGTCCCAGAGCCCTTGTCAGTCCCAGAGCCCTTGTCAGTCCCAGAGCCCTTGTCAGTCCCAGAGCCCTTGTCAGTCCCAGAGCCCTTGTCAGTCCCAGAGCCCTTGTCAGTCCAAGAGCCCTTGTCAGTCCCAGAGCCCTTGATAGTCCCAGAGCCCTTGTCAGTCCCAGAGCCCTTGTCTGTCTCAGAGCCCTTGTCAGTCCCAGAGCCCTTGTCAGTCCCAGAGCCCTTGTCAGTCCCAGAGCCCTTGTCAGTCCCAGAGCCCTTGTCAGTCCAAGAGCCCTTGTCAGTCCCAGAGCCCTTGATAGTCCCAGAGCCCTTGTCAGTCCCAGAGCCCTTGTCTGTCTCAGAGCCCTTGTCAGTCCCAGAGCCCTTGTCAGATCCTGTTTCAGTCTTTGTCCCCGTAGGTTCCTCCAAGTATTTTTTTGGGGGGGGCAGTAGGCTCCACGAGGGGACCATGAAGGTCGTGCCGCTATGGTCTCCTGAGGGGTCTTCTCTGCCATGGCTGCCCGAGAGGTCTTCACATCCAGGGAAGCCTGAGTGGGCTCCACCCTGGCCACCAACACATCCTGCTCCACCCTGGCCACCAACACATCCTGCTCCACCGTGGCCGCCGTCACGTCCTGCTCCACCGTGGCCGCCGTCACGTCCTGCTCCGCCCTGGCCGCCGTCACGTCCTGCTCCGCCCTGGCCGCCGTCACGTCCTGCTCCGCCCTGGCCGCCGTCACGTCCTGCTCCGCCCTGGCCGCCGTCACGTCCTGCTCCGCCCTGGCCGCCGTCACGTCCTGCTCCGCCCTGGCCGCCGGCACGCCCTGCTCCGCCCTGGCCGCCGGCACGCCCTGCTCCGCCCACGCTCCATGGCCCAGGCCCGCCTTGCCTGTGTCCTGGTCCCGTTCCCCTGCACGGGCCTGGCCCTCCATCCCTCCCCCAGGATAGTCTTCGCTCTGCCCCCCGCCTGGATCTTCTTAGAGCGTCTGGAAGCCGCTCCTTAAAGGGGGGGTTATGTGACGATGTTCGGCTGGATTGCCCTCGAGTGCCACGAGAGGGCGCTCCACCTCTGCACTTCCTTCCCTTGGACTGTTCACGCACTCACCCTGGACTGTTCACGCACACACCTGTTTCCACTGATCACCCTCTCACCTGCACCTAGTTTCCACTCACAGCTCCACACACATTTATACCCCACTCACACTATTACCCGTTGCGTAGTCTTGTTTTACTGTTGTAGACATCACCAAGCTTTTCCAAGTCTTATCCTGTCTGTGTATCTGACCCATCGCCTGTTTCCTGGATTCCGTGTTGTCTGCCGCCTGCCTCTGTCTTCTCGCCTGATTATCGGACTCTGAGTATTGCCTTGTCTCCTATGCTGTGTTTGCTGTCTGTGACCCTTGCCTGTCTGACTACCCTGAATTAAACTAAAGCTGCACTTGGATCCTTCTATGTTGGGTGTTTCATGACAGGACCCCTCCTCCGCCACCTTTGCTGCTTCCCTACCTGCAGAGTGTATCCTTGGCAGTAGGAGATGCAGCATATTGGGTATTGAAATATTCACAGGAATCCATAGAAATTTAATTCATGTCTTATCCAATATTAGTTGCAGATGTAGAGTCCATTCTTATACACACCCATTGAACCAACAAAGAAAATGCAAAAATATAAACTTTAGTGTAATTATTCCATATTTTGGAATACAATTATTCTGACATACAATAGAAACAAGAAACCTCATAGTCTACAAGAAACCTCAGAGTATTACCTTTCATTTGACACCAGGATTATGCTTCTACACTAATAGGTTGCCACAAAGTAAGGCTTTTTTATTGTCAGTATGCATTTTGTGTAACCAAAAGTCATATGGAGAGTTTTTCCATAGGGGATTTTACAAAACGCACTAGCATACTTTGGCAAATAATGGTCTAACCCACATGGAAAGAACCTATATAAACATATATGTTTTAATATAGGTTTTGATATAGGTTTTTAACATATGTGACATATAAAATTGGCCGTTTTCCTATATTATATGCACATATATGTACACATATATGTGTACATATATATGTGCATACATGTACCTATATAGGTACATATATGCGTGCATATATGCACATATATGTGTGCATATATGCACCTATATGTGTGCATATATGCACCTATATGTGTGCATATATGCACCTATATGTGTGCATACATGCACCTATATGTTTACCTATAAGTAAAATTATTAACGTATATGTGTGCATATATGCACTTATATGTTCACCTATATATTAGTAAAATTATTAAAATCCATAGCTACTAGGCAACAAATAAAAGCCCAAAATGTAGCAATTTACATTATTTATTTACTAAAGAACAATCAAACAGTAAGTACAAGAACAAAAATAAGACAAAAAACTGAACAGAAAAAACAAACAATTTATCGAGTTGATCTCCTCAGCTCCGTGAGCTTCGAATTAATTGACGTGCCTATCTGCCCTCGGCTGGCTGCCGGCCACTTCTTCAATGTAGCATCTAGAGAAGACAAAAATAATAAGACAGTATAATTATTATAATAATAATAATAGTGCTTCATCAGGAACCCAAAGTGCTTACAGTACAGCTGCGATTGGACACATACAGTGCTATGCATAAGTTTAGACACCCATGCTAAAGTTGAGTATTTTTTTAAATTAAGGCATTAAGTTCAATCTCCAAAAGATGATTTTTTATTCCTCTTTTTAGTCAACTTTAGCATGGGTGTCTAAACTTATGCATAGCACTGTATTTTGGATAAAGGGCTGATTATAATAAAAAAATTGGATTCTGCTAAATCTGAAAGAAATTCTGATTGAATACATCACCTCCGTTTTTTTTTTAGTGGCATCGTTCTTTCATATGCACATGTCCGTCATGTGGACTGCATTGTTAACAGTCATATGGTCAATCATGTGCATCCAAAGCTGAGAAAATTCATGGATAGGAAAAATTTAGCCACTCCCACTTTTTTGGTTTGCTTAAAACACAGGTGAAGTACAACTTCTGCAGTTGTTTTAGGGAAATTAAGACCGCTCTGCAGATGTCAAAATGCTATTATTGGGCTATATTGGGCTGCACTTTTATAGCATTTTCTTGCACCCAACAGTACCCAAAATACTTTACAATGGCCTCCCATTGACCCATTCTAACCCATTGATACAAGTAGGCTATTGTTAAAGTGGTGAAATTATAAAGTCTTAAAAGTTTTGTTTTCCCTTCTCAACGCATTTACTCACCAATAATGGCTGCCTTTTTTATTTGGTCAAGGGCGACCAGCTGCTCCCCATCCCCTCTGGTTCCCACCTTAAAGTAATATTTCAAAATTATTATGAAAGGGGGGTAAAATGAAGGTGGAGAAAGCAAGAGTTTTTTTATATACACACACACACACACATCACATTTTCTTGAGGTGCAAGGAAATACAAAAATGCCAAGTAAAAAAGCGATGCTATGCACACAAACATAATTTATTCCACAGAATATGACTGACTTGTTTTTTTTCAAGGACAGAAGAGATTAGGAACATGTTATGTACCATTCAGGTTGCTTTTCATTAAAGTCTTCAAATCAAAGGTGCCCAGCAGCAGATTCCGCACCATGGCAGTAGCAGAGGAGGCAAGGCGGGCTGCTTTCCACGCTTCTGCCTGGCAAAACACCCCAGAGCCCTTTATAACTTCAATCTGAAAAATAATTTCACATCACAATATTAATTTATTGGCAACTTTTAGAAACTTTTCAATATTGATTCTTATGCTTAGCTTCCCAATTGTTAATAGGTTTTTATGTATAAATGCAGATTAATGATAAAGATATGAAACAAATTAATCATTGCCCTAAACGTTATTAAAGGAGAGAAGGAGGACAGGGTGGGGGGAAAGGGGAAAGGAGGAGGTTGGACGGAGAGTAGGGAAGGAGAAAAGACAGTGGGTGGAGAGAAGCGAAGGGGGGCAGGAGGAAAGGATGATTGTCACTTATAACACTAATTGGCTCCTACAAAGCACACAGTTTATAACCATCCTTACTACATAATATATTATTCACCTGTGTTTTCGCTGAGGTCTCAGCGGTTGCTGCAGTCTTGTTAGAGAAGAAAAACAGTTAAACTCTTCAACAATTTTATGTATATGGGGCAAGTAAATTACATATTACCACTAACTATCCCAACATAAAAATCCCTATAGCTCTGTTTGAGTAACAAGTAAACAAAATAAATAAATAAAAATGCAAGGGGGTTACTCACCGGTTGCACTTCTCCAAAAGTCGAGGAGGAGGAATCTAGATCCTCCACAGAAGTCCTTCCAGTCTTGTTCATAGAAGAAAAATATAGTTATTCTCTTCAATGAATTAAAGTGCAAACACATCAAATAATTAACACTATCAATCAGCCCAACATCACAAGTCTCTACAGCTCTGCTTGAGAAGCAATTTTAAAAAGCAATGAAAATCAGAGGAACTTACCTTTTGAGCAATAATGGCGAGGTCACTTTTCATTTGAGGGATTTCTAGAAAGAGGTTATATAAAGAAAAAACAATAATTACAATCACTAGATCAAAATAGCACCCAGCAACTCAGTGCCCTTACTCTTCGAAATACATTTCCTGCAGCTATGAACGCAAGCTACAAGCCCATTGATAAGGCTCTCCAGAGGAAACCTGGTTGTGAACACAATTTTATTCTCCAATTTCTCCCAAATTCAAATTCACCAGGGGTTTTTTCTGGAGCCGATTGCCTTCTTGAGCCTTTGAAGGCAGAGAAGCATCATTTATTCTCATGAACTATATGTTCTCTAGGCCATGACTTTTGTTAACCATCTACAAATTCCTCCAGAAAGAGACAAATAAATATAATTCTAATTTGAATCTTATAAACGGCCATATGAGCACCCACTCTACCAACATGTGTTTCAGCCCATAAAATTTCTAAGTTAATACTTCTCTGTCAACGCAATATCCATCTCCAGTAAAAACCCTGCTAATAAATATTAAAATTAGGAATACTTACGATTGATGATAATGTCTTTTAGACGTGCATTTTCATTTTTGAGAGAATGGACTTCATGTCTCAACTCCTGCAAATTTCTTTGCATTTGGTCGAGTTTCCTTCTCTCCCACAACTGTTCGTCCAGTTGTTTTCTAAATTCAGCAGCTGTCTACGAGAAAGAGAGAAGAACAACAGCTAATTGTTATATAACTTCTTTTGTAAATGGTTGATTCTGATTGGCTGGGAGAATGTCACGAGAGGTGTAAGAGGAAGGTGGCAAGAAGTCTAGGGTATAAATCCCTCCCCTTGGCTATATGTAACTGGTTGTCCGGCCTCCTGGTGGTTATTCCTTATTTAAAACATGAAACTTCAACATCTTGTATTTCATGTAATGCATGCATGTAACACCACAAACTGGATGTCATTTAGGCTACCTTTTTCTTGGGTGGTACTATGTCCTCTTCATCCCCAATACACTCCTCCTCTTCGCTGGCCCGCTGGGAGGGAGAGAGAAAGAGAGAGAGAGGACAAAGTAGCCTACTGTGCTGGTGTCATACCTTGTAACAGCTACTGGTAAAGCACTTTATTATAAAAGTCTTACTCATCTTTACTGTATTGCAATGTAATAAGTAACACACACTGGATGCAGACTGGTAGTGTACCTTGTTCTTTGAAGGTCTGTCATGACGCGCCTCCTCCTCCTCCTCCTTCTCCTCCTCCTCGTCCTCCTCCTCCTCCTCGTGGTTGTATTTAGAAGAACATCTCTTCACGTCAACCTTCGGTGGGAGAGGGAGAAACAGAGGACAAAGTTCCCTTATCCCCCATAAAAATCTTACTAATCATGAATGTATTGTAATGTAACAACACATACACTACAGGATGCAGACTGGTAGTGTACCTTGTTCTTTGAAAGTCTGTCATGACCCTCCTCCTGCTTCTCACCCTCCTGGTGCTTGTATTTTGGAAGCCCCTCCCTTTTTATTGTAAACCTTGAGAGACAGACTGACTTTTAACACAACTCTTATTAACTTTACGCCACCATGCACATACATCTTGTCAACAAAGCACATGAAATCATCATAGATGACACAATTGATATTGATATCAATTCCAATTGGACTTCGCTAACAGTAGCAAATTAGGTAGTTAGCTAACAACATGAGCCAGAAACCTAAGCTAGCCAGGTACCTAGCAAGATCCATTTTACACTTATTTAAGTGTGCAAAACAATTTAATGTGGTGTCAGCTAAAGTTAGCGTGTAACATAACTTACTTGCCACGTCAATAATTCTGGCTTGATGTACCGGCCAAGGTTGGCGACCTTTTCGCCATTCCACCAGCTTATCGTTTTTATCAGTCCTTTCAAGAAAATTTTGAATTGAAAAATTCCGGACACAGTCAATGGGCAAAATGCTGTGGGCCCCTCTATGTAAATAAATGAAGAAAACAGTTAAAGTTGGATACAAATATTTCACTTTGTGTGTTTTGAATCTACAGTCTTAAAGGTTTCACCTCATGAATGGATTTTACCGACTTGGACTTAATCAATGAGTCATATTATATTATATTGAGTGATGCATGAAGTGTTTTAACATTACCACAACATTTTTGTTAGGGACATTTCTGAAGATATGGGTGATGATGAAGAAGCTGTGGCCGCTTCTTCTACAACTCAGTTAGTAGAAAACACGCACACACGCATTAGGCCTAGGCCTACATATTTATTGATCGTGGATTTTTATTTTTATTTTAGGTATCACACCCAAGAGGATCAAGATGACCCGGTGTCTACTGCTTCTGATGGCACAGTAAGTTGCTAAAAATGACTACAATATTCAAGTTAGGTGTTTTTTGTTTTGTTCGTCCATGTGCATGCACACTAGTTACTGTAAATCATCATAAGATAATTCCACAACCCAAACTTCCACCTGATGTTGGTTAAAGTGGAGCACAAATTGGAAATACCATATTACTTTGTCCTTTCCACATTGCAGCGATACCCATGTTTTTACGTTTTGATTCAGGTGCCACATACAAAATGACAGAACCTGTCTCTCACTGTGGGCCTGATGTCACTCTGACGTCAACACAGGATAGTGTCAGAAGAATATACATGTGGACAAAAGGGGCAGTTATTTAATAATTTATGATATAATGACAAAAAAATCAATGGAAAGGACTGTTAAAAAAATAAAAAAATACATTTGAGCCTGACTTCTAATGCAGGTGTTTACCAAGCACATTAAATAGTACATTTGTATGCATCTGTGCAAATTTGGGATTGCTAATCCAATGTTTTAAATTCACAGATGAACCAACCCATACCTGGCCCTAGCTCTTCACCTGGGGAGCCAGTAGAGGAACATCTAGAAGACCCCTCAAGTCCAATTTTAGACCAGAAACCAACAAAAGAACAGGTGGAACTCCTGCTGCTGGCATTAAAACTCAAACACGGATTAACAAATAGAGCCTTGGAGGACATCATGCATCTTATCAACTTTACTGATCCTGGTGGGGAATTGGTTAGTGGCTCAAAGTACCTTTTCTACAAGGCATTTGATTCAGTGAAAGACATATTAGAAGTACATTATGTGTGCAAGAGTTGCAACGTAAGCATGCAGGAAGGTCCCTTTAATGTCAAGTGCCCAGTCTGTGACCAGGACACATCAAAAGCGCATGCACAAAAAGACCAGTGTTTTTTGTACTTGCCACTAAAATACCAAATTAAAAAACTGCTTGAGGACCACCAATTAGGGAAACACCTGAAACACTGTTTTGAGAAGAAGGATGCCTCCATTAAAGATATATACGATGGACATTTATACAAAAAACTATCACCCCTTGCATCACCTGACAGCATATCACTGACTTCCAACTGTGATGGAGTGCCAGTGCACAAATCAAGCACAAAAAGTTTGTGGCCAATTTTGTGTACTGTCAATGAACTGCCAATACAACTACGTGCAAAACATGTTATGCTTTGTGGCCTGTGGTTTGGTCAAAACAAACCAAATATGAACACGTACATGAAACCATTTGTCGATGAATGCATAGACTTGTACTCTAATGGTCTTATATGGCAAAGTGAAAGTGGGGAAGTTGTCACAAGTAAAGTACTGCTTACTACCATGGTGGCAGATTCAGTTGCTCGGCCACTGATTCTAAACTTTAAACAGTTTAATGGAGAGTTTGGGTGTTCTTTTTGTATGCAGAAAGGAACAACTGTGTTAAAACGCAGGGGGCGTGTAAGGGCTTATCCCTATGAAAAAGCAGAGTTGAGGAATCCCTCCCAGACTGATGATCTGGTAGAAGAGGCTCTTGCTGGAAACCCCACTAAGGGAGTGAAAGGGCCTAGTATTTTGTCTTGTCTACCTGATTTTAATATCATTGATGGCAATGCACAGTGTGCTGCTGGGTGTAGCAAGAAGCATCACCACGCTGTGGTTTCATTCGGAAAACAACCAATCGCCATGGTATATCGGACGCTCAACAGAACAGATTGATGACATTTTAACTTCTATTAAACCCCCCTGTAATGTTTCCCGTGTCCCCCGCTCAGTGAAAGAGAAAAAGTTCTGGAAGGCACACGAGTGGAACATGTGGTTGTTTTATTACAGCATACCAACATTGAAAGGGGTCTTACCTAAAAAAATATCTGAAGCACTGGTTTAAGTTGGTAAAGGGGGTTTCTCTTCTACTCGGTGAGAATATATCACCACTGCACATATCAGAATCTGAGGGGTTGCTAACTGAGTTTGTTCAGGAAATGGAGACCCTTTATGGGATCAATAATGTCACTTTCAATGTACATTTGTGCCTTCATCTGCCCAATACTGTGAGGAACTGGGGTCCCCTCTGGGCAAAGTCTGCATTTGTGTTTGAGTCATACAATAGGGTCATTTTAGATATGATAAAGAGCAGCCAGGGAGTTTCTCTGCAGATAATGAAAACAGTTTGGCTACAGGTTGCATTTCCATCATTTGCCCAAAAAACCATGGTGGCAGCTTCTGGTGATTACTTGGCTCTCTTAGAGTCTTTTTCAGTTGAGAAAAAAATGGTGCAGGAAGTAAGTCGCTCTCATGGTGTTACATCTCTGGGTAGGCCTAAAATTTGTATGATCAGAAATGATGATTTTCTGGCCTTGAACAGCATCAGCAACCTAGAAAATAGAGTCACTGTGAAGTATTTTTGCAGAGTAGTGGTTAATGGTGAAATAGTTCATTCACGAAACTACTCGCGTACTTTTCGGAGAAACTCGTACTCTGTCATTCTTTCTGATCGAGAGGAAAGTATTTTCTCTGTGAAGACATTCATTGTCTGTGATCTGGGGCAGGGGGAGACATGTTATGCAGTGGGGAAGTACTACCAAAAAGTGAAACAGGACATCTGCGGTCAATTTAAGAATCCTTGTTATTTCATCCCTGTAGGGAAAAGTCTGGGGCCTTTAGTTGCTATTCAAGCATCTCAGATAAAAGAAAAGTGTCTGTTCGTTGAAACTGTGAACAGAAATGTTGACATTGTCTTCAAATTCATTAACCACAGTGAAATGCTCAGATAGATGTGGGATGATGATGATGATTACTTAAGCAGAAATGTTGACATTGTCTTCAAATTCATTAACCACAGTGAAATGCTCAGATAGATGTGGGATGATGATGATGATTACTTAAGCAGAAATGTTGACATTGTCTTCAAATTCATTAACCACAGTGAAATGCTCAGATAGATGTGGGACGATGACGATGATGATTACTTGAATGTATGTTCTATGTATTTTTTTTTTTTTGCTACATTTAGACTGCAATGACCTTTCAATTGTAAAAAAGGCTTGATTTACTAAATAAAAAAAACGATAAACCATTTTGTTATACATTTCCTTCTTTTCCACTATCTTCATACAAGAAAGAATTGACCTTGTAAATGTTTCAGGAACACGTGTAGACATCACATCTTTACATCTCCTCTCACTTAATTGCCATAGTTAAATTCCATAACATGCCATTTACATGTGATACCAATTTCACGTGTTCGCACATACGTTTTTACATATATATTTTTTTAGTTAGTTCTTAGTTATTGCCTTGATAATAGAAAATATGAGCTAGGCATCATGTATGACAGTTGCCAAAGATATGAGCTACAAAATTACCAAATCCTGCCATGAGCTATATGAGACATAAGTAGTAATAGGATACACCTTGTGTCAAAGTGATTAATGGCTTTGACCTTTGACCTTAGCGGGGGGTTTCCCACCCCGCCCCCTTCCGGTATGTGGGATCAAAGGCTAACCTTTGACCTTGGGGGGTTTCAGCTTCCTCCGGTATAGGAGATCAAAGGGTTGACCTTTGCCCCGCTATCAATCCATCATGTAAATAGGACAGTTGGTTTGACCCGGCGACCTCGCTAGCCATCGATCAAGTGATATGTAGTTTGACCTTGTGGCCCTCGCTAATATAGATCATGGTTTTTGACAGAAGTTCTTTTAATTATTTTTGACGAATGGTTTTGAGATAAGGTCTTTTAATTATTTGTGACGAATGGTTTTTGACAGAAGGTCTTTTAATTATTTTTGATGAATGGTTTTGATCGTTTGAAGAATGGGTATATCAGGGGTATATGTATGTCACAGGCCCCCTGGGCCCTTCCACATTGTAAGTGAGTCTATATGGGCTGTACTGTGAAACTGTAAACGATATCTCTCACAAAAGTTGAAATAGAATAAATGGTTATAAAATAAAACGTATAATATAAATATCTTACTAAATCCTTACACAAAAAGTTGAAATGATTATAAAATAACTTAGTAAAGTTTTAAATGATCATCTTACTAAAGTTGAAAAAAAAACATTCATTCAGATTATATAAATGAAATATAAATGAACATCTTACTAAAGTTAAAAAACAATCATTTAAATTATATAAATTAAATATAAATAAACAGCTAAAAAATCCGCTGAACCAAGCATTTAAGTTTAAAGTTAAAATGGAGTCACAAAAGTTGAAAAACAACAAATAAAATATAAATGTCTATAAAATAAAACGTATAATATAAATATCTTACTAAAGTTGAAAAACAGCATTCTAAATGAAATATAAAATGAACATCTACTGAACCAGTCAAGATAAAAATAAAATCATCTTACCTTTTTAGAGAGTTGAATAAGCTTATGAATGGGTTAAAATATTGTTTACACAACTTGTTTTACGGGATCCAGTCATTCCTGAAACAAGTCTCAAAACATAGGGAAGCGCGCCTGTGTGTGTGTGTGTGTGTGTGTGTGTGTGATAATATCTTGGGTCTTCCTATTATATTTGATGAATGGTTTTTGTTTGTTTGAAGTCAAGAAGGGTTATATAGTAAGTGTGTGTCACAGATTCACTCCCACCCAGCGCATTGGGGTTGCTGGACACTGTGGAAATGATAAAATAGATTTTCTAATAATGACGTAAATTTTACACTGACTAAAGTTGAAAAACATTCATTTAAATTATATAAATGAAATATAAAAAAACATCTTACAATCTTTGTAAGTCTTGACGGTCTCTGTTCATATGGGGTGTTTTTTCACACAGGCCTTTGACCTTGGGTGGCTGTAACTCACAAAGAAGAATGTCTCTCTCTCTCTCTCTCTCTCTCAAAGCACAGGGCACGCGCGTCTGTGTGTGTGTGTGTGTTCACCGATCAGAACGAGACATTGCAAATATTTTGTTAGTGCAAAATTTATTGTATAAGTATAAAAAGTTTAAATATGATCTTTTTAAAAATGAAAATATTGTTTAAATTAAATATTTAAAGTTAATACATTCGTATAATCTATTTAACTTTTAGCAGATTACTGTAATGGGTTTTTTAACGGTGACCCTAACGTATAATAGTTATTAAGCAATGTCTGTTTAAAAACTTTAGATTGTTGAAAAACTGTACTGTCGTCTTGAATCTCATTTATATGAAAAGATTCAATCAGCATTTTTGAAATATTTTGTTAGTGCTAAATTTATTGTACAAGTATAAAAAGCTTAAATTATCTCTTTTAAAAATAAAAAGATTGTTTCAATTCAATGAATTAATAAAAACAAATATTCTGCATCGATGGTCTATGGAAAAACTTGACTTGAACTTAAAGTATATTTTTTATTTATCAGGTCCATGTAAAGAACTTTGAAATGTATGGGTCTCACAAGTCATCTCACACATTGTGTGAAATGTTCAATAATTCCTTAAGTATCTGTGAGCATAGGCCTATCTTCAGAGAGAGAGAGAGCAACAATGAAGACATTTTAGAATCTGTGATGCCTCAGACCGACCCCCATTGATAGGCTGCTCATAATGTCCTTCCGAACACCAGCACATCTTCAGAGAAATATGTTACTTGTCAATAATGTTATCTTCAGGATATAGAGTGACAGAGCAGATGAGCCTCTGTGCATCATGTAATGCTAGTCTGCTAACTCCTTTCCAGAGCCAAAGTTTTGTTTGTACTAAATTTATTTCAAAAGCATAATCGTAAAAGATTAAATATGATCTTTTAAAATGAAATGATTGTTTACATTAAATCTTTAAAGTTTTAATACATGTTTTATATCTCTATTTATCTTTTAGAAGATTACTGTAATGATTTTGTTTAACAGTAAAAATGTCATCAATATAACCATAGCCATAATGTTTTTTGTACTGTAACAGCATATTCTACCCCTTACACCTAAACACTGTCACCACAGACAACTGCATTTTTAATTTTTTCCCAAAAATAAATAAATAAATAATTTAATATAATAAGCTGTTTTGCACACACACAGTGTGCCAATTTATGGTTGGTTCCATAAATTAACTAATCTCTATTTTTTATGAAATGAATATAAATAAAGTATATAACTCAATGAATAATAACAAATATTGTACTAATGTATTCAAACAATTTAAACATAGTTTTAGCTAACTAAATATATATATATATAAATAAAAAATAAAAAAATATATATAACACTTTATATTTTCATAGAGCTGAAGAAGTAGTTCTTTATGCAATGATTAAAAACTATCCAAAAAGCAAATCGTTTAAGTTGTCAAACAAAACCCTCCCGGATCCTTCAGTGATAAACTGCAGGGTGAAACGAAGCTTCAGACCCTCACAGAGACGGGGGCAGTTACAGACCAGATAACACATGAACACCTATAAACACAATGTCTCAGTAAAGCTAGTCTGCTTTCCAGAGTTTTATTCATACTAAATTCATTTAAAACCATAATCTTAAAAGTTTAAATTAGATCTTTAATTTAATTAGATCAAATCTTCAAAGTTTTATTAAAATCGTATCTTCTTAGAATAATCAATCATATGATATCAATGATTTTGCTTAAATTTAGCATAAGGTATTATTTTTACTAAACAGCGTCTGTTCAAAAACAAAATAAAAAATGTTTTAAAGCAAAAACTGTGCTTTGGCGTCTTAGATTTATAAAAAATATTAAATCAGCACTTTTGTCCATGCGACATGAAACTTGCTGTCAAAGTTTGTCACAATGTTTTTAAGAAATCCCAGGACTCTACATTGCTCTTATTTAGATTAAGTTGTATCATTTAGAAAATCACCACATATTTTCAGAGATGCGATGTGCCTCTGTGGCCTACGAGTAAAGTTTGTCTTGAGCGAATATTACATTTTACTCGTCTTAATTCAAAACATGATCTTACTTTTTCTACGCTAGCTATAGGCTATGATCTATTACATGTATAAGATGAATATATCATTTTTTACTTATCTTCTATCTCCCCGAATTATCCTTAATCAGTGTGGAAACACACACGGTGAAATATATGTAGAATTTTTAAATGTTATCTTTTTTTGATGCGACAGTTTGTCTGTTGGCCGCATGATACTATATCATGAATCATGCCCTTTGGCCTCCTCCATTTTATAGGCTTTTTTGTTAAAGACCCTACAAGTTAGTCTTTAAAGGTACGCTTTTTATAGGAATTTCTCCCATCTAGCGGTGAAATTCTTTTTTGCATTTAAACGACTAGTGTTCTATAGCGCCTCGCTTTTCAAAGGCGTGTTGCAACTGCGGTAGCCGTTATGAGCCAAGAAGCTATGAACATGTCTTCCAGTAGCACATCATCGAGTTATACATGTTCTACTGTTATGCTGACTAAATAATGACTTACACAACCAAGTAATGAGAAAAAAAAAACCTTTTAATTTAAACCGTAACATTGACTTACCTGTCGAGAAGGAAAGCAGCGTCCCTTCATTATCTCTTTCCACCTGGGAAAAGCTATCGCGATATTTTGAATTCACCGGTCACGTTTCCTTTGAAATATTTCTTTTTTTTTTTTGCTTTTTGGCTACGAGGATACCTTCTCCTGTGTCTCTGGAAAAGTATGATCCTGCATTATACCGTGCAGTGCAGCGTTTCAAATTTGCCCGCATCAGCTGGTTTCAGTTAGCCGGCTCTGAACGAAAACGTGTTTTGGAAACGCGTTGAGGTAGGCTAGTGCTTTTTGCCCCTCTCTGCTATTATATATTTTTTCAAGATGGCGGAACGACATGGAAGCCTCCATGGACTTACCCACCCCGTATAAATACAGATAAGAAATTCTTTGCTTACGAGGATAAGTCAAATCATTTGCAGAGGTAATTTTACACAAATGATGATATATTTATGAATAAAGACATTGATTTTAGCTAATAAAATACTTTTTTTTAAAACGACTGTACTTTTAATTTCAGATGTGTAAATTACAAAACAGCATTTTTCAATCGTCTTCAGAAGTCGTTTCTTCAATGGGTCTCCTGAGAATATGTAATTTCCTTTAAAACCAAAGATTAAGCTAAATGACACCACCATTCCCCCCAAAATCAAATACTCTATACGATTTGTATTACACTTTTTCAAAGGATAATCTTGCTGATATGATATGTCTGATGCAAGGTTTTGCAAAGAAATAGGTACTGCAATACTCCAAACAGTTCATCACAATGACATCATTATGGATGGACAATGGGTAAAAACACGGCCTGTTTAGGGTAGTTTTCCAGATTTTACCCCAAAATCAAATACTGTATTACACTTTTCAAATGATAATCTAGCTTTAAAGTTAGAAAAAAGTTAAAACCAAACATATCTTCATACCTGTTGTGTTCCGACACAAGACCATTACCTGGTTCTTTTTGTTTTATAAACTGACTTTTCTTATCTCTACAAATATCACCCCCCCCCCCCCCCCCCCCGATAAATATGGACTTAGGCCACATTTACACATAGCCGGGTATTTAGAGAAACGAATATTTCTCCCCCTTCGTTTTCAATAATAACATCGTGCACACAACCCGCATAAATACGCCGTCGAGCGCCTTTATAACTATGCTAAACCTATGGGCGGCAGTGTAGCGAGAAGGATAAAGCCATGCAAGCCAATCAGAATCCTCAGAATCGACAAGAGAGAACCTAAAACCCCGTTTCTCCCAGTTGACACGACAACATATAACCGGCGTTTTCAGAAATCTCCACTTTGGCCGGAGTTTTTAGAAATGATCGTTTTCTGGGATAAAAACGGCGTTTTCGTGTAAATGACAGGCCAAAACGCAGAGAAATATCTGCGTTTTCCCATCGTGTAAACGGGGCCTTAATATGGACACAATGTTTTTAGGAAAAAGCAGCGTTTTAACTAAATACAGAGTTTTAGACTTATCATCTTCAAATTTTAAATATAACATGGTCCGACATGTGGCTTTAGCTGGAGTGCAATTCTAGATTGCTACAGTGCCAACTTCAATTTAATTTTCATGAAGATGTTTACACAGATGTTTAGAACTTTACACAACTTTGAAGCTATTCATAACAAATTTTTTTCATTATGACAATAATTAATTCTACATTTCCAATAAAGTGCCAGGTGTCAGCTTTCAAATGAGACCATACTTGTGCTTTTAGTACAAAGGGTTCATGAACTGTATCTGTTTTAGTTTGGGTATGACATTTCTGGGGATTTTTCAAAAGTGGCGTTGCAGGGCTAACAGGTTAAAATACAACTAAACCAGATGATTTATTTTTGACAGACCTATGGAAATGCATGTTGGTTTCTAAGTTTTGCAAACATGCAATGTTCGAGAAAGCTAATATCGGCGTAATCTTTGCGAGGTCTCACCCACAACGCAAAACTTTGTGTTGGGGTGATCCATGCATAGCTTCACTAAAAGAAAATACTACGGAAACCACTTTCAAACTGTAATTTTACCATATTTTATTTATTTATATTATGGTTTCGCATTGATTTAAAGTTTTGTTTGTTTTATTAGTAACTAATACCTTTATTATTTTAACTAGCACTTCAACATCCAGCACAGAAATAAAGAGATGAATGAGCTAAGGACGTTCTCTGACCCCCAAATAGACAGATAATGTAATGTTCACAATCCACAATATGTTAGTGTGTGTGTTAATAGTTGTGCTTAAATCTTTAGTGATGCATAGTTCCACACTCTTGTAAAGCTTATGGACTAACTTTAAAACACGAATTCAAAAGTCCAAAACACCCGTATAAGATTCAAAATAATTTATATTTATATAATAAATACACAAAAGTATGCAAATGATGGTTTTATTACTTCACATTTTGTATGTTGGACCGTATGTGTTTTAGGTGAAGACGTTTCTTTGAGAGCCCTGTTTATAGGAATAAATGACACTTAATTTAAAGGGGTCATGACATGGGTTTTTTTATTTTATTATTATGTTCCCTTAGGTGCAAATATAGTATTACTATAGTTTTTTTTACAAAAAACTTTTAAAATGTAGTGATTTATTACCTTTTCCCACCCTGTTTCTCATCCTCTGATTCAAACAGCCTGTTTTGGGGGGGTTTCCCCTTTAAGAGTTCAGTGTTAACGCCCACTGTTATGATTGGCTAACGTCAGTGCCTATGCATCAATTATTAACGCCCCCAGCCAGAACATTTGCGTATTCAGCGTATTTAAAAAGTAGTTTAAAGTTTTAAACACATTACTTACAGTTTGCGTCGTCGTTGTTGAGCCCAGAATAGTCGGCAAGGACTTATCTTTGAGCAACAGTTTTCTGGCTGTAGATGTGCACAAAACAGAGGAGTCGTTTGGTAGCTTTTATGACGAACTCACTTTTAATGTTACACAGCGAAGCCTCTCAAACAACTGCCTCGTCTCCGCCCCCCGACCCTATCCTTAGTAATATGCTGCACCCGTAAATATAAGAATAGGTGCGACCCCACATATTCTACATCTTTCCTTTTTTTTTTTTTTTTTTTTTTTTTTTAAGTGCGAAAAAGAACTTGGCACAAACAACATAGAACACATGCTCACATCTGCTATAAACACAGCTGTCTTTGGAATCAATCAGTGCGTAACAAAGTCTTTGAACCTTGAATTAGGCTTGGACACCCTTCCTGATCGAGTAACAACAAACGGAGCTGGATTCTCTTGCCTGGAACTGTCGCTGTTTTGTGTCGAAGGCATGTCAAATGCATTTTCTGAAGTGTCAGGTGACATCACAACACATGGCCTTGCTTGAGTCTCTGGAGAGATCGCGGGCATGGACATGATGGTGGTAGCCGGACAGTATGATTCAGTCACACGTAGAAGGTGACGGCGGTTCCTTACATAGGTCTTACCATGAGACTTGACGATATAACTGTTGGGTTGGAGGGCATTTCCTGACACTGTGGCCAGCTTGTCAAACCCACAGGTTGTCTCCATGCGTACTGTCTGCCCAGGCTCCAGAGGTGAAAGGCGTCTGGCAGATTTGTCATGGCTAGCCTTTCCTTTTTGTCTGAGTGCAGACAAAGCAGCCTGAACATTGGTCTGAACTCTCGGTGTGAGCTGGGATTGTACCATAGGGATCAAGGACCTGGTGCGTCGGGACAGTAGACGTTGTGCTGGAGAAGGCAGGCCATCCCTGGGTGTGTTGCGCAGGTTGAGCAGGGCGGCGTAAATGTCAGAACCATCACGTGCACACTTTTCTAGGAGATGCTTTGCAGACCTGACACCCCGTTCCGCCAGACCGTTGGACCTAGGGTAATGGGGACTACTCGTGACATGCTGAAAGTCCCACTGGTGAGCAAAGTTCTTGAATTCCCTGCTTGAAAACGATGTTGCATTGTCAGTCATTAACTGGTAGGGGATCCCATGTACAGCGAATTGCCGTTTCAGGTGCCTGATTACAGTATTACTGGAAAGGTTCGGAAGAGCATCATACTCCCACCAACCAGAGTACGAGTCCACCAAGACCAGGTAAGTCTTGCCTGACCACTCGAATATGTCAGCCGCTGTGATGGACCATGGACTGTCTGGTATCTGATGAAGGTGCAAAGGTTCTCTCATCTGGTGCTGCTTTAGAGCATTGCACGGAGCACATTTGGAGACTTCCCTTTCAATGTCACTGTGTATTGTAGGCCAGAACATGGTCTCGCGTGCCCGTCGCTTGGTGGACTGAATGCCAGGATGACCTTGGTGAAGCTGTGTTAGGTAATGTTTCTGGAGCGAGTGGGGGATTACATACCTCTGACCACGAAGAATCAAACCAGTATCCACTGTCAATTCATCCCTCATAGCGTAAAATGGGCGGATGTCATGTGGAACGTCCTTATATGAGCTAGGCCAACCAGTGAGAATCGTGTCTGCAAGGCGTTTGCAGACAGCATCGTCCTGTGTGTTTTGCCTGAGTTCTTCAATCCGTCTAGATGACAACACCCCTTCCAGAGCTAACACATCATAGTCCTCGATGGTTTCAGGACTGACAGTGGTGGGGAGGTGTGCACGTGATAGTGCATCCGCAACGTACAGTTCACGGCCTCGTTTATAAATCACATTCAGATGATAACGCTGAAGTTTGAGCATCATTCTCTGGATGCGCACCGACGCTGTGTGCAGAGGCTTTCTCAGAATGGTTATGAGGGGTTGATGATCCGTCTCCACAGTCACTGGGCGGCCGTAGATATAATCATGGAATTTTACACAGGCAAAGACTAGTCCCAAAAGTTCTTTCTCAATCTGTGCGTAGCGCGCCTCAGTGTCAGTGAGAGATCTCGATGCAAATGCAACAGGCCTGCCATCCTGAAGACAGACTGCTCCGAGACCATGCTGGGAGGCATCAGCAGATAATGTCACCGGCTTGTGCACATCAAAATACTGTAAGACGGGTGGACTTGTCAGTTGTTCTTTGAGTGTGTCCATAGCAGCAGAATGTTGTTCAGTCCAACACCATTGTGCATCTTGGCGCAGGAGCTGACGAAGGGGAGCCGTTGTCTCGCTGTATCGATGGATGAATTTTGATAGATAATTGGTCATGCCAAGAAACCTCTGCAAAGCATGTTTGTCTTCTGGAGTGGGCATCTGGCGTATGGCCTTTGTTTTTTCTGGGTCAGGTTTGACACCTTTATCTGTGAGAAGGTGGCCTACATATGGCACCTCTGAGACCCTGAAACGACATTTCGTCGGGTTCAGCTGCATGTTGATGGCTCTGACACGGTCTAACACACATTTGAGGCGTTTGTCGTGTTCCTCAACAGAAGAGCCCCAGATCAAGATGTCATCCACAACTATTTCACACGGCTGGCCAGAAAAGAGCTGTTCCATGCATCTCTGAAAGACCTCACTTCCAGTTGAAATCCCATATGGCATTCGTAGAAATCTGTACCTTCCAAACGGGGTCATAAAAGTTGTGAGTTTTGATGATTCCTCGTCCAGAGGGATCTGCCAAAATCCACACTTTGCATCCAGAATGCTGAAAACCTTTGCCTGTGGCATATCAGCGATTACCTGCTCTACAGTCTTTAACGGGTGATAAGGCCTCAGGAGAGCCTTATTGAGATGTACTGGGTCTATGCATATGCGTACCGAACCATCCTTTTTGACAGCAGCTGCCATGGCAGACACTGTTGAAGATTTTATTATTTAGAAGATCAGTAATTTAGCTACATATTAAGACACTATTATTTACTTTGTGAGTGTGTGACTTTGGATGTACTTTTAGGGGCTTGAAGAAAGGTCAAAGCTGCTGGTGCAGCAGATAATTCTATTTGAGTGTGTCACATGGTGTGAGACTTCAGCCCCAAAATATATATAGGAGGTATTACCATTTTTGGAAGTGATGTGGGGATATATGTGAAGCCGACCACATGTCTGGAGCGACTCTTTCTGCAGAAGGGAGCTCGGCTTTGTTTGTGAATAAAGTCTAACATTTCTGGCATCAAAGATCTCTGAGAAGTGATTTCATAAAAAGATTGAAACCACAACAAATGGCACCCCAGCGGGACTTGTTAGGAGCTGAAGGAACCACACAGGGCATCTCTGGTGACCGGCACAAACAACAGTGGCCACTGTACTTTGAGGTGAGCATTTTTGCTTTTGTGTAAAGTATGTGTTGGTCACCAGCAGCTGCCCGGAAGTGGTAAGAAAAGCTTCTTCAAATTTAAAAGAACTAAAACAAAATTGAAAAAGGGGTCTTTGATTCCAGAAATGATTGCATGCATTGTGATTTCTAATAAGAAGGCCTTGTAGATATCAAGTAGTTTGTAATAGCGCGGGGGAGCTCCCGGTAATTCTTGCCAGTTCTTATGCAATCCTGTTTGGATTGTATGGGCACTGGTACTATTAATTTTGCGCTAAGGTTTTGTCGTACGTACGCAAGGATTTGTATTTACTGATAAGGATATCGGTGGCTGATAAGGATATCAGTTGATTTATCTGTGTTTTTGCGTATATCAAGAGGGCCTTGATGGATGATTACGCAAAAAAGCATGCACACAGAGGATTTATAAGGATTATTAGTGATCTGTGTTTTACTTGTAAGTGGGCCTTGAAGGATACAGTAAATAGCATGTGCACAGATGAAGATTAGCCTATGGTTACCGCCTTGTTAGGTTAAACAAGGGACTGCTCGGATAGGCTAGATCTTGTAGAATAGGATAGTTTTAGCCTATGGTTACCGCCTTGTTATGGGTTTAACAAGGGTCTGCTCGGATAGGCTAAATCCTATAGTATAGTTATCGTTTTAAAAGTATCACTGTGTTGGAGGAAGTGAATCAGTGAATCTTATAGTTAAAGAGGTATTGTTTTTGCTCTGTTGAGGAGGTGAAACAGTGAATATTTAATGTAGTGTTTTAAAAAAAAAAAAATTGAGAAGTAGCGAATAATTCAGATCTGACAGGGAATAGAGTACAGAATAGGGTGTGTGTGTTTGTGGGATCCTGTGTCTTGCTTGACTGTGCCTGTGGGTAAAAATAGTGACCCCCCTGACCCTGGTCACTTGAAAAGGGACAAAGAATGTGTGAATGAGATTTAGAGACATTAAATAAATGTTGTGTATTAACAAAAGTAAAGGAAGACAATTGTTTCAAGATATTAACTTTGCAGATTATTGCAGTGTGAAATAAGATTAAAAAAAAAAAAGAAAGATATATATTTAATCAATAAATGTAGCCGAAAAATAATATATATATATATTAATAGATCAATATAAATAAGATTGCACGTGCTTAATATATTATATGATATATCTGAAGACGTCTAAAATTTGTATCTCATTATCCCTGAAGACAGAGTGGAAAAAATTATTCCATTGCGAATTATTAAGTTTGTGTTAAGAAAAAAAAATAAGTTGTGCAGTGTTAGGTGATCAAGATTGGGTGACTAAGTTTCATAAACATTAGGAATCTTAGAATTGTAGTAAATATTGTTGATTCAATAATTAAAAAGAAAAGATAAGAGGAATTCCTTGATGTTGGTTGAGAAAAATGTTATTCACCATGCTAGATTATTTGAACACAGCATGCAAAAATAGAATAAAGATTGAAAGCTGATTTTATGATAGGGAAAAGTTAATTATACTTAGATTATCAAAGTTAGATTATTGCTGATATTGAAAAACAGAAATAGCTTGCTTTTTCCTGCAATGAAGAACTTGCTTTACTAAAAATAGAATGGAAGAACTGCTGTTGTCAACCAGTGAGATTTTTATATAGAAGAACTAGTAAAAAAAGATGGTTAAAAAGTGGACTTTAGATAAAGAGCTTATAGCTCAGACACAATTGAAACTAGTTAAAAGTTCAATTTGATTCATGCAGATCTCTGAGTGTTCAAATTTCAGATGGCTTCATTGACAGTTTCGAATGAAAGCAACAAGAGGTCAAAGGTCAAAGACACGACTGCAGAAAGAAGACAGAAGTGGGTGAGGGGCTTTCTGCTCCCCTCCTGAAATTGACTTTCTGGAAAGCTCAACAAGGAGAAAGACTGATTTAATGATGGAAAAGGTGAAACTTTCACTTGAGACTTTTCCTAAGGACAAAGATAAAATCCTGAGATGCAAAACTCAGGCAGGATCAACTTCATTGCCCAAAACTGAGAAGAGGCAGAGAAACATCAGAGCCTACACCAGGCCTTTGAGTGACAGCATCGGCTGATGACAAATGCAGAGCAACAGCCAAGAAGCTTCAACAGACTGATGATCTAAAAACAGAAGAACTGACCCTTACGGGGCACCACAGGTGTGGACTCCTCAATGATCACCAGAGACTGCTTCAAAGTTGGTTAATTATTATATTAACTTTATTCATTTTGATTATTCACTGGTCTAAGAGCAATTCTTTATATTCTCTGCTAAACTAACCCTCTCTGCTTTTTCAGTAGGTACAAGTCCAGCCCTATAAGAAAAAGAAAATATGTTGACAGACAGAAGTGGGTGCTCAAACTCACCAAATAATTAGAACGGAGGCTGGATTTGGTATAGTGAGGGCTATTAGATTAAACAACTATAGGGCTAAAAGCATGATAGAATTATTCTCTGGCAAAGAAAAAGATAGACAAAATGTCAAAGCATGATTATTATTGTAAAAGCATGATTATTATTGATTATTATTGTTGACAAAGCAATGATACTGGTCACTCCATCTTGTTTTGGTAATTTCCAGAGATAGATTGGAGGAAAAAGTTACTCCAAAAGTCCAAAATTATGAAATCACAAACGTCAAAACTGGGATAATGAGTTGGAAATCTTACTGGCCAAGAATCCAAGATTATGCAGAGATCTCCAATTTTCTTCTTAAAAGCAGCTCATGAGCAAAGACAAAAATAATATGAAAGAAAAATTAGACCAACTAGGCCTATTATTCTAAAATATAGAGGATATTAGAGTTTATAAAAAGAAAAAAGGTTTTGTACAACCGGTGTTAAACGGAAACCTTATGATCATGGAAACTTCTCAATAGTGATTGGACATAGTTGTGTTGACCTGATCAGACCTTGCGGCATTCCACAGCTAAAATTATAAGTTCTGCATTTAGAGCAGAACCTGCTGCAGCAGCCACAGGACTGTGTGTGATGGCCAATGGGTGTGACTGAGTATGAATGGTGTGAGAGATTGTGTTTGAAGAGACAGAGGCAAATCAATTATTTTGCCAATACAGCTGTATTGAAAATTGAATATGTGGGCCCACAGGGCAAACTCTGCCCAATAAAATAATGACCATGGATGAATTTGGTTAAATTTCCTGGTTGAAACTGTAGTGGCAATAGAAAAAAAGGGGAAAAAACAGTGCCACATTTTGCGCAGCGTATAACACATCTGACTTTCCTTTCAGAATATGATGGAGCATAACACATCTGATTTTCTTTTCAGCATATTGTGATATCATGATGGAGCATAACACATCTGACTTTCTTTTCAGCATATCGTGATGGAGCTGATTCTTTGTCAAAAGTATGAAATAATGTCTTGTAACTTTTGTCTTGTAAAGTGGGTTGAGTGTTGTCCAAGATGAATAGTGTGCTGATAGTGGGACTCAAAACAATGAAATACGTTTTAAATTGACTAATTGTAAAAAGTACATTTGAAATGTAATGTGAGAATAATGTAAAGAAGGTGCAAATATGAAGATAAAAAGCCAAATTTATGAAAAATAAAGGGAATATATGGGTTCAAGCCCTGCTGATAATAAAAGGAAACCACTCAGCCCACATGACCATTCTACAGGTAACACCGAGGAGGACAATGGGCCAGATGAGCAGATGATTTAATATATGTTGTTGTCACTAACAGAAATAATTAATATTTCATTCACAGATGATAGTAGCTCAATTCCAGGAAGGTTTCTGGGATGGTTCTAACAAAGAACCAGTGACTTCGCATTGTAATCTCAGAAGAGGCTCAAAAGAGGCTTGTGCATTGATCAGCAAAGTCCATGTCTCAAATTAAAATACACCAACAAGCCTCAACCCCCTCGACAACAGAAAGTGAGGGATCAATGATCTTCCCTTGCAAATGAGAGGAAACAACCCATTACAACAACTCACAAAGATCAACATGAATGGAAAAAGGAGACAAACTTGACCAGAATCACAGGAATGAAAAGTTGCAGAATGTGGGAGATTCACAAGGAGTTGTGCAAAGAAGAGAATCAACAGAGTGAAAGAGATGAGTACAAGTTCAGACAATACTCAACATCAACCAAACTTTTCTAAAAATGTAATGTTAAAGCCCTTGAATATTTAGTAGCAACCTAATAATAACCCCACCAGGAAAAATTGATTGAAGAGAAAAAATGTATGGTATGATGATAAAATGAATGTTAACGACTAATTCAAGAAATTTACATAGAATAATGGGAATTAAGACAATTCATAAAGGAAAAAAAAAAAAAAAAGAACTAAAAGACATTTTAAAAAGATCCAAAAGGTTACTCAGATGCAACTTGTCAATACAGGGTATACCTAATTAGTTTAAGGCTACAGTTGAAATTAAAACAAGTATTAAGACTGGCTATTAACAAATATTCGATTTTAATTTTAAATCATAAGATTATGTTATGATTCAATATGCTGTTGACTAAATAAAATATTAAGTAGTGCTAATAGAATGACAAATTCAATTGGAAGTTATTCGAATTCAATAACAAGCAGGTACTTAAGAACAATTTATGGTACCAGAGGAGGGTCAAAAAGATATTTGACATTCACATGAAGGACAGATTGTTACACCAACATCACTTTTGAATATTTTCAATCCAGATGCGCCTGGTTTTGACCAGTACGCAAGGGGGGAATTATGAGAGATTAAGGAAAAGGAGAGATTAAGAATGTGAAATTTGTAAAGAGAGATTACGAATGTGAAATTTGTAAAAATTTGTGCCAAAAAACAAAGTTAAGAAAGGAACAGCAACACAAATAGGCGAGAAGGACTATTAAAATACTTGATAATGGATTATGTGGACATGATATAGACGGGCAAAGGCAATGTTATTAGCAGAGGAAGGGCAGATGCAGAAATGAGATTTCTAACAGAGAAGTATTCCTTAGATTTGAAATGCTATCAGAAATAAATTCAGATAATGGGTTAGAAGTTATTCCAAGAATATTGAAGATTAAAATGAATTGTATACGAACACTTAAATTACACACAAGGAAGTTTTAATAATAAAGTTATAATGCGTTATGGTTTAAATGGTTGATATAAAAAGTTTTAGATGGTTAGATTTATTTAAATATACAGAAAAAAAGAGATGTACATATAATCAATATGTAAGGTAGTAGAAAAGTTATTTTCTAGAGTTATTTGTTCTAATTGTCTAATGAGTTTATTGAATGACTTTTATGAGGTAAATGTAACATTGCTCTAAAGCTTTCTTAGTTTGAGTGATTACATGGGATATAACTAGATTATTCATGAGTTTATTTAGAAATTAGTAGAAAGGAAGAAAAGGTATTCAGTTGAGAACCGCTTGAACTGAAGAGCTCCAATGAGGAGCTATAACGCAAGATTAAAAATGTCTAAATGGTATTTATTGTTACATTTTGGTAATAAAACTGAATTTAAAATATGAAACTTTATAACGAAACACAAAGAGATTTAAAGGATAGAAGGTGCACTACAATGTTCTGTTCGTTCATCAACTAAAAATGATTGACTAAAAGATTGATTCTTCGAATTTAATAATTAATATTCCTTCATAAAAAGAAGCAAGTGAAAATGAGAAAAATAGGTATTTAACCCAGCCCTATTTTAAATCAAAATTCATATGGATCACGAAAAATAAAAACGCAGAATGAATAAATTATTTATTATAAATCAGCAGAGATTTACTGTAATGCTTTGTCTGCATTAGGAGGAAAACAATTACATGAGAAAAGTAGAAGGACTTATGTTTGAAGATCAGTGTTGCACGTTTACCAAATAATACTGTGCAGGGAGGAACATTTAGCGAATACAGGATTAAGTCAAAAAAGTTTAAGAGCAAAAAGTTAAGGAAAAACTTGATTTGAAGTTTGGAGGAGTATGAACATGGTTTGCTAAATTAGGAATGTTTTCTGAAGTTGCAATATTGAAAGGTGGTTATTATTCTGTTGTGTACTTCCCATAGTAAGATCATTAGTTGTTAAAATCACTGTTAAACAAATGGAAATGCTGAAATATCAAGATAATGAAAATTAATTTTAAAGGGCAACCAATATTATTAAGATTGGGCTTATAAACCAAATTTAAATGTACAAGCATTGGACAATGACTCAAGTGAGGAAGGAGAAGATGATTGACGAGCCAGACCCTGGGTGTATGTGCTAGCCTAACCTCTCCCCGAAGGGTGACCCTCTACGATGCGTAAAGTGTCTGGGTCGAAGAGAAATTCTGCACTACAAGAAAAACTTTTAATAGTATAATGCATGGTTTAATGGTTTGATGTATTCTACATAACTGTGACAACCACAGGCAAGGCAGAACAAACTACACGCTCACGCTTATAACAATGTGTTACTCTTTTTTGTTTTGATAGGGAGAATTCGAAGTCTTTTACTTTCTCCATTGAAAGAAAGAAAATACACCTGAAAGAAAGAAAAGGTGTGGAGAAAGATGTTTGGCTCGAATACTCCGTCAGAGTGTGGTAGCACAACCTAGTCATTGGAAAGGTGACTAAGTGACTTAATTGAGTCACTAGGTAGCATAACTGAGAGGGCTGAATTGTGAAACTACACTCTGGGAAAGGGATAGTAAAGTGGGGCTTAGATAAGCCCCAGAGGAGGGAATGTTGAAGATTTTATTATTTAGAAGATCAGTAATTTAGCTACATATTAAGACACTATTATTTACTTTGTGAGTGTGTGACTTTGGATGTACTTTTAGGGGCTTGAAGAAAGGTCAAAGCTGCTGGTGCAGCAGATAATTCTATTTGAGTGTGTCACATGGTGTGAGACTTCAGCCCCAAAATATATATAGGAGGTATTACCATTTTTGGAAGTGATGTGGGGATATATGTGAAGCCGACCACATGTCTGGAGCGACTCTTTCTGCAGAAGGGAGCTCGGCTTTGTTTGTGAATAAAGTCTAACATTTCTGGCATCAAAGATCTCTGAGAAGTGATTTCATAAAAAGATTGAAACCACAACAACACCCACAGAGTAGCATCCTCCACTGGCAAAATAATGCCCATTTTAGTCATTCTTTCCAACTCTTGTGCAACTTTGTCTTTCATGGCCAGCGGGATCCTTCTGGGGGCACACACAGTCGGATGCACCGATTCATCCAGGCGCATGTGATATATAACTGGGAGCTTGCCAACAGTTTCAGTACGAAACAAATCCTCATAATCACTCATCTCGGGAGCCTGTTGTTGTACAGCATGTACTTCTGGGCTAAGTTGTATGAGATTTAACTTCATGCTGTCTGGTAGGCCTAACAGGCTCTTAACATGTCTATCCACTATGTGAAAGTGCAATTTCCCCCTTGAAAGTACTAGGGTGGCAGTGCCCAGTGTCTGAATTGTTTGACCACCATAAGCTATCAGATTCACTCTGTGTGACTGATCAATTTGGGCATTTGGGTCAATGTACTGCAATGTGGATAGAGACATAACATTGCATTTAGCTCCAGTGTCTATTTTCAGCTTAACCTGCTTGTTACAAGTCGTTGTGAGAGTGATGAATATTTCTCCTTTGTTTGCAAGCAGGTCCACACTTTCACAATGAAAATCATCTTGGTGAACTTCACTTTCCACTTCATTTACTCTGTGTAGGTTTTTTCCACTAGATGGCGCCATCCTCCCACCTGTGTATTGGGGCTTTGATCTACAACACTTGGCAAAGTGATTCCATTTGTTGCATGAGTTACAACGTTTGTTAAAAGCTGGGCATTTGTTGCGCTCAAAGTCGTGCTCACCTCCACAATTGTTACATCGCCTTTTGTTCTGCTGCACTGCAAACACTTCAGACTCTCTTTTGAGCTCCTTAGTACCCCTTTCCGAACGCTCAAACAGCATACATATTCTGATTGCTGATTCCAATGTCAAGTCTTTTTCCCTTAACAGTTGAGAACGAACTGCATCATTATGGATGCCACAGACAATTCGGTCGCGTACTAGTTCATCAGTTAGCGTTCCAAAGTCACATTTTTTTGCCAACAGTCTTAACGTGGCTACGTAAGACTGAATTCCTTCGTCAGGTTTTTGCACTGTGATATTGAATGCATGTCTGTCCATTATCACATTCCGTTCTGGCAGGCATATCTCATCAAAAATTTTTTTTAACACATCAGGATCCTCTTTGTCCTCACCTTCTTGAAAGTGAAATGACTCATATTTATCTAGTGCATCTGAACCGGCAAAATTGAGGAGAGTGTAAGCTTGCACCTTTTTTGATTTGTCCGACAGTCCTGCTTTGCTGTACACGTCCCATTCCCTCTTGAATTTTAGCCAGTTGTTAGCGATGTCGTCATCAAATACGAGCGGTTCTATGCGCCGTAGACTTTGAGCCATGATTTGTCAGCAATCTCACTTCTGTCACCATGTAGATGTGCACAAAACAGAGGAGTCGTTTGGTAGCTTTTATGACGAACTCACTTTTAATGTTACACAGCGAAGCCTCTCAAACAACTGCCTCGTCTCCGCCCCCCGACCCTATCCTTAGTAATATGCTGCACCCGTAAATATAAGAATAGGTGCGACCCCACATATTCTACACTGGCAAAGCCAGCATCATTTTGGGATTTGTTCTCAAAACGGTCATCCTTCAAATGTATCTACAAACGCTTAAACTAACACTGCCGTGACAGAGACGTCCGCAAAAAATAAAGTGCATCCATTTTCCCCTGACGACTGGATCTTTCGCAACGTATTCAAAGATGTTGTTTGTCCACAGCCAGGAACAGCACATCTGTGGCATCGTCATTTCCCTGTACACAGACCCACTCGCGCTGTCCGTCGACTGAACACTTGTGAGGCGCGCGGCGCGCGGGCGCGACAACGATACGAAATGAGCGTAGTTGCCTTGCGCTTAAAGCGTAACTGTCTTGTGCCTGGAGGCGGTCATATGCAAACGCTGGTACGTCACTTCGTACCGTGACGTCACTTCTTACCATGAATCCAGAACGAGCTGTATTTAGAGCTTGATTAAATAAATGATTCGTTTATAATGGGGAGGACGTCTTAAGCTATGAAACTTGCAGGACGTTTTAATGGTACAAAGACCTCTTATATACTAAAAGATCAAGGGAAATTTGGTTTCTCATGTCATGACCCCTTTAAGTGATATTTGTTTAGCGCATTATTCCCTCTATCTACGATGTGAAATCACACAAAGTATTAACACGAAAAGTAAGCGCGTGCTGTTTTACACTTAAACTATTACAACAGAATCACATCTGACTATTGCGCTGAGAGATGCATATTCATTAAAGCTTGAGGGTGTTGAACAAATACAGAAAAGACACCTGTGATCAGTTTTGAATGTTTGTAATTTACATTTTATATTCTAGTCGATTACGCCGTTTACATCTTGCTTCTTTTTGTTTTTGTACATAACTATAACCTATGAGCATGGTCAAACGTATAGGAATTTATGAAAAACATAGCATAAAGAGAATTAAATGACGGTCCTTCTACATGAGTGTGTTTAGAGACTAAACAAATCATATTTCTTTTAGAACATCCTTCTGCTATGTCTACGAAACATCGCCATGAAAGACGAGTATTGCTGTGTTTTTTTTTCTTTCTGTTAACACTATTACACTTCAAACTCGGCTAACTATTACACTTAAGATACACAGTTATTTTGTCTATGTCGCCACACAACATTCTGACCCCGCTTTTATTCTGGCCCCACCGATACTTTGACACCAGAGTTTTAGGCCTGATCCAGAAAACAGACGTTGTGTTTTATATCTTAATAATTGTTCTTCTTTTTATGAAAACATGTGGCAAGCAGTTTTTGGTCTCATCAGCAGAATACCGAATCTACCTATCAACAGTTATATGTGAAACGAGCTCAGTCGCATTAGAGTTGGATTCTTGTTTATATTGGACATTGTTATTGAACAATAGTATTAGTGTTCTTGGCCTCATCAAATCTAAACACAACTGACATCTTTGTTTGCATTTCTTCTGAAACACATCGTTTTGAAATGGTTTACCAATTTTTAACATCGTCATTGCTACATACACTTTGAAAAACAACTATGTTTTTCCCTAGAATGTCGTGAGCTGATAGAAATTTCTTGCGTACGTTTATCTCAGATCGATCGTATAGGTGTCGCCTGCACCGCCTCATCTACACCTAAAGAAAACATTTACAAGAGTTGCGAATGTCGAAATTTATATTAAAAAATTAAAAATGCCACGAAACAAAGACCAGAAAACATCTTTCTGTAAGCGACCCTCAAAATCTGTTACTTTTGTCGCTTTGTTTGAAGAAAAACTTAAATCGGCAGGTGCTTAATTACTATTGAAGTCTATTAAACAACCCTGAATTCGGCGGTGACGTGTTTTACGCAATATTTATATCGCGTTTTAATTTAAACTCAACACATTTGAATGCGATAAAGGTCTATAACTGAACTTTAACATCTTAATATTTGGTAAAAGTTGACTTAAAGCCTTACTTTCTAAATGTTTTTTACGGAACTTGTTGCCCCCTCACAATCTTTAATGAAAATGTCATTACTGGATTGAGAGAAAATATTTGCCTTTGTCTCCCCACTTTGTCAGGAAAACTATGTTTCCTACATTTTCCTACATTTAGCATTAAACCACGGTATTCGCACGAGTCATTTAAATAGTATATTATCCTAGTTTATGACTTTATTTTGGGGCGATAAGTGTTTAATTTTGTAAAAATGATTTCAAACGCTATTTAGATTGTGTAATAGCCTACCATTTTTAAATCAGACATGACTATAAAATAAAATTTTGTAGGGTGGCATATGCATATTTACGACATCATGAAGGCGACACCCCTATACAACCCCATCCATCCGGGGTGGGCTGAGCTCTATCAGTTGTTTTGAGCTCTATTGCACACAACCCTTGGTTTTAGCTCTACTAACTGCGGACTGCTGTGCTACTGCGACGTCTCAGCGATCAAAAGTCAAAGGAACATTGTCTGGACATTGTCTGACCCTACCGCAAACTTCTTCGACTCACGCTTCTAACCGCAAAAACACAAACTTCCGTGCGTTAACGCAAGAGGCTTGGACGATTGTGCTGCAAGGACTCACTCAGGAGATTCCAGAAACTAACAGAGTCTTTCACCATCAAATAGGGGACTATCTAAAAATCGGACAACTTCTGAAATGGCGACGCAAAAGCTGATGGAAAGCGACTCCCCGTTGAGTTCTGGCGAAGCAGGGAACAAGTTTCATCCGGCGTGTGAGTGCGCCACGGGCAAAGAGTGTCGTTTAAGAGCTACGCTAGACTGTATGTTTAAAGATCATTTTAGAGGCCAGATGGTTGTCTTGATGCGCAGGATCATCGACGCTGCGTGTGATATGAATAACGATTCGGCGGGGGATACCAAGCGTGAAACAAATCTCAAAAATGAAATGGATGACATAAGAGGGTTGGTTGGATCATGGACGGATGTTACACCCCTGTTTTTTAACGGTAAAGAGTCGATTGACGTAAACCTCAGAAAAGTTCTGGATGTGATGCTTGAAAGTTCTGGCAAAGAGCTAGGAGTCACTGAATTACTCTGTATATGTACGTTTGTAACAGATCTCTGTGTGTCACTGGTGTCAAAAAATGCAAAAACTGACGTTGGTGAAATAGTTGAAAGTCTGGTCAGCTGCAGCCTAGAGCAAAATATGATAGCGTGCCGCGACTTTCTTTTTTGGTTAGACCATCTGTAAATGTCTGTCATTTTCTTTACTACTTCAATGTATGATTGTATAACGCTGAAATAAAAAAATTACAAAATTTTATTTTATAGTCATGTCTGATTTAAAAATGGTAGGCTATTACACAATCTAAATAGCGTTTGAAATCATTTTTACAAAATTAAACACTTATCGCCCCAAAATAAAGTCATAAACTAGGATAATATACTATTTAAATGACTCGTGCGAATACCGTGGTTTAATGCTAAATGTAGGAAAATGTAGGAAACATAGTTTTCCTGACAAAGTGGGGAGACAAAGGCAAATATTTTATCTCAATCCAGTAATGACATTTTCATTAAAGATTGTGAGGGGGCAACAAGTTCCGTAAAAAACATTTAGAAAGTAAGGCTTTAAGTCAACTTTTACCAAATATTAAGATGTTAAAGTTCAGTTATAGACCTTTATCGCATTCAAATGTGTTGAGTTTAAATTAAAACGCGATATAAATATTGCGTAAAACACGTCACCGCCGAATTCAGGGTTGTTTAATAGACTTCAATAGTAATTAAGCACCTGCCGATTTAAGTTTTTCTTCAAACAAAGCGACAAAAGTAACAGATTTTGAGGGTCGCTTACA